>NC_056516.1:3749021-3782972 GCF_014905685.2 Nematolebias whitei | reverse complement strand
TAGAAGTTTAAAGATGGGAAATGAAGGAGTTTAAATGGAGAGAAAATGTGGAGGAAGAAAGTGTGTTGACTAGGAATGGCACGCTTCATCCGACCCCAGCTCAGCCCCGGTACACTAGGTAGTGAAGCGACTCGTTACCTTTGCAGAAGATAGGTCAGCTCCGGTACGGAGTTCCATTTCAGTGCTACCTTTCAGCGTCTCCTCAGGATGGCTGAGAATCGTCCGAAGTAGTGATGGTACTCCGTTCAACAATGAACTCTCAGCGAGCTGTGAGTCCGTCAGAGGTTCCACTCAGATGTGGAAGGCTCCATAATCCCAAGTAGACTAAGAAGACTGAGTCTGAGAAAAACTCAGAACTCCTAGGAACTCCAGCCGAACTCCATCAGAACCAGCAGAACTAACGGAACTAGAAGAACTCCGTCAGAACCAGCAGAACTAACGGAACCAACTAACTAATGGAACTAGGAAGTGTCAACTTTTAAAGAGTTCTGCTTCTGGTCAATTTTAGGAAGTCCTGATTGGTTGAAGGAACCAACAGGGGTGTGGTTTTAGTGACGTCAGAGGGTCATTACAAGTCGAGAAAACATCAGAAATGTTTAGGAATGGTTAGTTACAGACGAGAAAATATTTTGGAGAAATGACAGACTTACAGGTGCCAGTTTTCTTGTTTCTGTCTGAGAGGCTTAAAAACACGACAGTTCGTTCCAACAACTTGACTGTCTCCGACTTTTGACCGACATCACTCCTTCTCATTTCAGACAGAAGATCAAAAATGCATAATTACTTCGTAAAATAGACATTTAACTTGAGTTCTACTTTGAATGAGGATTAAAAAATCATTAATACTGTTTCACAGTTGATTTAAAATGAGTGGTTCACTTCAACATTTAAAAATGGTATGAACTAAACACACTTTTGATTATCAAGTCAAGTCAAGTCAGATTTATTTATAGAGCACATTTAAAACAGAAACTGTTACCAAAGTGCTTAACAAAAATATCACATAATCAGATAAAAAGTAGCAAGATATATTAACAGCACATGGAATAAAAATATAAAACCAAAAACAATTAGAAACAATGAAATACTAAATCAGATCACGTTGTGTCAAAAGTCAAGGAAATAATAACAAAAAGCATAAACTCAGTCAGAAACAATGAAATACTAAATCAGATCAGATGACCTTGTGTTAAATAGGAATAATAACAAAAGCATAAACAAAATCAGCATCAATGAAAAACTAGATCTAAATCCAATATATTAGATATTAGATATATAGATAGATATTGTAAAATAGTAATGATAATATAAAAAAGAGAGTGTTCTTTCAATTGATTAGTTCAGGATACAATTAGAAAGTCTCTGGATGAGCTAATTTGTATTTCTGGATTCAAATAAATGAAATAACAGTTCTTGTCCCATGAAGGTCTTCAGAGGCAGGTTTGATCGGAGGCCTAGTTCACTACACCAACTCTCACTGGGAACAAGCCCAACTTACTACTGGCAATGCAGACCAGGCTCTGACACCAGTCATACAGGGACCTAACGGCCCGTATCAAAGGGCCCGGTACCCCATATTCCCAGAGTACCCCCCCATAGGGTTCCCCGAGGAAAGCGGTCGAACACCTTCTCCAAGTCCACAAAGCACATGTAGACCAGTTGGGCAAACTCCCACGCACCCTCAAGGACCTTGCTGAGAGTGTAGAGCTGCTCCAGTGTTCAATGACCAGGACGAAAACTGCACTGCTCCTCCTGAATCCGAGGTTTGACTATCCGATGGACCCTCCTCTCCATAACCCCTGAATAGATCTTACCAGGGAGGCTTAAAAGCATGATCCCCCTGTAGTTGGAATACACTCCAACTATACAACTATACATATCCAACTGTAGTTGGTGGTGGTCCCCCTTTTTGAATAGGGGGACCACCACCACGGTCTGCCAATCCAGGGGAACGTCCCATGATGTCCACGCAATATTGCAGAGTCGTGTAAGCCAAGACAATCCTACAACATCCAGAGCCTTATGGAACTCCGAGCGAGTCTCATCCACCCCTGGGGCCCTGCCACTGAGGAGCTTTTTAACCACCTCAGTGACCTCAGCACCAAAGATTGGAGGGCCTGACCCAGAGTCCCCAGGCTCCGCTTCCTCAGTGGAAGATGTGCCGGTGGGATTGAGGAGGTCTTCAAAGAACTCTGCCCACTGACCCATGACATCCCGAGTTGAGGTCAGCAGCACACCACCTCTATTATAAATAGTGTTGGTGGCGAACCGTTATCCCCACTGAGACGCCGGATGGTGGACCAGAATCGTCTCCAAGCCGTGCGGAAGTCGTTCTCGACAGCCTCTCCGAACTCCTCCCATGCCAGAGTTTTTTCCTCAGCGACCACCCGAGCCGCATGTCGCTTGGACTGCAGGTACCCATCAGCTGCTTCAGGGTCCCACTGGCCAAAAAGGCCTGATAGGACTCCTCCTTCAGCCTGACAGCATCCCTCACCGACAGTGTCCACCACCGGGTTCGAGGGTTGCCACCACGACAGGCACCGACAACCTTGCGGCCACAGCTCCGGTAAGCCGCCTCGACAATAGAGGCATGGAACATGGCCCACTCGGACTTAATGTCCCCCACCTCCCCGGGAACATGTTCGAAGTTCCCCCAGAGGTGGGAGTTAAAGTTTCATCTCACAGGAGACTCTGCCAGACGTTCCCAGCAAATCCTTACAATACAGTTGGGTCTGCCAGGTCTGACTGGCATCTTCCCCTACCATCGGAGCCAACTCACCACCATGTAGTGATCAGTGGACGGCTTCACCCCTCTCTTCACACGAGTGTCCAAGACATGTGGCCGCAGACCAGGTGAGACGACAACAAAGTCGATTATCGAACTGCGGCCTAGGGTGTCATGGTACCAAGAGCACATATGGACACCCTTATGCTTGAACATGGTGTTTGTTATTGAAAATCCATGACGAGCACAGTAGTCCAACAACAGAACACCACTCGGGTTCAGATCAGGGGGGCCGTTCCTCCCAACCACACCCCTCCAGGTCTCACTGTCATTGCCCACGTGAGTTTTGAAGTCCCCCAGCAGAACAAGGGAGTCCCCAGGAGGTGCACTTTCCAGTAGCCCCTCCAAGGACTCCAAAAAGGGTGGATAATCTGAACTGCCGTTTGGTGCATAAGCACAAACGACAGTCAGAACATGTCCCTCCCCAACAAGTAGGTGGAGGGAGGCCACCCTCTCATTCACTGGGGTGAATCCCAACACACAGGCACCAAGATGGGGGGCAATAAGTATGCCCACTTCTGCTCGGCGCCTCTCACAAGGGGCAACTCCAGAGTGGAAGAGTGTCTAAACCCTCTCAAGGAAACTGGTTCCAGAGCCAGAGCCATGCGTAGAGGTGAGTCCAACTATTTATAGCCAGAACCTCTCAACCTCACACACCAGCTCAGGCTCCTTCCCCACCAGTGAGGTAACATTCCACGTCCCAATAGCCAGCTTCTGTAGCCGAGGATCAGACCGCCAGGGTCCCCGCCCTCGGCCACCACCCATCCCACATTGCACCCGAACCCTTTGGCCCTTCCCACAGGTGGTGAGCCCATGGGAAGGGGGACCCACGTCTCCTCTTCGGAGCCGAGCTCCATGGGTAAAAGCCCGGCCACCAGGCGCTTGCCAGTATGCCCCACCGACCCACGTCCGAGCGAGGGAACATCAAGTCCATTTCTTTCTCTCATCATAAGGGTCAATCATCCAGCAATAAATAACTGCAATAATAAGGTGATTAATCAGTGTTTTTTGTACATAACTTGCCATGGCGGGGTGCTCATCTCATAGTTTTCAAATGAGGGGGAGGTTCAGCATCAGGGTTCAGTATGAAGGAAGAGGCTGCCTTTAGCTTTTTAGCTAGCGCACCTATATTACAAGCTGCTAGCTTAGCGTTACGTCAGTGCAGACAGGTGGTTGGGGGACATGCATGCGGTTCTGTTGACGGGGCAGGGTTCCCCGCTTGTATAAAGGTAGGGGAAACATTGGATTTTAAAGAGGCCCTAGTCAAAACTTGTAGAGGATCACCAAAACAAAATTTCTGAAACCGTGATCTAGAAAATGTTCAAAATTTCCACGCATTTGGACAGATATGACTCCAAGTCAGCATTGTCCTGCACTTTGTGGTCTTTGTAGTAGGGCTGGGCAATATTGAGATATTTAAAAAATATTGAGATAATTTCATAAGTGATATAAAATGGGGCTGTGTGGTCTATATCGATATTTCTAAGTGGAGTAATAAATAGACTAGAAAATCCATTTAGTTCTTCTTTTTCTCCTGTCTGCGTCAACTTCACGCAGCCCCTCCTTTTCCCTCACTGAATACAAACCCACGCACAATAACAACTGTAATTGTTGGCTAAAGAGTTAGCCGTATTGTTCCATAGTCGAGACTGGGACCGTGTCTTCAGCTATATGATATGCCACTGCTTTATTAATGTTGTGCTACCTCTCATTGGTCCTCTAATAAGGCACAGAACGGCTAAATGAGTTTTGTGCTGTGGTTTGTTTCAGGGAAGGATGTTGAAGTCAGTCAGAGCTGCAACTGCAGTTCACACACATTTACTAACTTTGTAAAAGTGGTGCAGCTTAAGCGGATTATTATATAATAAATGTAAATAGTTTGTTTTTTAAGACATTTATTTTGTACCGTTACAGTCGTTTCTTAATGAATATGCCTGTGTGACATCTGGGACAAAGCTTTGACTCAAATATATTTTTATTACTTTAAGGAAAAAAAAAAAAGATAAATATCGTATATCGCCATTCATCTTAAAATATCGAGATATTAATTCGGGTCTATATCACCCAGTGCTACTTTGTAGTTTAATATGCCATAAAGCAGAAGTTCCACTTCATCCTCAGTTTAACGAGAGAACCGCACACGACACATTAGACGCCTGTCAACAAACTATTATACAGCAACATGTAGCACAGAGAAGCAAAGACGTTATATAACATTTGACTTTGATTTGCGACCTTGACCCTGGAACTGGGGTGATGAAGAGTGGTGACACTTTGTGTAGTGATGATACATAAGTGTATGAAGTTTTAATAAATTATCTTGAGCGGATCAGAAGTTATGGGTGGGACAAGAGAAATTTTACATACCAACGTACAAAGACCATAGATAATCATGTCCTGTCTTTGATGGGGTATAAAATGATTTGGGTCTTGCTCTTGTATTCACATTTATGTTTACTTTATAATATATAATGTTTATATTCATATTAGTACGGTCCATGTAAGCTGATGCTCCTCATCTTGTTTCCTGTTTCTGGTGTATTTTTGTGGCAGTGCCACATACAGTGCCTTGCGAAAGTATTAGGCCCCCTTGAACTTTTTGACCTTTTGCCACATTTCAGGCTTCAAACATAAAGACAAAAAATGTTAATTTTTTGTGAAGAATCAACAACAAGTGGGACACAATTGTTAAGTGGAATGAAATTTATTGGATTTGTCAAACTTTTTTAACAAATAAAAAACTGAAAAGTGGGGCGTGCATTATTCGGCCCCCTTGCGTTAATACTTCGTAGCGCCATCTTTTGCTAAAGTTCCAGCTGCAAGTCTCTTGAAAAGTTCAAGGGCCGAATACTTTTGAAAGGCACTGTACATACTCAGCATATTTACTACAGCATTTTGAGTGTGGGTAAAATCGTTTGTACAATCTGTGCTGTCTTTTTAAATATATATTTAGAAACTACAAATAACATGACTGGGGGAAAGATTTTTCTCATGTGGACAGGGTCTTGAACTCTTAAAAAGAAGAAGAAACACTTTTAGCTGTTTTACTGTGTTGGAGCTCATAAAGTAGGCAGTTTCTAGATGGCATCCCAAATGAAAATGAACTGAGAACACCTGTAGGAATTAACTCAGCTGTTTACACTGGGCTGTCAGTCTGTAGGGTCTAATCTGCACATAGATGTGTTCGCACTGCAGAGACAACTGGAGGAGGAGGAGGAAGGATTGCTTTATGTTCACCTTAGCAAGATTAATTGGTCTCTTGGCCAATCACACAGCACTATCAGGGAATCCCTGACCAAAAAAAACTAAAGAAACAAATAAAAACTTCACTTCCGGCGAGCTGATGGACGGCAGCTCCCTCCGGCTTCTCTGCAGTCTTTTATCATCAAACTGACCCGTTTTTCTCGAATCGGACTAAAGTTGGTCCTACTGTAGTGAACTAGGCCTGAAGGTCAAATCCTGACCTTAAGGACTTTATGGGACAGAAGCTGTCATTTCATTGATTTGAATCCAGAAATACAGGTTGACCCATCCTGAGACTTTCTTTCTTGAAAATTCAAGTGAAAGAACACTGTCTTTTCTATTATCATTACTATTTTACAAATGTTTGATAATCAAAGTGTTTTTAGTTCAAACCATTTTAGATGCTGCAGTGAACTAATCATTTTTAATTAACTGTGAAACAGTAATAATGATTTTTAATCCTCATGCAAAGTTAGAATTCATGTTAAGGTCTGTTACAGAGTAATTATGCATTTTCTGATTTTCTGTCTTTGAATGAGCAGTGTAAGTTGGTCCAAGGTTGGAGTCAAACGCAAACAAGTTGTTGGAACGAGCTGTCATGTTTTTAAATCCTCTCAGACGTAAATAGAGAAGCTGGCACCTGTTTGCACCTGTTTTCCGCCAACTCGTCTAAATATTCCTCTCGTCTGTCTGAAAAACATTTTCAATCTGTTCCATAACATTCTTGCTGTTTTTCTAACTCCTAGTGACCTCTTACGTCACAAAAACACACCCCTGTCTGGTCGAAACGACCAATCAGGAAACTCCCAAGTGAACCGGAAATAGAGCTCTTTAAAGGTTGGTACTTCCTAGTTCAACCCAGTCGAGTTGGGAGTTGAGCTCCAGTCGTTTGGGAGAACAGAAGTCCAGCCATGATTCAAAGCTCTTTCGAGTATTGGGATTATGATATCTTCCACCTCTGAGTGGAACTCTGACGGACTCCACTCAGGTGAAGTCCACTCGTGAGGTGAATTTGTGTCGAACAAGTACCGTCACTACTTCGGACGATTCACAGCTGTTCCTACGGAGACGCTGAAAGGGTGCGTTAAATGGAATTTCGTATCAGGGAGACATCTCCAGGTAAAAGAGATTTCTATCACCTAAGTGTACCGGGGAAGAAGCTGGGGAAAACCCGGAGAGTGCCGTTCTGATGCTGACACAAACATTCTCCCTCATCCATCTTTTTCTCCCTCTAAACTTCATCTTTCCATCTTTAAAACTCTTCTATCAAGTAGAAATTAATCCAGATATTTTTAGAAATGTCTGAAGCAAAGTTTTTCAACCACCGCCGTGTGGTTAATGTCTGTTGTACTGCTGCTAGCTAGAAAACAATCGCCGTATTGTTTACTCCGTGTAAAACTTGCTAAATTAGCCATGTTGTTATTTTCCATATTTTGCCAATTAATGTAAATGTGTGATGTGTTAAACTTTGATTCTGTTAATAAATGACCCACTGTCGTTGGTGAGTCAAAGATAATTAACGTCTCACGTTACATTTCTAAATTCAATGCACATTATATACAGTCCAGAAAAATGAAAGAATCCGTTTAATTTATGAATATATATCATGCATATGTTCATACTACATTCCTTCCAACCGAATTCAGTGTTCAGTGACTCAGAGAGCCGGACGGGACCGTCCAAAAATATATTTTGGTCCAGGACCGGCCGCTCCCACCCCATCGGTCACTCTGAGCGCACCCTGCCGGCTAGGTGACCCCTCGAGCTGGGGAGTCATCGCACGAAGGTCCGGTGTTTCTTCTCTCTCTCTCTCTGGACCTCAACGAACTCTTATCTGGACCTGTGTGGTTCTATCTGGTTCCGACAAAAATCGCCGGGTGGTATTTCGCGCTGGTTTTCTGCTGGACTGGCCCTCGTGGTGTCTTCATAGGTGTGGGGGAAGTGTCCCTTTGACCCTCGAATTGGACCAGAACCGAACTGAGGTGGCTGTGGGGGATATCGTCTTCAACAGAGCCGGTCTCCGCTTCAGTGAGCAGCCCGTTACTTTCACCGAAGGACTGTCCACCTCCGTGGAATCGCTGTTTTCACCTGAAGGAGACGCTCCGGTGCTTTGAAGCGCCGCCGGACCGGAGCAGAACCGTGCTAGGGACATCTTCAGCCTCTTCGTCTCTCGTGTTGTGGAGCGCCGGAGCCGGACTGGAGCAGAATCGGACCGGACCAGTGTCGACTTCAGCCTCAGCCTCTCCGGTCAGTCTCGTTTTTCACCGGAGGCGCCTCTCGTGCTGTCGGGTGCGGAGGTGTCGTGCAGAGAAGCACAGGAGCAGCGTGAAGGAGCAGGGCTGCGTGGTGCTCGAGAGAAGTTCGGAGTTTGTATCGGAGTTGCTGCAGGCCTCCATCCAAACTCACTTGGATAATAATTATTTTAATTCGGATCACGTTGTTGGCCCCTGTTGACCTGAAACGAGCTAGGATCATGCATTTCACTTCAGGAGGATTTTCTAGCAGCTCGCTCTGCTATTTGCTGCAAATTATCAGTTTCTGTTTCGGCCTGTTGATTCTGGACCCAGCTTCTGTTTCCCATGGGAGCATCCATCCATCCATCCATCCTCACTGGGGGGCCGGAGCCCTCCACAGCCCAACTCAAACTGCAGTTGGGCCACCTCGTGGGGTTTGTTTGCCCATTATAACTGTGATGTTTTATGGTCTGAAACTTTTCTGCATTATTCATATTATTGTCACTATTTTCAGTTTTCAGATTATCTGGAGTCACTGAATCTTGTTAATACACCTTAATCTGCCCATCACTGCAACTTTCACCGTTTTTGGGTTCTGAATGATCACGTCTTCATTAATGTTTCTCATGGTTCGATTATGGGGGGCTAATTGTCACACTGTTAACTCTTGTAATTACACTTCAGTCACAAAAAACTCAAGAAAATCTCTGATAATAATGTTGTTACTGCTGTCAGGGTTTCAACCCAACCCTGGACACCCCATTAATTACAGCACACCAAATGACTTTAAGAACGTGTCAGGGATTCATTTTCTGCATGTAAACGCACGTAGCCTTCTGCGAAAACTTGATGCTTTGAAAATTCTGGTCAGTTCTTCTGGGGCAGATGTTATCTTCATTTCTGAAACCTGGCTCAACAAATCTGTACTCAATAATGACCTGGCAATCAATGGATTTAACATCTACCGCTGTGATCATCAAAAAAAAAGGGGGGGGGGGTCGCTGTTTACATCAGAGATTCTTTGGTTGCTAGTCCTGTGTCTTCTAAAACAATTCCAAACCAGTTTGAAGCCTTATCTGTAGACGTCACCTTGAATGGAGGCCAGATCTTAACTGTAGTCTGTTGTTACCGCCCACTTTCAGCATCACCTGAGGCTCTGTCTGCCCTGATGGAATATCTTGGTAATTTAAAATTCAAAGATATCCTTTTGGCTGGAGACCTCAACATTGATTGGTGTAAGTCGACCCCCTCTCTGTGATAAATTCAAGGAATGTTGCCTGTCTCTCAATCTTACCCAATTGATTGACTCTCCCACTAGATTAAACAAAAACCATCCTGAAAAATCCTCCATCTCAGACCTATTTCTAACTAATATGCCTCACAAATTCCCTGGTACAGGTAAATTCGCTGATATTTTGAGTGATCATTGTGTGACAGCTGCTTTGAGAGATATTAAACTTCCACCTTCTAAGCCCAGATTAATTCAAAAAAGGGATCTGAAACATTTTTGTGAACAGTCATTCCTCTGGGATCTGTCTCACTTTGACTGGCATCGTATTCTGTTAACTGATGACGTGAACTCCGCTTGGAACTATTTTCATAATAGTTTCATTTATTTTGTGAACAAACTGACATGCTCCTTTTCGTCAGTTCAGAATAAAGGGACGAGACAGCCCCTGGCTTACTCCAGAGCTGGCTGACCTCCTGCACAGGAGAGATCATCTTTGGGCCACAGCGAGAAAATCTGACTCAGACACTGATTGGTTGAGTTTTCGACAGATGAGGAATAAATGTACAACTGCTGTCAAAGCTGCAAAACGCAACTATTTCTTATCTCAGACCTCCAAAAATCTAAATGACCCCAACAGATTCTGGAAAACCATCAAATCTCTCTCAGGCACCCCCCAATCATCTGACCTCCCATCACAACTTCTCGTTAACTCTGTTCATGTGTCAAATAAGCACGAGATCCTGAACTGTTTCAACAAACATTTTGTTGCTTCTAGTTCTTTATTTGACACAGTTACTAATGGAAAATCAGCCACTTCACTTAATAATCAAACTTCTACAAATCAAATCCCTCCTACAAGTCAATCCTCAGTTAATCACACCTTCTCTTTTTCTCCATTCTCAGTCAGTGAGGTCAATAAACTGTTAAAAGATCTTGACCCTAAAAAATCTGCAGGTCCAGATGAACTTCCACCTTATTTCTTAAGGCTGGCTGCTCATATCATCACAGTCCCTGTGACCCACATCTTCAATCTCTCCATAAGACAAAACTCCATCCCAGACACTTGGAAAACAGCCTTTGTTCTTCCTTTGCTTAAGGGAGGTGACCCCACCTCACTGAACAACTATCAACCAATCTCTAAACTCTGCATTTTAGCCAAGGTTCTAGAAAAATTGATAAACTCTCAAATCAAAAATTACCTGGACTCATTTAACATCTTACCTCCACATCAATCTGGTTTCAGGAAACAACACAGCACAACCACTGCCTCACTGAAGGTTCTTAATGATGTTGTTGAAGCACTGGATGCTAAGGATTATTGTGCTGCACTTTTCTTAGACCTGTCTAAAGCTTTTGACACTGTGGATCAGAACATCTTGTGTCATAAACTCTCAGAAATTGGTTTCTCAGCTCACACCATTGGTTGGTTCTCTAACTATCTCTCGGACCAGAGGCAATGTGTTCAACATAATGGCACTTCCTCCAGTTATTTAACAGTCAACAATGGTGTATCACAAGGCTCAGTCTTAGGACCCACCCTCTTAACAATTTACATACATAATGTAAGTAAAAACATCCCTAATGCATCCATACATTTCTATGCTGATGACACAGTTGTTTATTGTCGAGCTAAAACTGTTGCTAAGGCTTTCCAGCTTTTGAAATCTGCATTCAACATCATCCAGACTGATTTGTTCCGCCTCAAACTTGTCCTAAATGCCGACAAAACCAAAGGGATGCTTTTTTCAAATAGGAAGTTGGTCCCAGCAGTTCTACCTCCGATTTTATCCTCAAATGGTGTCCCCATTGAGTTTGTTGATTCCTATAAATATTTGGGTATCTTGGTCGACTCACATCTCTCTTTTAAGCTCCATGTGGAAAACTTGGTAAAGAAACTGAAAGTTAAACTGGGTTTCTTTTTCAGAAACAGATCCTGTCTAACCCTGAATGCTAGAAAACGCCTTGTATCTGTGACTTTCCTTCCCTCCATTTATTACGGTGACAATATTTACATGAACACTCCTACAAGAACCCTGCAGATGTTGGATGCTGTCTATCATGGTGCACTAAGATTCATAACTGGCTGTGATTATCGTACCCACCACTGCACCCTGTATTCAATGGTTAACTGGACATCATTAACTTCACGGAGACTCTCTCACTGGTACATTTTCATCTTTAAATCACTTCTTGGTCTGTTGCCTTCATACATCTCCTCCTACATGTCTCTGCATGAGTGCAGCTACGGAGTCCGCTCTCAGGACATTATTACCTGCAGTGTTCCCTCAATGAGGACTGAACTAGACAAAAGGGCCTTTTCCTACTCTGCTCCTGTTTCCTGGAATATCCTACAAAAAGATTTGAAGCTCTCGACCTTGACCTCTCTAAGTGGCTTTAAGAATCTGTTGGACTCCTGGCAGGGACTAATGCAGACATGTTCCTGTTTTTAGTTCTCTACATTCGCCTTAGAATCTAGCTGTTTTTTTTTTTTGTTTTTGTTTTTTTTGTTACCTTTTCCTTTTCCAGGCACAGACCTTGTGTCACCCTCCACGCTGAGACATTGTGCTGGAGAGTTGGCTCCGGTCTTCACAGGGATCTTAAACTCTTCTCTGGAGTCATGCCACGTCCCAGCCTGTTTCAAGTCCTCCATCATCGTCCCTGTCCCCAAGAAGCCACGTGTCACAGGACCAAATGACTACAGACCTGTAGCTCTCACGTCTGTAGTCATGAAAACCTTTGAACGCTCGGTTTCATCTCACCTCAAGTCATCACCAACCCCCTCCTGGACCCCCTGCAGTTTGCCTACAGGGCCAACAGGTCTGTAGATGACGCAATAAACCTGGCTCTTCACTTCATCCTGCAGCACCTGGACTCCCCAGGAACCTACGCCAGGATCCTGTTCGTGGACTTCAGCTCTGCATTTAACACCATCCTCCCTGCTCTGCTCCAAGACAAGCTCTCCCTGCTCCATGTACCTGACTGCACCTGCAGGTGGATCACAGACTTCCTGACAGACCGGAGTCAGTGCGTGCGGCTGGGGAGAGCTGTCTCGGACACTCGGACTGTAAGCACAGGATCTCCACAGGGCTGTGTGCTTTCCCCCTGCTTTTCTCCCTGTACACCAACTGCTGCACCTCCAGCCATGACTCTGTGAAACTTATTAAGTTTGCAGATGACACCACCCTCATCGGGCTAATCTCGGACGGTGATGAGTCTGCATACAGGAGGGAGGTGGACCGGCTGGTGACCTGGTGCAGCAGCAACAACCTGGAACTCAATGCCCAGAAGACAGTGGAGATGATTGTGGATTTCAGGAAAGCCACAGCCCCTCTGCCCCCCTCACCTGTAATGATACCCCCATCACCACTGCAAACTCTTATCGGTTCCTCGGCACCACCATCACCCAGGACCTCAAGTGGGAGCCAACCATCAGCTCGCTCATCAAGAAGGCCCAGCAGAGACTGTACTTCCTGCGACAGCTGAAGAAGGCCAAGCTGCCGGCCAAGCTGATGGTGCAGTTCTACACGGCCATCATCGAGTCCATCCTCAGCTCCTCCATCACGGTGTGGTACGCCGGGGCCACTGCCAGGGACAGACTCAGACTGCAGCGCGTTGTGCGCTCAGCTGAGAAGGTGATCGGCTGCAGCCTTCCATGCCTCCATGACCTGTACGTCTCCAGGACTGTGAGGCGAGCAGGTCGGATCACAGCTGACCCTGCTCACCCTGCACACGGACTGTTTGAACCACTCCCCTCAGGCAGGAGGCTTCGGTCCGTTCGGACCAGAACCTCCCGCCATAAGAACAGTTTCTTCCCCTCTGCTGTTGGACTCCTGAACACTCATAATGCTACCTCATAACTTCTGCTTTGGTCACATTACATCTGTATTATAATTGAATACTCCATCTGTACTGTTCTCTAAGCTTTTTATTGTTTTCTATTGTATGGGTGTACACATGTTTATGTTATGTTTTTAATTTTACTTTATTTGTGGGTGTACACAGGTCTTATGTCTTATGTAATGTTCTCATTTTTACTTAATTTTTACTTTATTTTACTTTATTACTATTCACACCTTATATCGAAGCAAATTCCTAGTTTGTGAACCTCGTTCATTGACATGGCAATAATAAACTGATTCTGATTCTTTTAGCCATCCTTTTTGTAAAAAAAAAAAAAAAACTGCATTATGACTTTTTATAATTGTTTATTGTTGGTGCTGTTGTCCATTTTTGTCATCTTTCTTTGTTGAAATCAGGTCTCTCTTGTAAATGAGTCCTCGAGGCTCAATGGGATTTACCTGTCTAAATAAAGGTTGATTGATTGAAAAAGAGTCAGCTTGAGCCCACAGATAGATACAGAAGTAAATAAGAGAAATAAATAAATGCAAGGAAACCCATCCTGAGGGCATCCCCTAACAGTGTCCACAGATCTGCCTCTTATCCCCCCCTCCCCCCCAACTCTTGGGCATCTCTAACCAATCACTCATGGTATTTTACTTTATTTGTTTGCAGTCCCTCAGTTCCATCCCCCACCGACTATTATTCCCTCTCATTAATGATCTCATTCCTCACTTTCCTTCCCCAAGGCCCAGAATGAAGTTAGCTCCACAGTCTGACCTATAAACACTGCCATGGAAACAGAACCATGTTGGAGCCAGATGCAGCTTTGTCACCAAAAATAATTTTCCTGACACAAATACACTCTGACTTAGTTGATTTTTTTTCACACATCTGCAGAAACCTGCAGTTTGTCTGCACTTGAATGAATCAGCTTGTGGAGCTGGTTCTGAATGGGGGCTGAAGCACATCTTGGTTTTCAGCAGGATGGGAAAGGGCTCGTGCCTAGACTAAAATTTGTTTAAACAAAGCCTTTCAAGTGCTAGGCCAATGTTCACTGTCACTGAGGGATTTGAATAGTGAATGTTTGTAGCTTTGAAGATTAAATGGACTGCACTTATATAGCGCTTTTCTATCTGATCAAGATATATTAGTGTTTTTCTGGACTGGAACTGAACAGGTAATGCAGGAAAACCTTAATGTTTTTAATGGCGAGTTGAGGGAGCACTTTTGGCCACGACCCGGTGCAATGGCGGAGCAAGGGGGTAGCCAATGGCGGCTTTGGCCACCATTGAAAAATCTTCAACCACTCCAATCATTTTAGAAAACTATACTTGCAAGCAATATAAAAATTGAAAGCATGGTTTTCTCAAATGATAGGGGTGGCCGGTTTACATATATATATTTACATAAAGCAGTGGCCATCTTGAATTTTGAAGCGGCAACTCAATTTTTGATTGCGACCTATCTTATTTTTGTCTTTATATCTACAGTGTTTCCCCTACCAATATGCAAGCGGGGTGGCCCACCCTGTCAACAGAATCAAGTGTCCCGCCTACCGAACCACGCGCAACCCCCCCCATTGGCACTGAAGTAGCACTAAGCTAGCGGCATCCAATACAGGTGCACTAGCCACTAGTGTAGTGAACTAGACCTCCGACCTCAACCTGTCTCTGAAGACCTTCAGGGGACAGGAACTGTTATTTCATTGATTTGAATCCAGAAATACAAATTATCTCATCAAGAGACTATTTAATTGTATCCTGAATTAATCAATTGAAAGAACACTCTTCCTTTTTACATTATCATTACTGTTTTAGAATATCTTGATAATCAAAAGTGTGTTTAGTTCATACCATTTCTAAATGTTGAAGTGAACCACTCATTTAAATCAACTGTGAAACAGTATTAATGATTTTTAAACCTCAGCAGATTTTTGATCATACAGTTAAATGCCTATTTACGAAGTAAGTGTGCATTTAGTGATGTCGGTCGAAAGTCAGAGACAAACAGAGACGAGTTATTAGAACGAAGTGTCTTGTTTTTAAAACTAGCAGACAATAAATAACTTCAACTGGCACCTGCGTTTGTCCCACTTCGTCATAATATTTCTCTGTCTGTACTAACCGTTCGTAAACATTCCTGCTGTCTCTTGACTTCTAGTGACCCTCTTGACATCACTAGAACCACCTCCCTGCTGGTTGTTTTAACCAATCAGGAAGTACCACGTAACAGGAAGTGTACACCCCTTTAAAAGGAACACTTGGTGGAACTATTCAGTTCGGTCCTGGAACTGAGTTCAGTCCTGAAGTGCAGTCCTGGAGTTCAGTGCTGGAACTCAGGGCTAAGTCCAGTCTTAGTCTTCACGAGTCTTAGTCTTTTCCAGTCTTGCTGGAACTTTCGGTCAGAGACGAGACTCACTTAAGCAGCGGATGGATGGGACCATGTGCCAAGGGGTCCCTCCATTTAGCGGAGTCACAGCTCACATCGCTGTGCACTCAACCCGAGCAGGAAATGCTCCACTTATAAGGAAGCTTATTCGGTGGAACCGAGTACCTCATGAGTATATGCATTTATTCCAAAGATTCCCAACTACTTTAACCAGAGACACTGTAAAGGGATCGTACTAATGGACTTCTGTTCCGGAGTGGAGGTATCCCCCATCTAAGGTAACAAAGTCGCTACACGTCCTGAAGTGTACCGGAAAGCTGAGCGGGATGTAGGAGGAAGGGAGCAAAGTTCTGGTTTCACACATAGCTTCCATCTAAGCCTCCTTTTAAATCTTTAAACTTCTATTCTCCTCCTCTTTAACTTTTCTATTCGCCAGTAATCAAGCTCGATGCCTTCAGAGGTGAATCGGCCTCGATCAGTAATGTTCTGTTGTCTTGTTAGTAAAGCGTGCCAAGTTTATTAATCAGAAACAGATCAGCAAATCAATGTGTATATGTTTTGATGTTAAATTTTGATTCTGTTAAATAAATGACCGCATTTATTATGATGGGTCAAAGATAAAATGGCGTCTCATGTCACTGATTAAACAATCCACTCACATCTGGATGGTTTCTGGATGGTTTCTACCTGGATTATTGAGCATGCATCAGGAAATCCACTCACAGTTATCTCGGTCTTGTCATACCCTATGAAAATGCCTTTTTCACACCTTGAATCCAGCTTTCCTTTCACTTGTTTGTAAGTGTAACAAACACATCCAAACTTTTGCATCCTAGAAATGTTAGGCTGTCTGCCTGTCAACATGAAGTAGGGCGTTTCATTTGTGCGGTTATTAAAGCATCTGTTTCGCACTACAGCAGCTGTCTGAACTGCATATGGCCATAACATTTTTGGTAGCCCACCATCCAACATACATCTAGCCATGTCAAATAAGGTTCTCCAGTTTCGTTCTGCTGTACCATTTTGATGTGGAGAATATGGTGCTGATGTCTCGTGTTTGATACCATTTCTGCTCAATAATGCCTGGTACTCTTTCCCTGTAAATTCTGTGCCATTATCTGACCTCATACATTTAATATTTCCATGTGGAGCCATGTCAGCATTAAACTTTTCAGTAGCTTGTACTGTCGCTCTTATTTTAAAAAAAATATACAAAAACTGTACTAGAATAATCATCTGTAAAAGATAATGCATATTTGTGACCATCTTTAGATAATGGGTCAATAGATCCTGCTAAATCTGTGTGGACCATTGCTTATGGTGCTCTAGCTCTTGCATCTGGTTCCCTGTTCCTAGATTGAACAAATTTTCCTTTTGTACAAACTTCACAATATGGCATAGGTTCACCCTTCCCTTTAATTTCCATACCATGAACAACACTTTCTAGTTTCAGCACGTCTCTGTAATTGCAATGTCCAAGGATCTTATGCCAACTTTGTAAGTCATAGCATTTCTTACACTGATCACCACATTCATTGTCCATCGTGTGTAAGTAATAGAGTTTGTTACATACGTGAATGGGGAATTTAGTACCGTCTTTGAGAAGAACGTTCTTTCCTTCTTTGAATATCACAGTTGCTCCGCTGGATGTGGCAGCTTTCACTGAGAAGATGTCCTGCGGCTATGAAGGGACGTACAGTGCATTCCTCAACACTGTTTTAAGACGTTGACCTCTGCTGTTGATCAAATACACTTCCGCGTCTCCTCGTTGCTTAGCAACCCCACTGCACCTTGATCCATCTGCCAATTCCACGTAGTGTCTCTCAGCCTGGAAACTTTCATCAAACCTTCGGAACTTCCTAATGTTGGTGATGATGTGTGACGTTGCACCTGCGTCCACCATCAGACCTCTCCTCTCGATGTCATCCATTCTAGTGTCTGCGTCGCTCACCCGGAAAGCATACTCTCCGTCGCCATCCGTCTCTTAAGCCACTTTGCGTGCGTTGTCCCGGTGCTTTCTCCGCCTGCAGGTTCTGTTGCTGTGAGTGTTGTTCTTACAGTGACTGCACCACTGCTTCCGCTGGCAGGTTCTGCTTATGTGGCCTTTCATCCCACATTTAAAGCACACTATCTCAGAACTTCCTGCTCCAGAATCATTTGCACTTCTAGGTGTTAATTTCGTGCCAAAATGCACCTTAGTTTTCATTACATTGTCTTCAGATACACTCGCACGCATATTTTCAATGTCTTCAAAACTTCTGAGTTTTGTCTTAAACTCTGCAAAAGTCATTTTTTCACCATCTTTGCTTTGAGTGACATAAATAGTAAATGGTTTAAATGTCTCTGAAAGACACAAAGTTTGTTTTCTCAGTCATCCAGGTATATAACAACAAAAAAGGTTGAATCATGTCATCTGGACTTCGTTCTCTGAAAGACCCTTCAGGGCCATGGCTATCAGAAGTCCATCACTCAAATCCTCACCTGCACTTTTTAAAGCGGTGATCGTGATCTCAGCTCTGATGATGTACTCCGTTACCGACTCACTGGGAAATTTCTGCAGTGAAGTCAGCTCAGTATACAGGTTGATCACTCTGGGCTTCCCTTTGCCAGCGTAATGTTCACGCAGGATTCCAAGCGCCGCACGCCCATCGTCTGCTGCATCATGCACGATAAGTGATAAACTCTTGTCATCCAAAAACTGAATGAGCTCTGCATACGCTTATGCATTTTTCCTTGCGTCTTCATCTTCTTCTTCTTCATCAGTAGGTCTTGTCAAGATTGTATCTATGAGCCCTTGTTGTCGAAGATGTCCTAGAAACTTTGTTTCCCATAATTTGTAGTTTTTCTCGTCTCCATCAAAAAGAAGTCTTGACCAGCGGCTGGATGCCATTTCCTTTTCTCTTCTGTTCATCTTCTTTGTTTTTTGATCTCCAAACTGTTCAAACACTCTGGGCCCATAACCTGTTAACAGAGTTCGCTTTTGGCACAGCGTTAAACATGACGCATGAAACTTGGTTTGGTTTTGTGTTGCTCCTCCTCACTCTCACGCTCAATGTTTGAAGGAGCACACACCTTTTATTAATCACAGGTGCACAGGTGCAATAAATTAGAAAAGTCACATGACTCAATAAACCAATAAAAATAAGCCAATTAAAAACAAACAAACACACAAATCTAAACAAATGAGAGCATCACAAGACAAAAACATTCATAATGTCAACAGGTTTACTTCCGGGATGAACATAAACAAACCGGAGCACCCTAAATGGACCCACGACAGGTTTTAATGACGTGAGGACGTTACTGTACTCCTTGATAGAGCTACAGGTAATACAGGTCATTTTGAGCTTTTTCAAAGATTCCAGTAGAAATGTTGTGTCGCTCACCGATAGGGCTGTATACCGAACCGAGGTTCTTTTATGGCACCGACCCAACTGCATTGGTTGGTGTATGGATTGAAACATGCCTCTTATTTCGGTGTCAAGTTTCAGTATTGACTGTAACGTGACATGTGGTTTGAGCACGCCGGCAGGTACAACGTAGACATATTGCAAACAGACTATGTGTTTACACCCAGAGCTGTATAGCGCTGCCGTATAGCTGTATGTCTATGGCGCTGGTTACGCCCACGGACGGGGTTCACGTGTGCAGCGTGTGTGGCGTCGAGCGGCTTCAATTTACGAGTGAAAAGTTGCTCCGTGTTTTTCTGCAAGGAGAGGGGAGGACCACAGCCTCCTCCTCTCAACGTTAAAGTCTGCCTGTGAGTGTTGAACGGCCTGACTCAACATTCCACAACCGGACTCCTCTTCATCAAAGAACTCTGAGGACCGGCGTTGTGTGTGGGATTTCAGCTGGTAAGTTTACGTTTTGTTAACATTACTGCAGCTTAATACGTGCATTGCTGAGAGTTAAACTAGGATCCATGTAATGCTAACTTTAAGATATTAGTGTGTAGCTTTATTTTACCTATGTAGCAAGCTAAACTCAGAAGCTAACTAAAGATTGACACTAAAAGATGAAGCTTAGCTTGTAAAAAAATGTGCTCATCCATCTGGTCAGCTGCTTAAACAGTTCACCTAGTGCTCACTGTTTGTTAATGTTCTCCTCACAGGAGCCTCTGACTCTGATGTGAGGACAGAGACAGACAAAGGAAAAAAGAAAAGCGAGATGGGGGCCACAGGACAGTCACAAAGTTTGTTGTTAAAAGTTTGCTGCCTTTTTTTTTTTTTTACAGTGGAGGCTGCATGGTAGAGGTAAGTAAGCTGTAAAGGATATTGTTGACCAGTTAAACTTTTGTCTCTCAGCCTAGATAATAGATTTTTGAGCAATAATAACACAACCATGTTATTGTTGATGTTTTGTTTTCTCATGTCAATTAGGGAGATGATCAGAGCCCTAAACCCTAGAGAACCACAAAGAAGATTCAGGAAGCAACACAGAGGTGCACATGTCTGCATCAACCCTAACCTCAGTGAATCCAGTGGCCTGGTGGTGGAATGTGAGGGACAATATGTCAGTGCTATCAAACTGACAACCAGGTATCTGTATGTGCAACAAGCATCATCCACACCCTCAGAATGAACATTTTCTACTGCTGGAGACACCATCAGCCAGGAGCAGCTTGTTTGTGTCCAAAGAAAACAGACATGATGTTTCTGAAGAAAAACTGTTCAGTGAAAAGGTCCTCAGTGTGGATTCCTTAGATAGATAACTTTACTAATTGGCTTTTATGTATGTGGATGTTTCTGTAAAGTGCCCCGAGACAAATTTGTTGTGATTTGGTGCTATATAAATAAACTGAATTTAATTGTAGCAGTGAGCATTAGACACTGACGTGTCACTGGTTTGTAACTGGT
Source organism: Nematolebias whitei (assembly GCF_014905685.2). NCBI lineage: Eukaryota > Metazoa > Chordata > Actinopteri > Cyprinodontiformes > Rivulidae > Nematolebias > Nematolebias whitei. The sequence continues at coordinate 3,762,395 of NC_056516.1, read as the reverse complement.
CTTTTGACCTGAAAATTATTTGCTTATTTTTATGTAAAAAAGCTGCTTGGAATAGAAAAATACCAAAGTTAAAAATAAAACTCAAGATTTGTACTGTAATTTGTAATGTAATTTCAATCTTGTTAGAATATTAATTATTATTAATCTTATTAATTAAATTTTTTTTTTTATTATTATCTTAATTGCAAAATTAGTACCAAAAAAAGAACCGTTCAGGAACCAGCACCGAAGTGAAAGTAACGACACAGACACAGATTTTTTTTTAGAAAGGTACCCAGCCCTAATTACTGACCAGTTTTACTTCCCTGGCACGCTAATATTATTAGCATTAGCCATGTGGAAATGACATGGGTTGCACATGCGTAGTCAGGTCAGCTTTTTACGATTGGGAAAAACAAAGGACAGATTACGTGTTTACATGCACACCGTTCGGGTTATGGATCGGCGGCGTAAACCACCCATTTCGTTCTGATTACAAATTCTTTCGGATCAAGCTGAATAAACAAAAAAATAATCCAAATGGGGCATTTACATGACTCATTTTTAATTCAAATGGCTGTTTAATCCGATTACATACGTCCATGTAAACATAGCTACTGATCTACCACACCAAACATTTGCGTAACGGCTGTAAAACTTACCAAGTCATAGTTATTTTTTTATTTTGTTTTTGTTTTTGGTATGTCCATCCAGTTATTCTCTGGATGTTTTATTAAAATTTGTCCAATTTTTCATCAGATTTTTTGCTAATAACATACCCAAAGATGAGCAAAAACACACCATCCTCTTTCACCACCGGGAGACAAAAACCCATTGAAGGACCAAAAAACTGTGGAAATGTTCTGATAGCAGTACCTCGAGGACTTGAGCATCTCCATGCTCAACATAAATCAGTCAACAATATTGGTTTATCAATTGCAGCGTGAACTCCAAAAGACTAACTCCACATTTCTGAGGCTTTCCTCACAGGGCAAAGGTCACACAAAAAAGCCTGCTGAGTATCGTAATTTCCGCCGTACACGTCGCACCACCCTATAAGTCACATCAGTCCATATTTGTCTAATAAAGTGGAAAAATCCATAAATGTCGCTTTGCCGTATACGTCGCATCTATTATGTGTCACCCCTGACGCGTCGCGTTTGTTAGGCGTCAAACCAGAAATGTGGGCCGGTGTTGTGCCAAAAATCGATGGGCCACCAAATGGCGGCCGCGGGAGCGTGCATGGGAGGACTTTAACAAGAATTTAGCAAGATTAACACTTAAAAACAATTATTTGTTTGCTCAAAATTATATTTAAGTGTGTATCAATTTAACGTTTGCTTAATAAATGCACTTTAATGGTCAAATCAGCTGAATTTCAAAAATAGTTTTGCTGCCGAGGTGCTGCAGAGCAGCAGCTTGACCAGCCGCAGCATTTCTTTAAAATTTAACAAGATAATCACCTAAACAATTATTTTTTTGCTCGAAATTATAGCAAAGGTGTGTCTCAGTCTAACATTTGCTTAATAAATGCACTTTAATGGTCAAATCAGCTGTATTTCAAAAATAGTTCGCTGCCTCGTTGCTCCATGAACGCGTAGAGGAAGACAAAAAGGAAGAAATAACACGACTAGTTTCTCCGAAAATTAAGAAGAAATGCAACTAAACAATCATTTGTTTGCTGCAATTTATAGCAAAGGTGTGTCTCATTCTAACATTTGCTTAATAAATGCACTTTAATGGTCAAACCAGCTGCACTTTGCCGGGGCAGTGCAACTGGTTTGACGATCGGTCTAAGCAGTAAGCAGAACCAAGGTGTGATTTGTTTTGGTCCGGTCTGTTCTCTACTCTGTTGGCCATTTTAGTTAGCTTCTGCTGCTATTTGTATCTGTATTTCTATTTTATGTTTTCCTGTTCGCTGTGCATGTTTGTGTTCTTTTGTACAGCACTTTGGTTGGCCTTGTTGCTGTTTTAAGTGCTCTATAAATAAATTGGTATGGTATGGTATGGTAAGGTGGGAAGGCTATGGCAGGCCGATTGTATCATTAAACACTGGTGAAGATTCTCAGTCATCCAGGACATGGTAGATTCAAAAAAGTTCAAGAATAAAAACAAGAAAGTATAAAGTATAACAAATAAAATTTAGTTGTTGTCTTGAACTTTTAGGAATTTGTCATTACAGCCACGTTTTCCTATTACATGATACAACAGCATGCCACACTACTAATACTACTCTGCTGCCATCAAGTGGCTGAATGTGGTACTGCTCTTTTTTATTTTTTAGTCAGAATGAATGGAAACAGTCATATCTCAGCCAAAAAATGGTTTACAAATATGGGAAAAAATCCATAAATATGTCGCTTTGGCAAGCAGCATGGTGACGCAACTGGTAGAGCTGCTGCCTCTCAGCGAGCAGGTCCCCGGTTCAAATCCCGGTCCGGGGGCCTTTCTGGGTGGAGTTTGCATGTTCTCTCCGTGCATTCGTGAGTTTTCTCTGGGTACTCCAGTTTCCTCCCACAGACCAAAAACATGCATGTTAGGCTGATTGGTAACTCTAAATTGTCCTTAGGTGTGAGTGAAAGAGTGAATGGTTGTTTGTCTCGTTTGTCTCTGTGGCCCTGTGATGGACTTGCGACCTGTCCAGGGTGTACCCGGCCCCTCGCACAGTGACTGCTGGACATGGGCACCAGCGACCCCCGTGACCCAAAATGGAAGAAGCGGGTAAAAGATAATGGATGGATGGATGTTTAGCTAGTGCACCTGTACTGTCGCTGTCCTATAAGTCTCAGGGCATGTAAATTACGCAAAAAACAGCAACTTATACAAAGAAAATACGGTAATTAAAGCCAAGATCTCAAATCCATCCACTACAACCAAGAAGAACCCCTCTGATGTCTGGTGTATCTGTGAAACCACAGAGATGTGGGCAAAATGTGTTATTCAGTCTGTGGTCAGCGCAACTCATCAGAGAGGAAGACAACCTGAAAGTAAAAGATGTCTCACCGGCAGACTGGACGGCCGTCCCTGCATGCTGTCCTCCTGAGCTGCCTTGTTAGGCTGGTTGGAGGGAGGAGCGCTGGACTGGGAGCTGAACGAGTCCTGGGACAGTTCCTGATCATAAAAACAGAGAACAGAATTGGCTTGATCAGAGACCGGGACAATTAATTTACTTTTAGCAACATTTATAATATTTCAAACATTATCTTTATTTAATACAAAAGAACCCCATAAAATGCTTTTTTTTTTTTAACACATTTTGTTTTCTTTGAAATCTGCATCAACACATGACATATTATTTTTGAGTTCTTGTGTAAATTTTAGGTTTTTGCTACATTTCTGTCACTTTAAGCATTTAGCTACCATTTTAGTACTTTAAGCTTTTAGCTTGCGTGCGCTTTTTACCTTTTAGCTAGCATTTTGCTTCTTTTAACAGATCTATTTTGTGAGATTCAGTTTTTATCCACCCTTCTGCTCCCTTTAGCTTTTCAATTTGATTAAATTCAGTTCAATTCAGTTTACAGCGTTTCACCTAGATAACTTGCCATGGCAGTGCGCTCATCTCTTTTGTGATTTTACATCTGAACTGCGCATTGTTTGCACTGACAATTTTTGAGCGGTGGGGGTGAGGGGGGCAGAAACACATCTGAGCTGCGAACTGTTTGCACCAACAACTTTTCAGCGTGGGGGTGGGGTGAGGGGACAGCGAAGAGATAATGTGAGTGCTGCCTTTAGCTTGTTTAGTTAGTGCACCTGTACTGTATTGCATGCCGCTTGCTTAGCAGGGTGTCCCGCTTGTATAATGGTAGGGGAAGCAATGGGTTATTTATGTATAGTGCCTAGGGGTGCAGAAAAAAATTGATTCATTACAGACTCTAGATTCCTAGTCCTGGCGATTCTGAATCGATTCTAAAGGCCCATAAATGGATTTTAAAATGTGTTAGTTTTATTTATTTTTTCGCTCCTACTCCCGAGAGTACTGCATGTTAAGAGTTGCATTCGGGCCCAAAAAATCTGATCCGACCTGGCCCCAGCCCGCAGTCATAATTTCCGAACCCCACCCGACCCAACAGTAATTACAGGTCCGAACCCGGAAAAATTTTTTTTTTTGATTAGTTATTAATGGTCGGGTATGCACAGCTGAATAAAAGATGCAGAAGATTCGGAGCTGAAAGGTGTTTGTCCTTTCATGACTGTAAAAGAGCATTTGCTTCTACCTGCATTCTGATTTATTCAGACATGGACCCTGCTCTGACACACGCATGCTTTGGGATCTCACCAGTTTGGGTCGTCAGCCACGCATGTCCGCTGAGTGCAGCAGCTGAATGAATGACCATTTGGGTGATGGATTGCTGCCTGGCAGTATAGTCCCATCTGAAGCTTAAATTAACTTTTTTACCTCTTTCAAGGCCGGTCAGCTCGCGGTGAAATGGCCGCATGCAGCTCTTGATTGTAGGGCAGGCCATGTTACCATATAATTGGATTGCGGCTGATCCTGATCTAATTAAAAGCCAGACACTGACCCGGCCTGCCCATCCAGCACATTATCATGGCACGGCCCACCCCAAATTCTGGTCGGGTGGGGACGGGCTTAGGGCTCGGGTTAGAAATGACAGCTCCACATTACGTGTCCATGGGTCACCATAGGATTTGGCCATGTAGGCCACCATACAGCAAGCTAGCGGTAGTTAGCCAGCTCCCTTTATCTGAATGGAGTCCAGAAGAAAGGAGCAGAGGACGGCACAATTCAACCCACTCCTTCGTTGTTAAAAGTTGGTGTAAAGTCATTTTGGATTCTACACTGTTCCGGGGAAGACAGAGCTTGACAAGAGCGTGTTGTTTGCAAGAAGTGTAAAATAAAATTGCAGTATAGTATTTTGGAAATATGACAAATGTATGGAAGGAAGATGAAAAGCGAAAGTAGCCAACTCTGAGCAATGCAACAAACTTCCAGATAATTCCCCAAGAGCTGTGAAGATGTCCCATTCCATCGCCTGCTATATCATAAAGGATTTACAACCAAACAGCTCAGTCAAAGGTGAGGGGTTTAGGTTTATTTTTTATACGCTGGACCCAAGGTACGCAATTACTTCATGTAGCTGTTGTAGAGATAAAGCAGTGCCACAATTCCACCATGAAACAAAGAATAAAGTGGGAGCAGCTCTGATTAATGCACCAGCTGCAGCTCAAAGGGTAACTGTTTTTCTCATATTATAAATGGTAAATGGTAAATGGACTGTACTTATATATCTCCTTTCTATCTTATTTCAAGACACTCAAAGCTCTTTACAACAATCTGTGTCCTCATTTACCCATTCATACAGCTCTATACTAGATCTCTACAAAGATAATTGAACAAATCATTCTAAAGAGACTAATCAGAGCTTTATCACATTCATACACTGATGGGACACACATCAGAGGCAGTGAGGGGTTCAGTGTCTTGCCCAGGGACACTTCAGCATGTGACTGCTGATGGATTCAAACCCCCAACTCTTGCATTGGAGGACGACTGCTCTAACCACTCAGCCACAGCCACCCCTATAAACTAAAACTTATTTAGACAAGTTATTAGGGGTGGGTGATATGGCTCAAATATAATATTGTGAAATTTCAGAGGTTAATATACTGGTAGGCTGAAGTCTGTTTACTTTTATATTTATATATTTTTAATTATTAGTCTGTGATGGACTGGAGACCTGTCCAGGTGTCCCCCGCCTCTCGCACAGTGATGGCTGGATATGGGGCCCAGTGACCCCTACGACCCGAAAAGGAAGTAGTGAGCAAAGATAATGGATGGATGAATTATTTGTTCCTAGATTTTTATTTATTTATTTAGATTTTTTTTTAGATAAAGCCATGCAGCTATGCTAACCAATTACTGGTAATTGAAGTTACAGAATTTTAAGCACTCCTATATTTGTTCCTATTTTTGGTATAAATACAAAATGATGCAAAAAAGATTTGATACAGTGAGGAATCTAAAATCATTATTATTAGTGCCTCTGTGCGTTGTCTCTGACTGCTCACCATCCTTGCGTCCTCCACCCCCCACCCCCTGCGTAATGTCGGCATCATTGTGCTTGTGTGCAAGATTTTTGTTTTCATTATCACGCTGTTGACCTTCAGCCAAAGATTAAGAGCGTGTTAGGAATTTTTTTTTGTTTCCAAACCCTATGTGTCATTTTCCACCACTGTTTTTGTCTGTCCAAACAGGTCTCACTTGTAAATGAGTCTTCGAGGCTCAATGTGACTTATCTGTTTAAATAAAGCTTGAATGAAAAAAAATAAATAAATGTTCTATTGTTGTGTCATCTTTTCATCTTACCAATTACATAATTTAAACAAAAATGTGGACCATTTCAATAGAAAAATTGTTTCTTAATTGAATTGTTACACCAAAAATAAGAATCAAATTGCCAGACACTGAGATTCGCAGCCCTAATAGCACCAAGTCATAACAGAAGTCGTCTCAGGGCACTGAATAGAAACATTCATATACATAAAAAATAATTGAACATTATTTATCTGAGGAGCAGCTTTGAATTTAACTCCATCACTGAACTCTCATCTTGAACAAGCATGAAGGCGACAGTGGAAAGAAAAACTCCCTCATGAGGAAGAAACCTTTAGCAGAACCAGGATCAGGACAAGAGGACCATCTGCTTCGACCAGCTGGGTTTCGTAGGAATAGATACACAATGGCAGGTCACATGTTAAGATGGAAATAGTATTAAATGAAAACTGTTCAATTTTAACAAATCATTTAAGGAAATTAGGTCAATTTGTCCTCTAGTAGTCTAAGCTTAAGGCAGCATAATAAGCAAACCCTAACTAAACGATATATCAAAAAGGAAAATTTTAAGCACACTCTTAAAAGTGGACAATGTGTCAGCCTCACGGACAGAAACTGGAAGTTGGTTCCACAAGAGAGGAGCCTGTTACCTGAAAGATCTGCTTTTGGAAACTCTAGGAACCGCAAGTAAACCTGCAGTCTGAGAGCAAAGTGCTCTGTTAGGAAAATATGGAACAATAAGATCTGTAATATAAGATGGAGCTAGGTTCTTGAGGGCTTTGTAGGTTAGAAGTAAGATTTTGAATTCTATTCTGGATTTGACAGGGAGCCAATGGAGAGAAGCTAAAACTGGAGAGATCTGATCTCTCCCAGTAACTCCAGTTAAGACTCTGGCAGCAGCATTTTGGATCAACTGAAGACGTTTTAAAGAAGTATTTGGACATCCAGATAATAAACCATTGCAATAGTCCAGTCTAGACGTGACAAATGCATGGAGCAGTTTTTCTGCATCATCTTTAGATCAGATGTTTCTAATGTTAGTGATATTACGCAGGTGGAAGAAGGTGATTCTAGTAACGTTTTTAATGTGGGGTTTAAAAAACATGTTCTTTTAGCAACTGTCTTTCTGAAATTTGCTTTTGACTACCTACCTACCTGTCAACCATCCATCCATCCATTATATTTTACCCACTTCTTCCATTTCGGGTCGTGAGGTCATTGGTGTCCATGTCAAACTGTCACTGTGCGAGAGGCGTGGGACACCCTGGACAGGTCTCCAGTCCATCACAGGGCCACATAGAGACAAACAAGATAAACAACCATTCACTCTCTCACTCACACCTAGGGACAATTCAGAGTTACCAATCAGCCTAACATGCATGTTTTTGGTCTGTGGGAGGAAACTGGAGTACCTGGAGAAAACCCACGCAGCACGAAGAGAACATGAAACTCCACCCAGAAAGACCCCTGGCCAGGATCCGATCCAGCGACCTTCTCACTGGCAGCACCTTTGTATTATTTATTTACTTATTTTTAAACTCTTTTTAGCTTTTAACTGGTGTCTTGCCCCGTTTACTTTTTTTTGTCTTTTTAGTCCCTAATCTGCTTCTTTTAGCTATCATTTTGCTTTTTTAGCTTATGTTCCGATTAGTTTTAGCTTCATTTTCCTTGTTTTAGCTTTGACAGCTCTGTTTCAGCTGCTTCCCCAAACTTCAGCGGTCATTCATCACTACGCATTCATATATCGCATTTTTGCAGGGAAAAAAAAGTTTCTGCAATTTTTGAATATTGTGTCGTAAGAGAGACGAAAAAGTAAAAGAATGCCAAAGTGAAACACTTGGACTGTTTACGGCATGCACACACCCGAGAACTAAAAGATGCATCTTCTGCACTGAAGACCTCTGTTTGGAAGTACTTCCGCTCCTACAAAAAAAAAAAAAAAAAACTTTTTCTTGCTTTTTTTGTTGATAATTTTGAGTCTCCAACTAGTCTCCATCAAGCCCAGCCCAGTGAGATGCTGACTAATTCTACACCCTTTGAAGCCACAATAAAACTTGAGCTTCCTGTGTCCAAGACACAAACCCAGCCATTCCTACACCAAACGAGACCAAAATCAAAGTTAAAGAAACACCAAAGGAAGTGGGTCAGATAGCTCTAACATTTGCTGCTTGGACATCCATTGCCACAGATTTGTCTTTTCTCAGCATTTGAACAACTTTTGTTAACTTTGTACCCAAAATCTTGTTTGAATGGAAACCGTTTAACACTGCAGTGTGGCATTAAATACTTAGCTTCTTTTAGGTCTGAGAGTCTTTGCTTAGAATTACGTTTGAAGCTTGATTATGTGCGCATCATCCATATGCATCAATAATTTGCTTCTTTTTTTTTTTTTTAAATCACACCACAACCCCCCACGACCCGAAAAGGAAGGAGCATGTAAAGATGATGGATGGACACCGCAGCCCTCCAAATTGCAATCAAATCAAATCAAATCACAAGGAGTCTAAAAATTGCCAAAATAGATTTCCTAAATAGAGCAGATGCAGGTTAAATAAGGCTATGTTAACAATGCAGGCAAAAGTGGCTCAAATACAATTTTATTGCCCATATGCAAGGGAGAGTTGGCGTCACTATCAGAAAACCGTTAAAGCTGCCAAATGTAAATTCTTCTCTGATTTAATTGTCTCCAACTCCCACAACCCCCGAGTTCTTTTCTCCACCCTGAACTCAGTTCTACACCTCAGTGAGCCTTCACCTCTGGAAGCCTCAACTGAGCTGTGTGAGAACTTCCTCCATTTCTTTTTAGAAAAAGTGGCAAACACCCGGGCACTCATTTCTCCACCAGCTCATGATCTGTCCATCCCTTCTCAGTGTGTGGTTGTGTTTGACCACTTTGAGCCCATCTCTCTGTCCTCTCTGGAGCAGGTAATGTGCAGCATGAAGCCATCTGGTTCCCCCTTTGATGTGGTCCCCCCTCGACTACTAAAGGAAGTTTTTCCTACCCTGGGTCCTTTTATCCTCGCTATTCTGAATAGCAGTTTATCCTCAGGTGTGGTGCCAAAGACTTTTAAACATGCTGCTGTCCAGCCGCTCCTGAAAAAACCTAACCTTGACCCCTCAGTCATGTCCAACTTCCGGCCAGTCTCCAGACTCCCATTCACCTCTAAACTACTGGAAAAAATTGTGGAGTCTCAGTTGAAACAGTTTTGGGGGGATCACGCTATCATAGAGTTATTCCAATCTGGCTTCAAATCTCTCCATAGCACTGAAACTGCTCTACTGAAGGTTTTTAATGACATTTTCATATCCACAGACGCAGGTGATTCTGTGCTGCTTGTCCTATTGGACCTTACATCTGCTTTTGACACCATCGACCACAATATCCTCATTTCTAGACTGGAGCAGTGGGTGGGCATCACAGGGTCAGCCCTTAAATGGTTTGGGTCCTACCTCTCTGACAGAACCTTCTGTGTCAATATCAAAGATTTTAGTTCGGCATCGACAGTGCTCCAGTGGGGGGTACCGCAGGGGTCCATCCTCGGTCCCCTTCTCTTTTCTTTATACCTGCTGCCACTAGGTGCTATCTTCCGCAAACACGACATGCCCTTTCATTTCTACGCCGATGATTGCCAAATTTATTTCCCCCTGAGGCACAGAGGCACACGCTCTATTCAGCCTCTTCTTGACTGCCTGGCTGACATCCGGGACTGGATGGCTTTAAACTTCTTAAGCTTCAATGAGAAGAAGTCTGAAGTCATGCTGTTCCATCCCAGTGGCTCACTCATGAACCATGACATTGACCTTTTCTCTCTAGCCCCGCTAGAGAAACAAAAGGTCACTAATCTGGGGGTGATAATGGACCCGTCCTTAAAACTCAACAGTCACGTAAACATGATGGTCAAATCCTGCTTTTTTCAGCTGAGACAGCTGTCTAAGCTGAAGCCTATACCCTCCAAAAAGAACCTCGAGACAGTGATCCACGCCTTCATAACATCTAGGCTTGATTACTGCATTTCACTTCTGTTTGGAATCAGTCAGTCCTCCATTGCTCGTCTACAACTGGTCCAAAATGCTGCAGCCCGATTTTTAACTGGTACAGGCTATAGAGAGCACATCACGCCAGTTTTGGCCTCCCTGCACTGGCTACCCATTCACCTTCGGATCCATTTCAAAATTCTCATGTATGTTTTTAAATCACTGAACAGTTCCGCCCCATCCTATCTCACTGATCTTCTGCAGCCATATGTCCCACCGCGCTCTCTGAGGTCAGCAGACCAGATGCTTCTCTCAGTCCCAGAAACCCGTGGTAAGCTCAGAGGTGACAAGGCTTTCTCTGTTGCAGGTCCACGACTGTGGAATGAGTTGCCACTGAGTGTCCGGCAGGCTCCCACACTCTCAGTCTTTAAGTCTCGCTTGAAGACCCACTTCTATTCTCTTGCCTTTAACACGGTGTGATTTGTTTTGGTCCGGTCTGTTCTCTACTCTGTTGGCCATTTTAGTTAGCTTCTGCTGCTATTTGTATCTGTATTTCTATTTTATGTTTTCCTGTCTGCTGTGCATGTTTGTTTCTTTTGTACAGCACTTTGGTTGGCCTTGTTGCTGTTTTAAGTGCTATATAAATAAATTGGTATGGTATGGTATATGCAATTCATACCTAATTTATTAAAACAGTTCCAAGAACTGGGAGAATAATTTTATGGACTCTTTTTACGTAAACCTCAAATATTTCACTGATTTTGCACAACAGCCTGCGCTCCTTCCAACTCATTTTGCCAGCTCTGGGTTCCTATACTTTATCTTTGAAATTTTCACATATCTCAACTGATAAATGTCATATTACATTAATATTTATATAAAAATTTGTGCAAATTTTTCCCTAAACGTGTGAGCAAAATGCACAAGCAAACAGCTCTGTGAATGTGCTTACAAGTTTCTGAAATGCAATCAGAAAGTTTCACTAAGGACACAGCATATAGGACACCTGTTCGGCAGGTGTAAGCATCAAAATCAAATCAAACCATTCAGTCCCTGAGGCGAGTCACACCTGTAGAAGATGAGCACTTGGTGCCAGGATCAAGAGAGTACTCAGTGCTAAGTATATATACAGTGGGGAGAACAAGTATTTGATACACTGTTGATTTTTCAGGTTTTCCCACTTGCAAAGCTTGTAGATGACTGTAATTTTTATCATAGGTACTCTTCAACTGTGAGTGATGGAATCTAAAACAAAAATCCAGAAAAATACAATGTATGATTTTAAATAATTAATTTCCATTTTATTGTGTGAAATAAGTATTTGATACACCAGAAAAATGAAACTTAATATTTGGTATAGAAACCTTTGTTTGCAATTACAGAGATCAGACGTTTCCTGTAGTTCTTGACCAGGTTTGCACACACTGCAGCAGGGATTTTGGCCCACTCCTCCATACAGATCTCCTCCAGAGCCTTCAGGTTTCGGGGCTGTCGCTGGGCCACACGGACTTTAAGCTCCCTCCAAAGATTTTCTATGGGATTCAGGTCTGGAGACTGGCTAGGCCACTCCAGGACCTTAAGATGTTTCCTACGGAGCCACTCTTTAGTTGCCCTGGCTGTGTGTTTTGGGTCGTTATCATGCTGGAAGACCCAGCCACGACCCATCTTCAGTGCTCTTACTGAGGGAAGGAGGTTGTTGGCCAAAATCTCACGATACATGGCCCCATCCATCCTTCCCACAATATGGGGCAGTCGTCCTGTCCCCTTTGCAGAAAAGCATCCCCAAAGAATGATGTTTCCACCGCCATGCTTCACGGTTGGGATGGTGTTCTTGGGGTTGTACTCATCATTCTTCTTCCTCCAAACATGACGAGTCGAGTTTAAACCAAAAAGTTCTATTTTTGTCTCATCAGACCACATGACCTTCTCCCATTTCTCCTCTGGATCATTCAGATGGTCATTTGCAAACTTCAGACGGGCTTTGACATGCGTTGGCTTGAGGAAGGGCACCTTGCGTGCGCTGCAGGATTTTAATCCTTGACGGCGTAGAGTGTTACTGATTGTTTTCTTTGAGACTGTGGTCCCAGCTCTATTCAGGTCATTGACCAGGTCCTGCCGTGTAGTTCTGGGCTCATTCCTCACCTTCCTCAAGATCAATGATGCTCCACGAGGTGAGATCTTGCATGGCGCCCCAGACCGAGGGAGATTTTCCGTTATTTTGTATTTCTTCCTTTTTCTAATAATTGCACCAACTGTTGTTGCCTTCTCATCAAGCTGCTTGCCTATTGTCCTGTAGCCCATCCCAGCCTTGTGCAGGTCTACAATTTTATCCCTGATGTCCTTACACAGCTCTCTGGTCTTGGGCATTGTGGAGATGCTGGAGTCTGATTGATTGAGTGAGTGGACAGGTGTCTTTTATACAGGTCACGAGTCCAAACAGGTGCAGTTAATACAGGTAATGAGTGGAGAACAGGAGGGCTTCTTAAAGAAGAACTAACATGTCTGTGAGAGCCAAAATTCTTACTGGTTGATAGATGATCAAATACTTATTTCACACAATAAAATGGAAATTAATTATTTAAAAATCATACATTGTATTTTTCTGGATTTTTGTTTTAGATTCCATCACTCACAGTTGAAGAGTACCTATGATAAAAATTACAGTCATCTACAAGCTTTGCAAGTGGGAAAACCTGAAAAATCAACAGTCTATCAAATACTTGTTCTCCCCACTGTATATATATATATATATATATATATATATATATATATATATATGGGTAGATAAGTATATATGGGCGGCTGTGGCTGAGTGGTTAGAAAAGTCGTCCACCAAATGCAAGAGTTGGTGGTTCAAATCCACCAGCAGTCACATGTCGAAGTGTTCCTGGGCAAGACACTGAACCCCTCATAGCCTCCGATGTGTGTCCCATCAGTGTATGAATGTGATAAAGCTCTGATTAGTCTCTTTAGAATGATTTGCTCAATTATCTTTGTAGAGATCTAGTAGAGTGTTGTGTGGATGGGTAAATGAGGCACAGATTGTTGGAAAGTCCTTTGAGTATCTCGATAAGATAGAAAGGCGCTATACAAGTACAGACCATTTACCATATATTATATATATATAT
>NC_056516.1:3735362-3747862 GCF_014905685.2 Nematolebias whitei | reverse complement strand
GAGCGCTGGCTCTGCAGTCCACACATCAGACCAGCCCACCAGGAAATCTCCAGACCTCCCGCAGCCACGCTGGACCTGAGTTTAATTTGCTCGTGACAAATTCCTCCATTTCTCATCATTTCAGTCATGGCATCAATGGAGGAGGAAGAGATCACTGCCTCTTGGCAAAAAAACAAAAGGCCAGATCAGAGATGAAGAAGGGGAATTTAATACATTGGTGTCACACAGAAAACAGTCCCTCGCCGGGCAGTTTATTGTGCGACACCGCGTACGCGATCGTAAAAATTGAGCTTTGCACGGACATGCCCTGGGGGGTACGCTCGTACCTCCGCGTACGTACGTGCGTATCTCTGCGTATGGATGTACGCGGCAGTATACTGGGGGCTTTAGGTTGATGGTCCTCCTTTTACATGTGAATACTGGTTCTGGCTAGCAGAAACTGGTTGATGAGTGATAATTCACTGAGTTTTTAGCACCTCCTCAGACTGAAGAAGTCTTTTGAATAAAATACAAAACATTTCAACAAAGAAGAATCTGTTCAGAAGACCTGACATAACATTGTTATATTTATCTACCTGGATTATTGAGCAGCATCAGGAGATAAACTGTTCATGATGCTCCTTATTTAAAAATGTTTCTTCTTGTAACATTGCAGAAAAAACATGAATATTTTCAGAGTCAGAGATTCTTTATTGTCGTTCGCACCACATGTGGTGAAAACAACATTATGTACACAGGGTCCCAGTTACACCCAACAATAAAATGTAAAATAAAAACAATAAGATCTAAGATATGAACTAAGAAAAACATCAACTAAATATACACTAAGCACTGATAGCATAAAAACATTACGTTGAACGAACATGAGCATGAGTCTGTGTGAGCAGATGAGCACGCATTTTGAATTTGTTGTTAATCTGTTATGACTGCGGTTTTGGGTTTGAAGGAATTTTGTTTATTTTCTCTCTAAAACAAACTAAAAATATTTTGCTCCGGCAAACAGCTTTGGATTCATATTTGATATGTCCATGTTTATGTTATTAGAAATAATTTAATTGTTAGGAGAATACTGCTGTTAGAAAGTGACTTTTCAATGTATTGGACATTTTCTATATTTAACAGTACCTTAAAAATGTTCTAAACATCTTCAAGTCATAATTTAATTTTGCGCATACTGATTAGATTAATCGCAATTAAAATGTAATCTTTTCCCAGCATTTATATATGTATATATATATACGTATATATATATATGTATATATATATATGTATATATATATATATATATATATATATGTGTGTGTGTGACTGTGTATGAAGATTAGTATATCAGCGCAGTGGAAAAAGCAGAAGGAGGTCTGTGATGCCCTCCACCTGCACCACTATAACAGGAGTTTCACTGTTAGAACTGTATATTTGACCCCACAAAATCTTATTTTATATGTTGCCATATATACTCTGCTTTATGAGTAAAGTCTCTTTCTGACTCAGTTACTGAAATTTCTGTTGAATGGAAATAATTTGGTGTATTTTTATTAAAAATTTGTTAATTTTGATCAAATTTACATACACACATATGGAAATATGTTTGATTTTCTCCATTTCATTATGGAAATTGTACTAATCCTCAACTTAATAAA
This sequence comes from Nematolebias whitei, assembly GCF_014905685.2. NCBI lineage: Eukaryota > Metazoa > Chordata > Actinopteri > Cyprinodontiformes > Rivulidae > Nematolebias > Nematolebias whitei. Next base: position 3,746,222 of record NC_056516.1, on the reverse strand, counting down.
ACACTTTATATAAGAATTTGTATAAGAATGCCTTTTTTTTTGCATTTCAATGCATTTCAACATAGCCATGGTCTCGTATGGTTCGGGAGGATCATTATAACCTGAAAACATTCGCAAACAAACCAACACACTAAAATCATTTTAAACATCTGCTAAGTTCATGACAAAAACCAATGCAGACATGTTCCTGTTTTTAGTATTTTACATTGCCTTACAACCTAGGTGTTTTTTTTGTTTTTTTTTTCTATAATTTTCTTCCATTTATTTTTTCAATCTGTATGCTTTCTTTTATGATTGTCTACCGTTGTCATTAGCTATATTTACATGGATATAAGTAATCAGGTTAAATGGCCATTGGGAATAAAAGTGCGTCACGTAAACGCCCCGGTCAGGTTATTTTTGTTTATTCGGCACGATCCGAAATAATGTGTGATCAGAATGAAACAAGTGGTTTATGCCGATCCGTAACCCGATTGGTGTGTGTGTAAACGCTTAATCTGTTCCTTTTTTACGACTGTGGAAAACTGTCCTGACAGCGCATGTGCAATGCACACCTTTACATATTTCCTTTTCCGCCTGGCTAGTGGGAAGATGCTAACATGGCGGAGAAGCAAAACTGGTCGGTGAGCGATACTACATTTCTAATCGAAACTTTAAAAGAGCTCAAAATTATCGAATGCCTTGATGGTCACAAGTGTAGGAACACGGAGTTATTTAAACAAGTACATGAAAAGCTGGAAGAAGCTGGAAGAAGTCGGAATCCACCAAACAGAATCAGAATAAACTTTATTATCATTGCACCGAGATACAGCGAGAACATGTACGTACAGTCGTCCGAAACAGGACGGAGTGCACGAAGCTGCTACTATGAAAGCGCGGCCCTCAACAACTGAGCAAATAAAAAAATCGCTGGAAGTGCTTGAAAGCTAAGTACTACAAAGCTAAGAACAAGAACGGGAGAAGTGGCTCCGACCCCACCACTTTTTCATTTTACGTTGTTGATGGATGAACTGATGAGAGATCGGCCACTGGCCAACACGACAGGCAGCGGTGTGGATCAAGCTTTGGAGGAGGAAATGTCCAACAGATCTGAGGACTACAGCCCCGAAGCTGGTCAGGAACAAAGCATCCTTTCCGGTAAGATAGACTCTTCAAGCCACATTAACCCTCTGTATTGTATTACTTGGAGTAATTAGGATACAACAAATGTGTTAAAATGTAATTATAATAAGAATTAAAAGTTGCTTGAGGGCTAGCAGAATTATACCTCCAAGGATTGTACACAGTAGAGAACATGAGACCTTTATTGTGGATTATAACACTACCCCAACTAAGCAGATAATTAACCTAACAAATTTGAACATACCAGGTGCCCAGTTAGACTTTATTTTGTTTGATTTTCAGATGATGAGTCCAGCTTTGAAGAGGCAGCTGGCAGCAGCACACAACAGACAACAGTGACAGAAGACAGTGGTCCTAGAAACTTTCAAGAGACAAGGACATCAAGGAAGAGTAAGTTGTGTGTTCCAGATGACAAAAACAGTAACAAATGTTTATACAGTGTTTAGGGAATTTGTGTTAGTACTGCATCCAAACAAGTAAGAGTGTTTTACATCATTGCAGGACCATAAGGGAACTCTGGTTATGCAAGGGCCATGCAGACTTGGGCCACCGAACAGCAAGCCTTCTACCAGAAGATGCAAGAGTCCCAGAACAAATGGATTAAAGATCAACTAGAACAACATCAGCAAAGAGAACAGAGGCTCTTTGTGAGGTTCTTAGAAGAAAACACACTCTCAACTGAACGCCTAGTGAGGCAATGTTTTGATGGATTAAAGTCCATCAAGTCTCAAATGACCCCACCTCCAAAGGGAAGGTCTCCAGTTCCTCCCTACCCTCAGCATCAACATCTAGGTCAAAGCGTTAATTTCCTCAGAACCCTAGCTAAAACTCTGATTACCACCTTCATGACCTATGTTAAAGACATAAGCTGAGCTAAACTAACCCCCACATACACCAAAACTTTTAAATTGTCATTTGTGCTGCTATGATCAGCCTTATTAAAGATTAATTTATATGTCATGCAAAGCTGACCATCCCTCAGTTTGTGCAAAAATAAACCAGACTGTTGTACTTTATTTAGTGCCTTTTTACTGAAATGAAACGTAGAACAATGTGTTTAATTTTGGAGCAAAGTACAAATTCCATATATATATATATATATATATATATATATATATATATATATATATACATAATTATCCTTTTTTCATCTCTGAAACCGTAGCTGCTGCTGCACAAATTACTGTTCATCCTATTTGCCTTGGTTCTTCTTGTGGGTGGGGTCTGTTAGGAAGTCCACAGGTTTATAAATCAAACGTGCCTATAAGCTCATTGTCAATTTTCTGTCTGAAAACCCAAGAAGTTTACACATGTGCTTTAGGACAAATCAAAACTGATTTGAAAATGTTTAAATTCCCCACATCCATATGTTTATTTGTCCCCTGACAGAACTGGAAATGTGCTTTTATACAGAGACATTAGGATCAATCATTTATGATACAATTAAGGCACATGTCCTAAATTAATAAAGTCAGATGGTTTAATAAGGACGTTGGTTACGTACTGTAACCCCAGATTCTATGAGTATAAGCGTAGCCCTTTAAGGCTGTCGCTGATGGTTTATCCCGTTATGCAAAGCATTACACTGAAAAAATTTAGTCCACGCCCACCTGCTGTGTGAGCCCCACCCGGTCCGTATAAATTACGTGAAGAGCGGGTAATCGGCTCCCAAATAACTTTTCTTCAGCCATTTAGGAGCCAGTGAGGCCCGACGCTTAAAGGGCTATGCTTATACTCATAGAATCTGGGTTACAGTGCGTAACTAACGTTCTATTTCGTATAAGCTTTGCCCTTTAAGGCTGTAGCTGATGGTTTAAGGGTGAAGCAAATGTGGTCCTTGCCTCACTGGGTCCATTCGAACACTGTATGAAGCAGAAGCTTGCCCAAAAAACGTCTTGTCACTCAGCTCCCATGTACGTAATTACGCATTGCGTAATTATGTGTGCCATGCACAGACGCATGTTGTGTAACTATGCGTTCTGAATGCATGAACGCCCCGGAAAAATTTCAACGGGGAGGGAAAATATGCTGAAAAGAGCCATGAACCAACCGGTTACGGCTGAACAGTATGAACAGATTAATAATAACAGGAGAACTGATTATTAATCAAATGAACTGATTAGTAACAATAGTCATGAACTGATTAGTGATAATAGAACCAAAATAACAATCACAACTTGTGAATGATAACATGTCACACTGTAATGCATGCAGACAGATGTGAGGAAAACGGAGTTCCATGAAACAACAAAGTAACACAAAGGACAGAATGTGTCATGGAACGGGCCGTCACATCACGTAGATAAAAGCGAATAAATGAGCAGGGTGTTGACCACGCGGCCGCAGTGCAAATATCCTGCATTGTCATACCATTATGCAAAGCAGTCGAAGACGCAACACCCCTGATCGAGTGTGCCCTGAGGTTGACAGGAGGCTCTAAATCTGATGCTCTGTAGGCTTCAGAAAAGGCCTCACACAGCCAGTGTGCCAAACGCTGGGTGGATAACGGGCGACCTGCAGATGCATCTCTATAAGGCACAACAAATGTTGAATTTGACGCGTTGCAGCTGTGCGTGCTATGTAACACGTCAACGCCTGCACCGGACAGAGATGGAAAAAAAAAACCGCTTCTTCTTCTGATTTGTGGGGGGAAGGGAAAACCCCTCCAACGATATCACCCTTGATTTAAAATAGCCCGTGATGTTTTAGGCATAAAGCTGGATTTGGTCTTGTATCAGCTGAACTGCCGTCAGCCTGAATTCTGAGACATGACGGCGCGACAGAGAAGGCAGATAAATCACTCACTCTCTTAGTGGATGTTAAAGCCAGCAGCAGGGCTATTTTAAGAGACAAGAATTTAATTGGGACCTGATCAAGAGGCTCAAATGGGGCTTTGATCAGGGCTCGCAGGACCAGCGTTAAAACCCACTGTGGACCAAGTGGGTGAAACAGACCTGCGTCTCTGTACACCTTTTAGAAAACGCTTCATCAGCGTAAGATTAAAACCTGTTCTGTCTCCGAACCCTTCGTGGCGTACGTTTTAATCGTGCTGGACGCCAAATTTCTGTCCATAAGCTGCTGCAGAAAGGACAGCATGCCACCTAGTGGACATGAGATGACCTCTACACCTTTCTCTGTACACCAGTGCTGAAAAACTGTCCACTTTGATGTGTACAGCGCTGTGGTAGATGCAGCACATGAATCCTGGACTGTGCGCACTACATCCTGTGGGAGACCCATCCTCTCTAAGCGGATCTGCTCAGTGGCCAGACCCACAGGTGCTGGCCTATTTCTGGGTAACTCCTGATCGCTCCTCCTGCCTGGAGGAGAGCATCCTCCCTCCACGGCAGTTTCCACGGGCGCCCCGACAGCAGGCGTTGCAGGACTGGGAACCATGGTGCGTTCACGCGCTCGGGGGCCACCAGGAGAGCTGTCAATCCCTCCTCCTGAACTCGGTTCAGGAACCGTAAAATCAGAGGAAGTGGAGGAAACGCATACAGAAGCGTTTTGGGCCATGGGCTGTAGGCAAACGCATCCACTCCCAGCGGTGGTTCGTCTCGCGGGCTCAGAGAAACCCATAGTTGACACTGAGCGTTTTCTCGTGTCGCAAACAGGTCCACAGCTGCTTTGCCAAATTTCTGCCACGTCTGAGTCATCAGGTCTGGATGGAGAGTCCAGTCCCCGTGACGTGGACCGCCCCTGGACATCACATCTGCCCCTTTGTTCAGAACACAGGGTATGTAAACTGCTCTGATGGAGAGCAGATTTTGGTGAGCCTAACACAGTAGCTTTCGCGCAATGTGTAACATCTGGGCTGAGCGCATACCCCCCCCTGCCGGTTTATGAAAGCAGCAGTCACCTTGTTGTCTGTGTGAATGAAAACGTGTTGATTCTGTAGCACGGGAGCTAAGTGTTGAATCACGTTCAGCACCATGTGGCACTCCAAAACATTTATGTGGGCAGATGTGTTATGGGGCCACAGCGCCCCTACTGCTTGAGATAGGCATGTCCCCCACAGCCTGACAGCGATGCGTCCGTGAAGACTGGCAGGTGTGACGTGGGTCTGCTGATGGGGGCTCCCTCCGACAGAACCAGGGTGTTTCCCCAGTGTCGGAGGTCTGCTCTCACGGAGGGAGGAACAGTGATCATCTGTCTCTTTTGTTTTTCTGGATCCACACACAGACGTGCAAACCACCTCTGAAGGTGTCTCATGTGTAATAAACCCAGTGGGACAACTGTGTGAGCTGATGACATCATTCCTAACAGTTTCATGATGGAAAACGGCTGTTACCACTCTACCAGATCTTACGAGACGAAGCTGGTCTTTTAAAGTGTCGATTTTCGTTTGTGATAAACGAGCCCTCATGGTGGTTGAGTTAGCTTCACTCCCAGATAAACAATTGTCTGGGCCAGGAAAATTGAGCTTTTCTTCCAATTTATGGTGAAGCCCAGATTTAACAGGTGTGATGTCAATACCTGAGCGTGCATCACTGCTTCCTGTCTGGAGCGTGACAGCAGCAGCAGGTCGTCAAGGTAAAACAAAACTCTCATCCCTGCTCTGTGTAACAGATGCAGGGCTGTCTCCACACACTTTGAGAACGTACGAGGTGCGAGAGGATAACCGAAGGGCAGCCTGTTGTACTGATACTTCATCCCTTGAAAGGAGAAACGCAGGAATTTTCTGTGTTTTGGGATGATCGGTATGTGAAAATAAGCATCTTTCAGGTCGACGGAAAACAAACCAGTCGTTTCTCTGGATGTTGTCCAACAGCTGTCTGGTTGTCAACATGTGAAACGGTTTGTCCACGATCACCTTGTTGAAAGCTGACAGATCCAAAATCGGTCTCATCCCTCCGGTCCGTTTGGGAACCAGGAAGTAACGTGAGTAAAACCCTGTGTTTTCCTCTCCGTTGGGAACTCTGGAGATTACTTCTTTTATCAGAAGCTCTTGGACTTCTGCATTTAGGGATGAGATTTGGTCTGGTGATGACAGGACCGTCTCTAAAATTCCTCCGAACGGAGGGGGTCGGGTTGCAAATTGCAACGTGTAACCTTTGCATAACACCCTGGCCATCCATCTGTCTGGCAAGCATGTTTTTAGTCACTCCGCGTAACGTTCGTGGAGTGGACGTGCGTTTAAGTGATGCGTCATGTTTTGTACGGATGTCATCCAGTCCACCGCCTCGACCGATGTCATGCGTCGCGGGAATGTTTTCCGCGTGACCTAAGGCGAGGCTTCCTCGAAAGGGCTCTGAACACGCCCGTGTGCTGCGTTCGGACCGCGGACCAACCTTCATGTCTAGGTGGGCCGGTGTGTGCTGAGGTGAAGCGTGGCAGCTGATGACGCCGTGGGGCTGCTCATGTGACACCACTGCGGTGAAAACGCGGGTCGCTCCTGCTGCGTGCGGTGTCCTGCGCTGGGTTTGCTTTGAGATCTCGCATCTATGCTGCCATGAGCGGGCGAGCGTTGCGAAGCTGTGAGTGCGACTTCATCTACGCTGTGCCGTTTGAGTGAAGACTGCGAGCCCCACGGGAGCACACGTTTTCTCTAGTGGGACGCGCGCCGCTCTTGCTGGAAGAGACTCGTCACTGGGTTCGCTCAGCTGTCTCTCGCTTATGCTGCCGTGAGCAGCCGAGCGCTGAGACGCGGTGGATGAAGGCTGCCTGCGCCGCGGCGGCACGCGTTTGCTTTGATGCGGCGTGTGTCGCTCTCACTGAGAGCGTGGTCCTCCACCGACCCGACCTGCGGCCCCACATTTATGCCGATGTGGGCCGGTGAACGCCGGGGAGCTGTGTGTGGACCATCATCAACGCAACGCCGTTTGGGTGAAGGCTGTTTGCGTCGCGTGAGTGCGCATTTGACACCGCTTGGGTGAGGATCGTGCAGCTCAGGTTGACAACGAGTTATTTCGCTTACCATTGTGAGGTGTGAGCATCTCGTCATGTCTTGGAGCAACGGTGAGTTTAAAAAACCCTTATTTAAGACACCGTCTCGTTATGTGTGGAGGGTGTGTGCGCAGCCGCTGTGAGTCCATCCGAGCTTACAGACTGGCTAGAAACAGACACTTGATCACTGAATGATGTTTTATTCAACATTTGTGTCATATTTACACACACCCTCTGCAGACCATCATTCTGAATCTTTTCCCCCATGAGCTCTGGGATTCGTTGGCCCAGGGCGCCGTCTGCTGGGGATCTCTGGGACAAACGTTGGACACTCTGTTGCCGGGATGAAGAGGGCCGGACGGGCTGAAGCTCAGCGAGACGGCCGTGGAACCGTCTTGCCACCGGCTCATTTCGTGTGGAAGGTGTGAGAGAGAGCCACTGTCAGATCACCTGAGCTGACAAACTGGCTAAAAATGGACACTTTTATCATTAAATGATGTTTTACTTCAAACTCGTGTCACCTACACACATTCTCTGCCACAACCGTCAATTGCTCTGCCATTTGTTGTCCTAGAGCGTGATCTGTTGGCAATCTCAGGGAAACGCTGAAAAACTCCGTCCTCCGGCTGCGATGCGGGCCGGCAAACAGCAAAGACGCGCACCAGTTGGGGGTGACGTCAGCTGCTCTGCAGACGGAGCGTTGTCTCCTCCCACCTCTGAACATGTACACAAACAGTGTAACGTGTTGTTCGCTGCGGCCGTCTGGAACGCATGCTGGTGAGCTCAGTCGAAGATCGTGTCACCATCTGGATTACGCTAACCGGAGGCGCGGGACGCTAGTCCACCTGGACATCTTGCTGCGATAAAGCCTCCGTCAGGCTCGGCTCCAGGGGGCACTGAGGGAAAAACCGCTCGGTGAAAACCCCTCTGCTCTGGTGATGGGCGCGGGCTGTGGGAACCGGGCCCCCAATCTACCAGGAAAACCGTCTGTGGCCTCGTCCCGTAGGACACCCTGTTGGGAAAAACGAGGCCAGATGGGGTCAGGACGGTGAGCCGGAAAAGGAGCCTAGAAAAAGAACCCTCCCGCCGGATCATCCGAACTGGCGGGAAAAGGCGAGGGACGTAAAAAAGGTCCCTTCATGTCAGCCACTCCTGGGTTACGTGGGCAACCCCAGAGGGTGCCGTCAGCCGGGAGCGGTGTGATCGCCGATGCGAAACGAGGTGGGATGAGGTGAGCATTCGCTCAGCCCCCCTCCACCGACACTACGCTCTCCATGAGGGAATGAGCCGCGGGGGGCCGCTGCTGACGCTGCCTGTCCCGGAGGAACCATCCGATTCGCTCCGGGGGTCGGCGATAAGAGGAAAATTACAAGATGGCATTGTCCAGCGTGTAGCAACCTGTCACTGAGAAATACTCCTCGGCGCTTACCTTGAAACAAGATTGCTCGTCAGCTTCTCCTCGGGGAGAGCTCACCGGACGACCGGAGGTCGACTGACGGGCCAAGCATTCTTAGCAAAGGTTGGTCATCTACACAACTTTCCTTCTTCGTTCTTCTGACAGTGCTATTAGCTCGCTGAAGAAAAATGGGAGCCGATTACCCGCTCTTTACGTAATTTATACGGACCGGGTGGGGCCCACACAGCAGGTGGGCATGGACTAAATTTTTTCAGTGTAATGCTTCGCATAACGGGATAAACCGTCAGCAACAGCCTTAAAGGGCGAAGCTTATACGAAATAAAACTCTGAGTTTCTGCATGACTCACGGGACAAAAACACATTTGCTGATCTATCAGGATACAGAAACATACATTTAAGAAGTAAAATCGATTATTTTCTAGCCAATTTTCCGTTGTCCTAAAACACTTGCATACATTGAAATTCTGAAAGTATATGATGAGTTGACAAAAAAGTTACTATTAAAGTGCAGGTTACTGTAGTTTTAAATGACCAAAGAATGATGTTATTTTTTTCTGTGTTCATTACAAGATGTAATGATCTGTGCACATTTTCTATTTTGTACAAAATTTTTGAATGTTTAATTTTTATGTTTTTCTGATATACCTCAAATTAAAACACAGTGCCAACAAGTGACACTATTGTTTACAAGAATTTATTAAAATGTTTGGTCCATTAAAGAGCTCCGATGTTCACTAGTATTATTTGCAGTTTTTTATTGTGATAATATCTTTATACAAATGTTAACTGCATGTGAACACAAATACATGACAAGTATATATTGTATATATTTGGACTTTGTTGTATTCAACGAGTTTGACAAGACTGTCAACAAGGAAGAGGGCCGGCAATGGAGGAGGGGCGAACCAAAGAGACCATCTTATCACAAACAAATCAATCAACCTTTATTTATACAGGTAAATCCCATTGAGCCTCGAGGACTCATTTACAAGAGAGACCTGACAAAACTGGTTTGTTCCACTTTGGAGTAAGCTGTTGGAGGAAGAATCAGTTTTGTTGTGTGTTTCCTTGACTGATTGTCTTCTGGATCGAAGGTGAAACGTTTCAGCACAAAAAAAGAAATTGTCCAGATTACCTGACTGAAAAATGTTGGGTTTTATACCTGGATTATTGACCATGGACTTTGTTGTTTATATCTTGTATACTTAAAAAGCCCCTTTAATTCAATTCAGTTCAATTCAAGTTCAATTCAAAAATACTTTATTAATCCCAAAGGAAAAATATTTGTAATGCAGATGGCCTGTACGGAGTGGAAACTTGGTGGACATATATGCAGTCAGTGCCTCTCTTGCACCGTTTCCACCAACACTGCACTGAAGATTCACTGGCTGGTTAGGCTGAGGGTAGTTGTTTGCACGGTCACGTGCCTCTTCCAACCAGTTGCTGTTGCCATAATCACTCTCCGTGTGGCAAAAGTCGTGGAGTGCACAGCAGGTGGCAATCATTGTTGGAGCAAAGGTGAAATGAAAGTCATTTCTTTTTAGAACTCTCCACTGTGACTTCAGCAACATGAAGGTCATCTCTACGCCCACCCTGACTGAGCTAAGGTAAACATTAAATGACTCTTGTTGAGGAGTCAGACGAGGAGAGTTTGGGTATCCTTTGATGAACCAGTCCAACAGCGGGTATTCAGGGTCACCAACAACGAGGAGACTGACGTCCTTTCCTTCAATGTTCCTCACAGACTGCAAAAAAAGGACATACTAATATTTAGTATTTAGCTTTCTATTTGTTTAAAGGCATGGTTCAAACAAACAACAGTTTTTTTAAATAAAACTTTACAGCTAAGTATCTCTACTTTGAGATACTTAGTTGTAATAGTTGTAGTAATAATAAATATAATATAGTAAATATTAGCCTTACTTTTGGCATTAGATGAGCCCTTTGATAGAGGTCAGAGTGGCGCAGGACATTGGCATCATGGGCACAGCCTGGCATCTTGCAACTGATGCTCCAGAAACTGACGAAAACAGAGGAAGAATAGTAATTAATAATAAATACAGACAGTATCAAGCATAGACAGGTAGAAAAAGAAAGAAAAACAAGTTTATTTAAGCATACAGCGTGTATTTGTCTTACCAGCAGTTGTTGTCCACAACAGCTTGGAGGACATAGGATGGCCAGCCTTTACGGTTAACAAAGTCTTTATATCCATCAGAGGGGGGAAGAACCGGGATGTGTGATCCATCGATGAGACCCATAATATGAGGGATGTGATGGGAAGCCTCAAAAGCTCTGGCGATCTCCAGTGCCTCCATGTCAGTTGGTGCTCGGATCAGCTGTTTAATTGGCCCTCTCACCATGCTTTTACAAAACATGTACACACAATTTTTAACACTGCTCTTACTTATTCCAAATTGATTTGCAATGACTCG
>NC_056516.1:3728314-3735262 GCF_014905685.2 Nematolebias whitei | reverse complement strand
TTTTTAACACTGCTCTTACTTATTCCAAATTGATTTGCAATGACTCGATATTCGGCACAGCTGCCCAGTTTATACAGAACAACTGCAACTCGCATCATGAGCGGAATTGGAGTTCTAACAGTCACCTCTTCTGGGGCTAAATGACTCTCCATCAAAGTGCACAACTTCGTGAAAGACAGACGTGTCATGCGAAAATTCTGCTTCCACTCCTGGTCGGTGAACTGCGTGAGGACCACACGCTCCCACCAGTCTTTACTTCGGACTTTCATCCACTGGTTTCTGGTCTTTTGTGGAGGTAGTGGCAGCAGCATTAAACTTACCGGCAGCAAAGATCTTTCTCGGATGTATATTTCCTCCCACGCCCTCATCCTGCTAAGAAAAAAGACTAAAAGCATGCGTTGCTTCACCTGTAGCTCAATCAGGGAGTGTAGTAACAACTCCGTCACTGTCATTACAACCTGGCGCGGGTCCATTTTTGGCGCTCAAGTTTGTTTACGTTTGTCCCGGAAGTAGAACTTCTTCTGTGGTTTTCACGGAAGTAACTTCTTCTTCTGTGTTTTTTAAGGAGAGTTTACCACTCTGCGCATGTCAGTATTTCTGTTCAGATTAAAAGCACACTGCATGTAAACGCATGTCGTGAACGGATTGTGCCCATGTAAATGATACATTTGAATTATTCAATCAGAACACATTTCAATCCGGTCAAAGAATTCTGCGCATGTAAACATAGCTATCGTTGTCATCACTCTTTGTTTAAAACAGGTCTCTCTTGCAAATGAGTCCCCGAGGCTCAATGAGACTAACATGTAGAAATAAAGCTTGAATGAATTTTTGAACACTCAGCTTGGTTACAAACAGAATTCAATGAGACCTACAAAGCACGTCTATTTTCTCAATTTATTTTTCGCATTGTTTTGTCTTAAACAGGCACGGCGCAGAGATCGAGTTCACAGTGTCCTGTGTGGGTCATACCTGTGGGGGAGGGGGGAACCTCTGATACGGTGACTGCTGCTGTGATTGTTGTTGTTGCAGGGGCGGCGTCTGGGAGTAAGGTGATTGTTGACTCTGCTGGACATGACCTGGGGGCTGCTGGGCTTGAGAAGGTGGACCTCCTGCTTGTTGCTGCAGGGGTCCTTGCTGCTGCTGCTGTGGGGTTGGCTGCTGTGGTGGCTGCGCCCCTCCAGGTGTCTGTGGGTATCCAGGTTGGCCCTGAGGGCCCTGCTGACCTTGGGGACCAGGACCCTGCTGCTGTTGTTGAGGCTGCTGCTGGGGAGGAGCATAAAGTGACTGTCCGGGCTGAGACTGTGGGGGCTGGCTGTAGGGGGACGGACTTGGAACAGAGCCATGGGTAACTTGGGTCTGTTGGTAAGGGGTCCCCGGCTGCCCATGTTGCCCAGACGGTTGAGATGGGTGGCCCTGCTGAGGGTAGGGAGTACCAGAGCTGCCTTGGGTCTGGCCAGGATATGAAGGTTGCTGTTGGCTAGGGTGAGACGGGGGGCCATGTTGACCATAGTAGCCCTGGTTCTGCTGGTTGTAGCCTCCCGGACCCTGCTGTCCATATGCAGATATCTGTATAGGACATAAGGGAAAGATTTGGAGTCACAGAGAAAGTAACACAGAGCCTGTTGAGAGTAAATTTACATATTTTAAATGAACCGCAAACATATGAAGATAAATTAGCCTCAAAAGCAAACCACAAACATTAAAAATATTGCAATTGCCAATGTACAAGCTGCTACAGTTTTCTTAAGACTTTGTACCCTGCGGTTTATATGCTGGAGCTACAACTTTATGTATTTATTTCATAATTTTCATAAGTTTTTTACTTTATTTTGACAGACTTCCCGCCGTCTCGCTGTAACTTCCTGCCTCTGACTAACATTTTCCTTCGACAAAGCTGGGCACTCATAGCTCCCAGCACCCTCCAGAAAGTGTGTAAAATGAGTTGGGGAGCTGGACCAAGTAATAAGCAAAAAAACTACCATTTCCATACGCAATGGGGGGAGGACTTGTGGGGTTTTTTTTCCCCACAATGTCATATTCAAAGTGCGTTTTACCGGAGCGTCATTTTCAAACTAAATTCATAAATACTACGGCACTGATTTCCTTCCGAAAAGTGAGCTGAGAAAGAAAATGGTGAAGGAACTAAAATCCCAGTTATCTGGACAGCAATCAATCAATCAATCAACTATATTTATATAGCACATTTTAAAAACCACAAGGGTAGCCAAAGTGCTGCACAATACAACAATAAAAACAAACAAAACAATAAAAACATACAAAGCATACACAAAGAAACATAAAAACCATTCACATACCAGTTTCACAGCAGGTGTATTAAAAAGCCATAAAAGATAAGATCACGTGTTAAAAGCCAAAGAATAAAAGTGTGTCTTTAAAAGAGATTTAAAAACAGGAAGAGAGGAGGCCTGTCTCACACTCAAGGGTAAAGTGTTCCACAACCTGGGAGCAACAACAGCAAACGCTCTGTCACCTCTGAGCTTCAGCCTAGTTTTAGGGACTGCCAGCAGCAGCTGATCAGCTGATCGTAGGGATCGGGGTGGACAGTAAGGCTGAAGCAGCTCAGACAGATATGGTGGGGCAAGGTTGTTCAGACATTTAAAAACAAACAGCAAAAGCTTCAAATTAATTCTGTAGTGCACAGGGAGCCAATGAAGGGACGCCAGGATGGGAGTAATATGCTCGCGCCTACGAGCCTGAGTTAACAGGTGAGCAGCAGAGTTCTGCACAAGCTGCAGACGAGCAAGAGACGTCTGGCTAATGCCTGCATACAGCGCATTACAGTAGTCAAGACGAGCTGTGATAAAAGCATGGATTAATTTCTCCAAGTCAGGTCTTGCTAGGATTGGTTTCACTTTTGCTATTTGGCGGAGCTGATAAAAACTTTTCTGAACAACACTGCTGATCTGTTTTTCAAATTTAAAATCAGACTCAAACTTCACCCCCAGATTGGTGACACAGTCCTTGAGATAAAATGACAGTGAGCCAAGATCTATGCTGGGAGAGGAACGGCAACTTGGTCCAAACATCATAACTTCAGTCTTGTTCTCATTTAGACTAAGGAAGTTAAGAGAGAACCATGTCTTAACATCATTAAGGCAGTGTGTAAGTTGTTGAACTGTGTTGTTTTGTGCCATGGGAAAATAGATCTGGCAATCATCAGCATAAAAGTGAAATAAAATGCCATGCTTCCTAAAAATCGAGCCAAGGGGGAGTAAGTAAAGGGCAAATAAAAGAGGGCCAAGGATTGAGCCCTGGGGGACACCATGTGGAAGAGCAGTCATTTTTCTTATGGCTGATCAGCAGCAAAGCATCATTCTGGGTGAGTTAAGCACAAGTCTTTTCAAGATGGAGAGATGGTAAAAGAGACTTTTTTTGAAGCAGCTGACTCGTTGTTCAGAGACTTTAAAAACAAACCAGAAACATTATCTTCCATCAAAGCTCTCCAGGTATCAAGAAATGTGGTTACAGTTAAAAGCAGCTGCTGTCAGGGCTGAATTTTCACTTTTGTTCTCAAGTTCTCAGGTTATTTTTCAAACATGAACTTATTCTTGCTGTTTTCTGTTCCTCTGTGTGAAGAACACAAGTTATTGCTGGGTTTTCTTTATTATTTTGTACGCGGACAGCAAAAATAAATTGTCACTTTTTTTTTTAACAAACTTTTGGGTTTTGTCATTAATGTTGCGTCCACAGCGAGCTGGAACTTATTCATTCATTCAACCTTTATTTATACAGGTTAGTCTCGTTGAGTCACGAGAGAGACCTGTTTTAGACAGACAACATATAAAGTACAGACAAAATAAAGTACAGTAAAATGCAATTAAAATAAAAGCAGTGTTATAAAACAATAACTCAAGGTGCCAAGATGGTAAAATACTGAAAAAAAAGAACGTAAAACATATAAAGCACACTCAGGTTGTTTTCACACCTGATAGTCCAGTAGACTTGGTTTGGTTGGGGACCAATATTCATGACCTTTTGTTACATTTGAGCTGGTGCGTTTGCATTCACACTGCACTGTGCAGTCGAGCTAACCTGTTGAACCAACCTGTTCCCCCACTCGCCTGTGGGGGCGCTGCGCCAAGAACTAATGAAAGAAACAACACAAAACCTCTGAAGACACTTCTTCTTCTTCTTCTTCTGTAAATAAAAATAAAAACGGAGTGGCATCAAGTTTTAGCAGTTTTAGGAGTTATATTTTGTCATTTTTTTAAAATGGACTCAGCATGAGCAGAAGATGAGACAGAAGACCATGGAGAATGTTGTTTTTCACACAAGGCAGCTGACGGCTCCATATGAGCTAAGAGAAATGCGTGTGTGTTTGTCCTGGGCTGTACTCCACTTCCTGCTTGTGGAGCAGGGCCGGTCTGTTTACATTCACACTGCACTTGAACCGAGCTGGAATTTTCTTCTACCGGACCGAGACCTAGGTTTTAGCCCGGGCCAGAGTTCGCCTTTTTATTCCATGACAGAGTTCGATGGCTCGTTCACACCTCCCCAAACGAACCGGACTTTCTAGGAAAACGAGCTAGAGTTTGATTAAAGCGGACTAAATAGAGCTGGTGTGAATGCACCCTTAATATGTTTATAAATTAGTATGTTCCCCAGTCATTGCACATCTCGTGGTGTCTCTGAGCAGAACACCTTATGCCCAGTTGCTCCTCGGGCACTTTCAATAGCTACCCACTTCTCCACCTGGTGGTGGATGGGTTAAATGCAGAGAGCCAATTTTGCCACTGTATGGGAATATACAATGATGACAATACATAATGCATTATTATTATTATTATTATTATTATTATTATTATTATTATTATGTTTTATATTTTAATAGTAGGTAGATCACTTGGACTTGGTCATTTACAAAGTAGTTTGCATGCTGAAAAAGAGTGGGCATCCCTGATTTAAAAAGTACATTTAAAAACAGCAGCTGTTACCAAAAGTGTTTAATAATAAAACTCCATGGTAGTAATTTACTGAATATTTATCATATTTAACGGGTACTATTTAACTTCCGGTCACGTGACCAGATAAGACTCCTTGGGAATATTTGCTGGTACATAATTTTTAAATAATTTTGGGTGTTTGGCACTGATCTGTCCAGTGATTATACTTAGATAGTTCTTGTGTTCATTTATGCCCCTTTTCCATTAGTACCGGTACGGGCCGACTCGACCCTACTTGGCCTGGTTCTGAGGCTTTTCCATTAGTACCGGTACTTAGCACCTGTTACTATTTTCAGTACCCTTGGCTCTGTGGTTCTAACCGGTACGAAGAGGTACAAAAACGTGACATCAGTAAACTGTCGGTCACTGATTGGTCGGGGGCGGAGTCGGGGGCGGAGTCACTGGATCCTTCAGAAACTTTCAAAACAATAATCCGCCATTTGCAATTTCTCGGACTGGAGCAGCCTGGACTTATTTTAAAGATTTTAAAAACAATACTGACAACATCTTGGTCTAATGTTGATGTGCTGGCATTTTTTGTGCTTGGTGGCCGACAACATAATTCAGAGCAAGCTGGATGGAGCTCTGCTGGTCTACCCCGATCCTCCCTCCGGAGCCTCGGAGCGCCAGGCCGGGCAGGGCGTCATCTCCCCGGCTCCAAGTTCAGCTGGTCACCGCGGAAGATCCTTCGATGTGCCGACTCGGATGCTCGGGTTCCAGATACCAGCCTTGTGCGCTCAGAGCTCCGCAGATCACTGCGAAGCTGGAGATGGGGACTCACAGATGGACGTGGCCAGACCCCGGCCGCGCGTAATCATGAAGGCTGAATCCCGATCCCACCCGGCAGTCAGGCGGACTGGACAGTCTGGGACGGACTGTGGAAGCGATTTTTAAATAAAAAAATATTTTGTTTTTATATAAAAAATGTTTTAAAAAATTGCTGAAGGGATTTAAAAATGATTTTTTTTTTTTACACGTAAAATGTTTTTTAAAATCGCTTCCACCGTTCGTCGCAGACCGTCTCTGTCCACCTGTCTGCGCGGGTCGGACCTTCATGATTACGCGCGGCTGGAGTCTTGGAACGGCCTCTGTGAGTGACCAGCTGAACTGGAGCTGGAAAGATGAGCCTCCCAGCCTCCTCTTCTCCGGAGGAGAGGATCGTGTGACTGCGGGCAGTGTCGTGCGAGACCAGCAGAGCGTTGAAGATTTAAAAAAAAAAAAAAAAGACGGTGCCAGCTTCATCGTGAAATCCTGTTTTCACTTTAATGACTGTTAACTCAGCTGAAAATCATAAAAAGACACAAAACTATTGGATCTCAGGAATATTTCCCTCAAACATGTTTAAAGAAAAGAGACGACCTTCAGTTCAACTTTATTTTAACTCACGAATGTACAAATCACAAAACAAGAACTTTAAAGCAAAGCTAAAAATAAAATGTAAATATGTGAACAAGAAAGAAAACCACACATTTAAAATGAACATTAAAAGTAGACACAATGAGTGCAAATACATCAAATGATGATGAAAACCTATAAAAATTTAAATGTAATGTTTTTGTAGAATCTGGTTCATCAGAGTTTTAATTTATATACATATACATATATTTATATCTATAAATATATATAGATAAATATATATGTACATATATAAATACATATATATATATATATTTATATCTATAAATAAATATAGATAAACATATATGTACATATATAAATACATATATATGTAATTTATATACATATATATTTATATCTATAAATAAATATAGATAAATATATATGAATATATATATAAATACATATATATGTATATAAATATATATGAATATATATAAATACATATATATGTATATAAATATATATGAATATATATAAATACATATATATGTATATAAATATATATGAATATATATAAATACATATATATGTATATAAATACATATGTGTATATATATACATTTATATACATAATTGTGTG
>NC_056516.1:3718008-3728214 GCF_014905685.2 Nematolebias whitei | reverse complement strand
ATATGTGTGTGTGTGTGTGTATTTATATATATATATACATACATACACTGTATGCTGTCAGGCTGAAGAAGGAGTCCTATCGGGCCTTTTTGGCCTGTGGGACCCCGGAAGCAGCTGATGGGTACCGGCAGTCCAAGCGACATGCGGCTCGGGTGGTTGCTGAGGCAAAAACTCGGGCATGGGAGGAGTTCGGAGAGGTCATGGAGAACGACCTCCGCACGGCTTCGAGACGATTCTGGTCCACCATCTCGGTGTCTCGGTGGGGAAAGCGGTACGCCACCAACACTGTTTATAGTGGGAGTGGTGTGCTGCTGACCTCAACTCAGGATGTTGTGGGTCGGTGGGCGGAATACTTTGAAGACCTCCTCAATCCCACCGGCAGGTCTTCCACTGAGGAAGCGGAGCCTGAGGACTCTGGGTCGGGCCCTCCAATCTCTGGTGCTGAGGTCACCAAAGTGGTTAAAAAGCTCCTCGGTGGCAGGGCCCCATGGGTGGATGAGATTCGTCCGGAGTTCCTTAAGGCTCTGGATGTTGTAGGGTTGTGTTGGCTTATGCGACTCTGCAATATTGCGTGGACATCGGGGGAAGTTCCCCTGGATTGGCAGACAGGGGTGGTGGTCCCCCTATTCAAAAAGGGGGACCGAATAGTGTGTTCCAACTACAGGGGAATCACGCTCTTAAGCCTCCCTGGTAAGGTCTATTCGGGGGTTCTGGAGAGGAGGGTCCATCGGATAGTCGAACCTCGGATTCAGGAGGAACAGTGCGGTTTTCGTCCTGGCCGTGGAACACTGGACCAGCTCTACACTCTCAGCAGGGTCCTGGAGGGTGCGTGGGAGTTTGCCCAACCAGTCTACATGTGCTTTGTGGACTTGGAGAAGGCGTTCGACCGTGTCCCTCGGGGGGGCCTGTGGGGGGTACTCTGGGAGTATGGGGTACCGGGCCCTTTGATACGGGCTGTTAGGTCCCTGTATGACTGGTGTCAGAGCCTGGTCCGCATCGCCGGCAGTAAGTCGGGCTTGTTCCCGGTGAGAGTTGGTCTCCGCCAAGGTTGCCCTTTGTCACCGATTCTGTTCATAACTTTTATGGACAGAATTTCTAGGTGCAGCCAAAGTGTTGAGGGGATCCGTTTTGGTGGCCTTAGGATTGCGTCTCTGCTTTTTGCAGATGATGTGGTCCTATTGGCTTCATCAGATCGTGATCTACAGCTTTCGCTGGAGCGGTTCGCAGCCGAGTGCGATGCGGCCGGGATGAAGATCAGTTCCTCCAAATCCGAGGCCATGGTCTTGAGCCGGAAAAGGGTAGAGTGCCCTCTCCGGGTCAGGGAGGAGGTCCTACCCCAAGTGGAGGAGTTCAAGTATCTTGGGGTCTTGTTCACGAATGAGGGAAAAATGGAGCGTGAGATCGATAGGCGGATAGGTGCAGCGTCTGCAGTGAAGCGGGCGCTGTACAGGTCTGTCGTGGTGAAGAGAGAGCTGAGTCAAAAGGCGAAGCTCTCAATTTACCGATCGATCTACGTTCCCACCCTCATCTATGGTCATGAGCTTTGGGTTGTGACCGAAAGAATGAGATCTCGGATACAAGTGGCCGAAATTAGTTTTCTCCGCAGGGTGTCTGGGCTCTCCCTTAGAGACAGGGTGAGAAGCTCGATCATCCGGAAGGGACTCGGAGTAGAGCCGCTGCTTCTCCATGTCGAGAGGAGCCAGTTGAGGTGGCTTGGGCATTTTTTTAGGATGCCTTCTGGACGCCTCCCTGGTGAGGTGTTCCGGACACGTCCCACCGGAAGGAGGCCCAGAGGAAGACCCAGGACACGCTGGAGGGACTATGTTTCTCGGCTGGCCTGGGAACGCCTCGGGATTCCCCCAGAAGAGCTGGCCCAAGTGGCTGGGGAGAGGGAAGTCTGGGCCTCCCTACTTAGGATGCTACCCCCGCGACCCGACCCCGGATAAGCGGAAGAAAATGGATGGATGGATGGATGGATGGATATATACACATACACACATATATATATATATACACACATACACACATACACATATATATATATATATATATATATATACACACACACATACACACATATATATATATACACACATACACACATTAACATATATATATATATATATACACACATACACACATACACACACATATATATATATACACACATACACACATACATATATATATATATATATATATATATATATATATGTATATATATATATATATATATATATATATACACATACAGGGTGCTAATGATCCATTGTTAGGCTGATGGTCCTTCTTGATCATGTGAGCAGCTGGTTTTGGTTGTCAGCAGCAAACTGGTTGATCCGCTGAATACAGCACCTCAGACTGAGGAAGTCTTTCGGATGAGAGATGATACATTTCTACATTTTTTTGCTTTGTTTTGTTTTTTGGGTTTTTTGAATGTCCAGAGGACCAGATTGAACATTTTTGGATTTTTCTACCTGGATTATTGAGCATGTATCAGGATATTCAATGAGTGTTGCTCTTTAAAAAAACTTGGGGTTGGGTCTAGTAGAGGAATTAGTTAATCGTGTAAGATTTAAAGAGTCGCACAATGTTTTCAGACCGTCGGACACAGGCATAAGTCAATCACAGTTTAAATCTCCCACCAAGAGTAATTCATTGTATTTCAGTTGTCTTAACAACTTCCCAAGAGAAACCAAAGCATTTTTTGGAGCAGACGGTGGCCTTTAACAACCCACCAACATAATACGGTTATTCTTGGAAAATTCTATTTCAAGAGCAAGCAACTCAAGCTCTTTTACGACTGATTCTTTAAGCACTGAATTAACATTAAACTTGCTCCAAATATAAATTGCAACTCCGCCCCCTTTTCTTGGACGATCAGTGTGATACACACTGTAATTATCTATGCAAATATTCTTATCACTCACAGATTTTGTAAGCCAGATTTCAGTTAAAATGATAATACCAGCATTTGTTGAATGTATCCATACCTTTATCAAGTCTAGCTTTTTTAACAGGCTCCTAACATTTATATGTATTAGTCCAAGACCAGGTCTGGATTTAAAATCTGTTGGAGAATCACATTGTACTGGTATATCTGGGCCTGGATTAGACTCTACATTCCCCGACAACAATAACAATAATACAATTAAACATTTAAGCCTGGTACTACAACCTTTTACATCATACCCACGGCTTTAAAGACAAGTATTATTAATGGAAGGGATTGGTGAACTACAAAAATGCTTACTCAAAACAAATAAACAACTAAAAAGAAGTGACATGCAAGGTTTAAGCAACCACTTGGATGTGTTAAAGGATACTGCTACTTTTTGGTCATGTAAAGTTATTAGAGTAGCTCCGTAACAGACATTGTTTGTCAAAGTCACATTTTCATAGCTAAAATTAATATTGTCTGTCCAGACTGGCATATCCTCTTGAGTCGTATTTAGTGGTTGAAAAAAAAGAGAAATTTCCACTCATATTAGTCCACCATCCAGCTGGTCCACAGACAATGACCAAACTCATCACAAAAATTAGTGACATTGTGAGAGTTTGAGTCAGATTTATATCCAGATGGTTACCTCACCAGCTTTAGCCTCCTCTACCCCTTAGGTAATGTGGCTGTTACAGACCCCAGGCTGCAAAGCAAGATTTTTAGCAGGCCTCAGACCGCAGTGCAGGGTAGATGCAACTGGCCTCAGACTGTAAAGCTGGATGGATAGAGCAATCCTCAGGCTGCAGAAATGAATGAATGTAGCGGGCCTCAGGCTGTAGAGCAGGCCTCAAGCTACATAGCACCAACGTGGAATGTAGTAGGCTCCAAACCATAAATCAGGGTAGACTTCAGCAGAACAGGGTGGATACAGCTGGGTGGATACAGCAGGCCTCAGGTTGGAGAGCAGAGTGGATGTACCAGGTCCCAAGATGTTGGGTCAGTTGGATGTAGCGTGCCTCAAACTCCAAAGCAGGGTTACTCCAAACAGGCCACAGCCAGCAATCCAGTTCACAAGTAAGGAGAGAAGGCCACAGGGTGCAAGGCAGAACAATCTTCCAGGACACAAACAATCCAAGTCCTTCAGGAGTTAGTAATTTGCTAGCATTATAGCCAGCTAAGAAAAAGATGAGTATCTTTGTCATGACACTAGATCCCAAAAACTGAATAAAAATAACAATTTAAAATCGTAATAAAAACACTAAAACAGGCAAACTGACAGACAATAAACATGCTGCCATCTTGGAAATCTCCGCCCCAAAGTCAGCGATTTCCTTATATCCTGATTTCCTTAAGGCTCTGGATGTCGTGGGCTGTCTTGGTTGACACGCCTTTGTAATGTCACGTGGACATCGAGGGAAGTGCCACTGGATTGGTAGACTGGGGTGGTGGTTCCCCTCTAGGGCTGGGTACCTTTCTAAAAAATATGGTATCGGTGTTGGTACCTTCACTTTGGTGTCAGTTCCTGGACGGTTCTTTTTTCTGTACTAATTTTGTAATTAATATCAATTCTAACAAAAAGAAAATTACGTTACACATTACAGTACAAATCGTGAATTTTACTTTTTAACTTTGGTATTTTTTCATTCCAAGCAGTTTTCTTACATAAAAATAAACAAATAAATTCCAGGTCAAAAGACCAGTTACAAACCAGTGACACGTCAGTGTCTAATGCTCACTGCTACACACTGAGGACCTTTTCACTGAACAGTTTTTATTCAGAAAAATCAACATGTCTATTTTCTCTGGACACAAACAAGCTGCTCCTGGCTGATGGTGTCTCCAGCAGTAGGAAATGTTCACTCTGAGGGTGTGGATGATGCTTGTTGCACACACAGATACCTGGCTGTCAAGTTTGATAGCATTGGCAAAGTTTCCCTCACATTCCACCAGTAGGACACTGGATTCACTGAGGTTAGGGTTGATGTAGACTTCTGCACCTTTGTGTCTCTGCCTGAATCTTCTCTGGAGTTTAGGGCTCTTTTCATCTTTCTAATTGACATTAGAACACAAAACATCAACAATAACATGGTTGTGTTATTATTGCTCAAAAAACATTATCTAGGCTGAGAGATAAAAGTTTAACTGGTTACAGCTTACTTACCTCCACTATGCAGCCTCCACTGTAGAAAAAGGCAACCTGTCAATCAATCCAGTAGGCGTGTCAGCAAATGACCAGTCGGCGACCTCAATTTGTCCTGAAAGCAAACGCCCCTCGTCTGTGAAGCTGCTCTGCAGCTGCTCAGGGTGTACGCTCAAGTATCAAGTCTGAACCCTCTGCGTACAGTACACGCGTATATACGCGTGAACGGACATATGTGGGAGTATACTGGGGGCTTTAGTGTCAATCTTTAGTTAGCTTTTGATTTTAGCTAGCTACATAGCCATAAGATAAAGTTACATACTAATATCTTAAAGATAGTGTTACATGGATCCTAGTTTAACTTCTTGCAATGCACATATTAAGCTGCAGTAACGTTAACAAATGTAAACTTACCAGCTGAAATCTCAGACACAGATCCGTCCTCGGAGTTCTTTGATGAAGAGGAGTCCGGTCGTGGAGATGTTGAATCAGGCCTTTCAACACTCACAGGCTGACTTTCAAATTGAGAGGAGGGGGGAGGATGCGGTCCCCCTTGAAGACAAACACTGAGCAACTATCCGCTCGTAAATTGAAGCTGTTCGACGCCACACGCGCTGCACTTGTGAAACCTGTCTGTGGGCGTAACCAGCACTATAGACATGCAGCTGTATAGGGCAGCCATATACAGCTCTGGGTGTAAACACGTAGTCGGTCATATGTCTGGTGTTTTACCTGCCTGCGTGCTGAAACCACGTGACACGTTACATCCAATACCGAAACTTGACACAGAATGAAGTGACATTTCAATCAATATATCAACCGACGCAGTTCGGTCGGTGCCATAAAAGAAACTCGGTTCAGTATACAGCCCTAGTCCAACCCCTCTCAGGGAAACTGGTTCCGGTGCCAGAGCCATGTGTAGAGGTGAGTCCAACTATTTCTAGCCAGAACCTCTCAACCTCACACACCAGCTCAGGCTCCTTCCCCACCAGAGAGGTGACATTCCACATCCCAATAGCCAGCTTCTGTAGCCGAGGATCAGACCGCCATGGTCCCTGCCCTCAGCCACCACACATCCCACATTGCACCCGACCCCTTTGGCCCCTCCCACAGGTGGTGAACCCATGGAAAGGGGGACCCACGTCTCCTCTTTGGGCTGTGCCCAGCCGAGCTCCATGGGTAAAAGCCCGGCCGCCAGGCACTCGCCAGCATGCCCCACCTCCAGGCCTGACTCCAGAGTGGGGCTCCGGTGACCCACATCCGGGCGAGGGAGCATCAAGTTAATTTATTTTTCTCATCATAGGGGTGTTTGGGCTGCTCTTTGTATGGTTCCTCACCTAGGACCTGTCTGCCTTCCAAAAAAAAAACCAAAAACTATATATATAGTTAAATTTAACACAAACTAGCTTTAAAAGCTAATCAAAACAGATGAAAATGTGTAAAGTATTTTGCTTTAAATCACTGGAAAATAAACTGCATTTGGACTTGATCTCCTTTGCATACAACAAGAGCCTTTTCAAATTCATATGCTGTTCTCCGCCTTTAAATGATGTGTTTTCATTTCATTACGCTCAGGAAGCCTGGAAGGAGAAAGCTCTGACCTTGTGAGAGAACACACATTTAAAACTAAAAAGGAGGAGATATCTCTAGTTCTTTTTATAAAGAGAAGATGGATGAAGGGGAGCCGTCAGCTCATCAGGAATTCAAAGAAAATAAAGTCAGTAATAAAGAATTGCAACACATTTAAAACAGCATCAAGTGGCTTCATTGTATGTGTGTGACAGAAGCAGGGAGGCTGTTTTCTTCTCTGCCGGGCACTTATCAAGTTCATGGTCAGACACCAGGCAGGCAACTATGAGATAATCACAGCACACAATGGGCACAGAACCACTGGCAGCAGACGTGGAAGAAAAGTCTCCGCTTGATGGGATTCCCTGCATCTATTTCTCTGTTCAGATGCATCGCCTGGCTCAAATGGATCAAACAGGGATTTTATTTGCACTACCAATCAGTAGCATCTGCAGACGGGATGTTTACAGTTTACAGCTATCAGAAGGTATTGCACACTGTCCACACAGCTGAAATATTTGCACCTTTTTCCACTGAATCGTGAACCTAAATCTGACTGAGACAACATTGTGTTTGTCAAGTTTTTCTATTGTTCATCTTCAGGTGAAAACAACGGGTGACTTCCCCAAACTCTCCATAAATTTAGCTGAATTAATCTAGATTCCTAGTCCTGGTGATTCTGAATAGATTCTAAAAGCCCATATATCAATTTTTAAATGAGTTTTAAGTTTCATTTTTGTTCCGCTCCTACTCCCAAGCGTACAGCATACCGCATAACGTGTCCGCCTATCACCATAGAATATGGCCTTGTAGGCCATCATACAGCAAACTAGTTAGCCAGCTCCCTTTATCTGAATGGAGTCTGCTAGCATGGAGTGGAGGTCAGCGCGATTCAACCCGCTCCTGCGTCGATAAAACTCAGTGTAAAGTCATTTTGGATTCTACAATGTTCCGGGGAAGACAGAGCTTGACAAGAGCACGGTTGTTTGCAAGAAGTGTAAATTAAAATGCGGTACAATATTTTGGAAATACGACAAATGTGCGGAAAGAAGAAGAAAAGCGACAAGCGAACTCTGCAACAAACTTGCAGCTAATTCCCCAAAGGCTGTGAAGATTTCCCACTCCATCGCCTGCTACAGTATATCACAAAGGATTTACGAGCAAACAGCTCAGTCAAAGGCAAGGAGTTTAGGTTTATTGTTAATATGCTGGACCCAACGTATGTTATTCCTTCAAGTAGCTTTTTTAGCGATAAAGCAGTGATACAACTCCACCATGAAACAAAGAATAAAGTGGAAGAAGCTCTGATTAATGCACCAGCTGCAGCTCAAAGGGTAACCATTTTTCTCATATTATACTAAAACTTATATAGACAAGTTGTACAACAAACTTTATGTAATTTGTCTTTTTAACAGGTTGAAGAGATGAGACGCATTACCAGGAGCCACTTCTAAATGATTCAATTTAGATGGTTTATAAATTACATATTTATAAATTACATATCTTCTGAACATATTACATAGTTCAGAAGAGTTTTTGTGCAGACTTGCACAGGTTTTGAAATTTTGTTAAAGATTTACCAAATATGAATCAATTGTAAAGTCTGTATATTTCCTATTAGGTTAAGTATTGAAAATATAGCAAATGTTAGTGCAATATGGGTAAAAAAACAAAAGAAGTCTATTTTATTTTGAGTTAAAGGTTAATGTACTATGGTAGGCTGAAGTCCTTGTTTACTTTTGTATTTATATATTTTGAATTATTTGTCTGTGATGGAACTGTGACCTGTCCAGGGTGTCCCCGGCCTCTCGCACAGTGATTGTTGGATATGAGCACCAGTGACCCCCGCTACCTGAAAAGGAAGAAGTGGGTAAAGATGATAGAAGATGGATGGATGAATTATTATTCCTAGATTTTTTTATTTTATTTTAGAAAAAGCCAGGCAGCTAAGCTAACCTAATACTGGTAATTTAAGTTAAAGAATTTTATGCACTATTTAATCCTATTTTTTGGTATAAATATAAAATAATGCAAAAAAATTTGATACAGTAAAGAACCTAAAAGTATTGTTTTAAATAAATGCTCTGTTTACATAGTTGTTTAATCTTTTCAGCTTGTTACATAATTACATAATTTAAACAAAATTTATGACCATTTCAATAGAAAAATTGTTTCTCAATCGACTCGTGACAACAAAAAATCGGAGTCAAATTGAATCACCAGACACACAGATTTGCACCTGGAATACAGACCCTAACAAGCAGTACCAGATGTCCCCTGTCGCTGAGGGATTTGAATAGCAAATGTTTGGAGTTACTGATATTAGTATTTTTCTGTACATGAATTGAAAAGGGAATGCAAGTAAACAATGTTTTTGGTGCAAGATATGCAAGTAGGTAGGAGTTACACTGTGTATAGAAATTTTTTTTTTCCATCTGAGGCAGCAAATGGTGATGAATCCCGGTGAGTGGATGGTGCAACTTTATCCACGACTAGGGCTGAGTACCGTACTTTGGTTCTTTTATGGTCCCGACCGAACTGCTTCGGTCGTTATAGGTATCAAAATATGCCTCGTCTTTCAGTGTAAAGTTTCGGTGATTGGTCGTAACATTACATGTGTTTTCAACCATGTGTAACGTTACAGCCAATGCCAGTGTAGAACACAGGAAAAACAAGGAAAAACGCATACGTGGTTACGCCCACAGATGGGGTTCGTATGAGTCTGTTGTCGGCAACACGTCTAATTTGATGAAATGCCTGACCATGCACAGAATAAATTTACGAGCAGAAAGTTGCTCCGTGTGTTTGGCTGCAAGGAGAGAAGACCACAGCAATCCTCCTATCAGCATTTAATGCCCCTTTTCCACTGTGACGGCACATATAGGGTCAGCTCGGATCAGCTCTAATCAGCTGGTTACACTTCGCATTTCCATTGTGACCGGTTCTGTAGGCGGGTCCAGATTCCAACTCGCCCTATCACAACGATTAAATACAGTACTATTTCGTATAGGCTTTGTCCCTTAAGGCTATCGCTAGTGGGTTTATCCCTTCGCGCAGAGCACGCCACTGAAAACTTTAGTCCACGCCCACCTGCTGTGTGGGCTTCACCCCCGGTCCGTATAAATTATGGTGAGACCGGCTAATCGGCTCCCTTTTTTTCTTCAGCAAGCAACCAGCACTGCTTTTTCAAGAAGATGATGTCCAACCCCAGCACCATCCGCCTGTGCCCGTCCTGCCAGACCGGCTACATTTTGAGTTTTGGCTGGCACAACATCTGCAAGGATGCCTGGGTTCCCGCCACGCCGACCTCGCCTCTTCCTGCCGTCCCTGTGACCTCCTCCCTCCTGAGGAGAAGCAGAGATGAGCAGCCTTGTTCAAGGCTAACATCGAGGAGTGCCTTTCCGTGGCAGGGGATTGTTTGCTGGACAACGCCATCGCCTTTATTGACATTGAGTCACGGAGCAAATCGGATGATTCCTCCAGAAAAGGCAATGTCAGCAGAAGCCTCGCTGCTCATTCCCTCCTGGAGAGCGTAGTGTTAGAACGGGGGGGGGGG
>NC_056516.1:3710606-3717908 GCF_014905685.2 Nematolebias whitei | reverse complement strand
CCCCCCCCCCCCCCCCCCCCCCCGGGCCTTTCCGCATCGGCGAACACACCGCTCCCAGCCATTTGTGCCCTCCTCTCGGAGCTGCCCAGCATAATCCAGGAGGTGGCTGAAACAAAGGGACTTTCCGTCCCTCCCCCCGCCCAGATCGGATGATCTAGCGGGAAAGTTTGGCTCCACCCCGGCTCGCTGCCCAGACCCCATTTGGCCTTGTTTCCCAGCAGTGACGTCCTACTGGAACGAGGCTGCAGCAGGACCTAGTAAGCTGAAGGCGCCCATCACCACCTTCGCTCCCATCACCAGAGTGGAGGGGTTTACTGAGCGGAGCATTCCCTGGAGGGCCCCATCACGATGGACGTGCTGTTCGGGGCCAATTTCAAGGCCATGCTTGAGAAGTCGAAGAAGTCAGAGGAGGTGTCGGAAACCGTGCGCCAACTGATGAAGCTGCAGCCCCCCCCCCCCGCTGGAGGGATCATCGTGTCCAGTAGCAGCAGAAGAGACGTTCCACAGCTGCAGCAGCGACCTCTCGCCCCGATCCTCTACCGGCCCCTCCCGCCAGAGAACAGCCCTTCTCATCGTGCATACCAGCAACTCAGCGCTTCCCCAGAGACTCTCAACAAGCGCCGCCCTGGAACAACTAGCCGCAGGGACCACGGAGGAGGCAACACAAAAAATGACTCTTTGTGGGGGATGTGTGTATTCACAACGATGACCTGATTATTAAAATAAATAAACATTCAGAGAGTAAAGTTTCTTCTGATTCCAGCCTGACTGTCAGATTGAATGATCTCACAGCGGCCTCTCTTCACACATTCCCCACACAAAACGAGCCAGTAACCTCAAAACAAGTTTTTAAAAGTCACTGCAGCTCAAGAAATCACACAAAATTCTCACTTGACACATCAGCTAGAAATTATCTTTTTCAGTAGACCAAGCCCAGAAAAAACCCTCGCTCTCAGCTCAGGTTGTTTTCTGACATTTCTGACCGCAGCGGGAGCAAACGTGTTTCTCCACGTCAAATGCAGTCTCCAACCAAACGGCATCGCTTTTCTAAAAGCGCTCACGCCTCTCCTCAGTGCACATCAGCTCACATCAACTCTAATATGTAATAATAACCCGCACCCTAAACGAAGCACAGAGGCGTTTCCAGGGCCCTTTTCTGTGAGGCCCCCCCTTAGGTCACTCGAGGAGTATCTCCAGAGCGGGTGACGGCGTTGGGGGCTTTAACTTGGCTAACGTCCGTAAAAGACATGACACAACACAAAAACGCGTGCCTTCTCCCCAAGCGTTACGCAGCGTGGCAGCGAGTGTGTTCCATGGAAAGATTGATGGACAGTCTGATCAGCAGGGGTTACACGCTGCAATTCGCAGCTCAACCCCCACCGTTTAGAGGAATTATAGAGACGGTTCTGTCATCTCCAGAACAGATCTCGTCTCTCCACTCAGAAGTTCAAGAACTACTGATAAAAAATGTAATTTCCAGGGTTCCCAGCGGAGAAGAAAACACAGGGTTTTACTCACGTTACTTCCTGGTCCCGAAAAAGACCGGAGGAATGAGTACCATCCTCGACTTGTTCTACAAATCGATCATGGAGAGACAATTTCACATGCTGACAACCAAACAGCTATTGGACAACATTCACCAGAACGATTGGTTAACCTCAATAGATTTAAAAGACGCTTATTTTCACATACCAATCATTCCAAAGCACAGAAAGTTCCTGCACTTTTCCTTCCAGGGGACCCAGTACCAATACAACAGGCTTCCCGTTCGGCTATTCCCTCACCCTACGCACGTTTTCAAAATGCGTGGAGATGGCTCTGCAGCCGTTACACAGAGCAAGAATGAGAATCATTTTCTACCTGGACGATCTGCTGCTGTTAACTCGATCCAGGCAGGAAGCAGCCGCACAAACCAAAGCATTGACGTCACACCTGCTGAACCTGGGATTTGCCATAAACTGGGAAAAGAGTTCGGTTCTCCCGTCCCATATGATTGTTTATCTGGGAGTGGAGCTAAATTCAGTCACTATTGCCCCTTTTCCATTAGTACCGGTACGGGCCGACTGGACCCTACTTGGCCCGGTTCTAAGGCTTTTCCATTTGTACCGGTACTTAGCACCTGTTACTATTTTCTAGTACCTTTGGCTCTGTGGTTCTAACCCGAACGAAGAGGTACTAAAACGTGATGTCAGAACACTGTCGGTCACTGATTGGTCGGGGGCGGAGTCACTGGATCCTTCAGAAACTTTTCAAAACAATGATCAGCCAATTTGCAGTTTCTCGGACTGGAGCAACGGCTGGACTTATTTTAAAGATTTTAAAAACAATACTGAAAACATCTTTGTCTAATGCTGATGTGCTGGCGTTTTTTTGTGCTTGGTGGCCGACGACATAATTCAGAGCAAGCTGGATGGAGCTCTGCTGGTGTACCCCAGTCCTTCCCCCGGAGCGCCAGGCCGGGCAGAGCGTCATCTCCCCGGCTCCGAGTTCCGCTGGTCACCGCGGAAGATCCTTCGATGTGCTGACTCGGAGGCTCGGGTTCCGGATACCAGCCTTGTGTGCTCAGAGCTCCGCTGGTCACTGCGATGCTGGAGATGGGGACTCGCAGAAGGCCGTTGCGAGACCCCGGCTGCACGTAATCATGAAGGCTGAATCCCGATCCCGCCCGGCAGTCAAGCGGACTGGACAGTCTGGGACGGACGGTGGAAGCGATTTTTAAATAAACTAATATTTTGTTTTTATATAAAAAATGTAAAAAAAATAAAAATTGCTGAAGCGATTAAAAAAATTTTTTATTTTTTATTTACAC
The DNA here is from genome assembly GCF_014905685.2 of Nematolebias whitei. Classification (NCBI taxonomy): domain Eukaryota; kingdom Metazoa; phylum Chordata; class Actinopteri; order Cyprinodontiformes; family Rivulidae; genus Nematolebias; species Nematolebias whitei. Next base: position 3,715,099 of record NC_056516.1, on the reverse strand, counting down.
GTAATATGTTTTTTTAAATCGCTTCCACCGTTCGTCGCAAACCCGTCTCTGTCCACCTGTCTGTGCGGGTCGGGCCTTCATGATTACACGAGGCTAGGGTCTGGGAACGGCCTCTGAGAGTCACCAGCTGAGCCCGGAGCTGGGAAGATGAGCCTGTCCGTCCTGTCTCCGGAGGAGAGGATCGTGTGAGACCAGCAGAGCTGGTCATAAAAAAAATATATATATATATATATATATATATATATATATATATATATATTTTTTTTTTTAGCGTTGAAGATTAAAAAAATAATAAAATAAACGGTGCCAGCTTCATCATGAAATCCTGTTTTCACTTTAATGACTGTTAACTCAGCTAAAAATCATAAAAAGACACAAAACTATTGGATCTCTCAAGAATATTTCCCTCAAACACGTTTAAAGAAGAGACGACCTTCAGTTCAATTTTATTTTAACCCACAAAATGTACAAATCACAAAAGAAGAACTTTAAAGCTAAAAGCTAAAAATAAAATGTATATATGTGAACAAGAAAGAAAACCACACATCTAAAATGAACATTAAAAGTAGACACAATGAGTGCAAACACATCAAATGATGATGAAAACCTATAAACATTTAAATCTAGATGTTTTTGTAGAATCTGGTTCATCAGATATTTAATTTAAATACATATATATACATTTATATATATATATATATATATATTTATAGATATAAATAAATATATAAATACATATATATGTATATATATATATTAGGTCTCAGCTTCAGTGAGCAGCCCGTTACTTTTACTGAAAGACCAACCACCTCCGTGGAGTCGTTGTGTTCACCTGGAGGAGACGCTCCGGTGCTTTGAAGCGCCGCCGGACCGGAGCAGAACCGCGCCGCCGGACTGGGCCGCCGGATCGGAGCAGAACCGGGCCAGGGATATCTTCAGCCTCTTCGTCTCTCGTGCTTGGAGCGCCGGAGCCGAACTGGAGCAGAACCGGACCGGACCAGTTGCCGACCTCAGCCTCAACCTCTCCGGTCAGTCTCGCTTTTCACCGGGGGTGCCCCGTGCTGTCGGGTGCTGAGAAGCGGAGGAGCAGCGTGGAGGAGCAGCGTGAAGGAGCAGGGCTGCGTGGTGCTCGAGTGAAGTTCGGAGTTTGTATCGGAGCTGCTGCAGACCTCCATCCAAACTCACCTGGATAATAATTAATTTTATTCCGGATCACGCTGTTGGCCCCTGTTGACCTGAAACGAGCTAGGATCATGTCTTTCACTTCAGGAGGATTTTCTGGCAGCTCGCTCTGCTATTTGCTGCGAATTATCTGTTTCTGTTTCGGCCTGTTGATTCTGGACCCAGCTTCTGTTTCCCATGGGAGCATCCATCCATCCATCTTCACAGGGGGGCCGGAGCCCCCCTCAGCCCGACTCAAACTGCAGTTGGGCCACCTCGTTGGGTTTGTTTGCCCATTTGAACTGTGACATTTTATGGTCTGAATCTTTTCTGCATCATTCATATTATTGTCACTATTTTCAGTTCTCAGATTATCTGGAGTCAATGAATCTTGTTAATACACCTGAATCTGCCCATCACTGCAACTTTCACTGTTTTTGGGTTCTGAATGATCACGTCTTCATTAATGTTTCTCGTGGTTCGATTATTGGGGCTAATTGTCACACTGTTAACTCCTATATTTACACATCAGTCACAAAAAAATCAAGAAAATGTCTAATAATAATGTTGTTACTGCTCTCAGGGATTCAGCCCAACCCTGGACCCCCCACTAATTACAGCACACCAAATGACTTTAAAAATGCCTCTGGGCTTCATTTCCTGCATGTAAACGCTCGTAGCTTTCTGAAAAAACTTGATGCTGTGAAAATGCTGATCAGTTCTTCTGGGGCAGATGTTATCTTTATTTCTGAATCCTGGCTCAACAAATCTGTAATGAATAATGATTTGGCAATCAATGGATTTAACATCTACCGCTGTGATCGTCAAAAAAGGGGGGGTGGAGTCATTATTTACATTAGAGATTCTCTGGTTTCAAGTCTTGTGTCTTCCAAAACAATACCAAATCAGTTTGAAGCCTTATCTGTAAACATCACCTTGAATGGAGGCCAGGTTTTAACTGTAGTAGGTTGTTATCGACCACCCTCAGCTTCACCTGAGGCATTAAATGCCATGATGGAATTCCTTGGTAATTTAAAATTCACAGAGGTCTTTTTGGCTGGAGATCTCAACATAGATTGGTGTAAGTCGACCCCCCTCTGTGACAAATTCAAGGAATGTTGCTTGTCTTTTAATTTAACCCAACTGATCGACTCCCCCACTAGATTAAATAAAAGCCACCCTGAAAATTCCTCCATCTTAGACCTGTTTCTAACTAATATGCCTCACAAATTCCCTGGTACAGGTGTATTCGCTGATCTTTTGAGTGATCATTGTGTGACAGCGGCTTTAAGAAATATTAAACTTCCACCTTCTAAGCCCAGATTAATTCAAAAAAGGGATCTGAAACATTTCTGTGAACAGTCATTCCTCTGGGATCTGTCTCACTTTGACTGGCATCATATTCTGTTAAATGATGACGTGAACTCCGCTTGGAACTATTTCCATAATAATTTCATTTATTTCCTGAACATACATGCTCCTTTTCGTCAGTTCAGAATAAAGGGACGAGACAGCCCCTGGTTTACTACAGAGCTAGCTGACCTCCTGCACAGGAGAGATCATCTTTGGGCCGCAGCAAGAAAATCTGGCTCAGACACTGATTGGTTGAGTTTTCGACAGATGAGGAATAAATGTACAACTGCTGTTAAAGCAGCAAAACGCAACTATTTCTTATCTCAGACCTCCAAAAATCTAAATGACCCTAACAGATTCTGGAAAACCATTGAATCTCTCTCAGGCACCCCCCAATCATCTGACCTCCCATCACAACTTCTCATTAACTCTGTTCCTGTGTCAAATAAGCACGAGATCCTGAACTGTTTCAACAAACATTTTGTTGCTTCTAGTTCTTTATTTGACACAGTTACTAACAGAAAATCAGCCACTTCACTTAATAACCAAACTTCTACAAATCAAATCCCTCCTACAAGTCAATCCTCAGTTAATCACAGCTTCTCTTTTTCTCCATTCTCAGTCAGTGAGGTCAATAAACTGTTAAAAGATCTTGATCCTAAAACATCTGCAGGTCCAGATGAACTTCCACCTTATTTCTTAAGGCTGGCTGCTCATATCATCACAGTCCCTGTGACCCACATCTTCAATCTCTCCATGAGACAAAACTCCATCCCAGACGCTTGGAAAACAGCCTTTGTTCTTCCTTTGCTGAAGGGAGGAGACCCCACCTCACTGAACAACTATCGACCAATCTCTAAACTCTGCATTTTAGCCAAGGTTCTACAAAAACTGATAAACTCTCCAATCAAAAATTACTTGGACTCATTTAATATCTTACCTCCACATCAATCTGGTTTCAGGAAACATCACAGCACAACCACTGCTTCACTGAAGGTTCTTAATGACGTTGTTGAAGCACTGGATGCTAAGGATTATTGTGCTGCACTTTTCTTAGACCTGTCTAAAGCTTTTGACACTGTGGATCAGAACATCTTGTGCCATAAACTCTCAGAAATCGGTTTCTCAGATCACACCATTGGTTGGTTCTCTAACTATCTCTCAGACCGGAGGCAATGCGTTCAACATAATGGTACTTCCTCCAGTTATTTAACAGTCAACAATGGTGTACCACAAGGCTCAGTCTTAGGACCCACCCTCTTTACAATCTATATACATAATGTAGGTAAAAATATCCCTAATGCATCCATACATTTCTATGCTGATGACACAGTTGTTTATTGTCGAGCTAAAACTGTTGCTAAGGCTTTCCAGCTTTTGAAATCTGCATTCAACATCATCCAGACTGATTTGTTTCACCTCAAACTTGTCCTAAATGCCGACAAAACCAAAGGGATGCTTTTTTCAAATAGGAAGTTGGTCCCAGCAGTTCTTCTCCGATTTTATCCTCAAATGGTGTCCCCATTGAGTTTGTTGATCCTATAAATATTTGGGTATCTTGGTCGACTCACATCTCTCTTTTAAGCTCCATGTGGAAAACTTGATAAAGAAATTGTAAATTAAACTGGGTTTCTTTTTCAGAAACAGATCCTGTCTAACCCTGAATGCTAGAAAACGCCTTGTATCTGTGACTTTCCTTCCCTCCATTGATTATGGTGACAATATTTACATGAACGCTCCTACAAGAACCCTGCAGATGTTGGATGCTGCAGATGTTGGATGCTGTCTATCATGGTGCACTAAGATTCATAACTGGCTGTGATTATCGTACCCACCACTGCACCCTGTATTCACTGGTTAACTGGACATCATTAACTTCACGCAGAATCTCCCACTGGTATATTTTCATCTTTAAATCACTTCTTGGTCTGCTGCCTTCATACATCTCCTCCTACATGTCTCTGCGTGAGTGCAGCTAC
>NC_056516.1:3701857-3710506 GCF_014905685.2 Nematolebias whitei | reverse complement strand
TGAAAGTTTCATTTTTATCATTACATTATGGAAAATAGTGACCTTTAACACAATATGCAAATTTTTTTAGAAGGACCTGTACATATACATATACATACATATACATACATACACACAACTTCAAAATAACAAATTCTCACCCTGTACTGAAAACAGTTTCAGCGTCTCAGCGCCACCAGCTGGTGTGAGGTGGTGACGTCAATTTGAACCCCGCCCACTGGAACCGGTACTGAAAGCATAATGGAAACACAACCTGTACCGTACCGAGTAGAGTAGAGCCGTGCTGTACCGGTACTACAGGTACTAATGGAAAAGGGGCATATGAGAGCCCGCTTATCACAGCCGAGAGACGTAGCTCTGACAGCTCAGCTCTGACAGCTCAGCTCTGCAGCGTCAAACCCCGCAGTGTAGTAACAGCTGTGTTGATCATGAAACTTTTGAGTACGATGTCCTCAGCTAACGCTGTGGTTCCGCTGGGTTTACTACACGAGACACCTCCAGAAATGGTTCGCCCACCTGCGCATAGATCCAGTGGGATCTGGGGAGGAACGTGCCTGTCTCAAGCAGTGGGGGCGCAGTGGCCAGCTCACACATAAGCTCATATAAACGTCTTGGAATGTCTCACAGTGTGGAATATGATTCAACACTTTGCTCCCCTGTTGCGTTATCAACATGCTCTGATCCATACAGACAACAGAGATACTGCAGCTTACATAAACCGGCAAGGAGGCGTGCGCTCAGCCCAACTGTTAGGCATTGCGAGACAGCTGCCCTGTAGGGCACACAAATACCTGCTCTCTACCAGAACAGTGTACATCCCCAGCGTCCTGAACAGAGGAGCGGACATAATGTCCAGTGGCGGTCCCCGCCACGGAGACTGGAGCCTCCATCCCGAGCTGATTTCTCGGATTTGGAGCAGGTTCGGCCGAGCAGCAGAAAAAATGCCAAAAATGCTCCTTTACGCGATTCCTCCAGTCCCTCTAATATCACGGTTTCTGAACCAAGTCAGGGAGGAAGAACTGTCAGCAATCCTTGTAGCTCTCGAGCGCGTGAGCACCCCATGGTTCCCAAACCTGCAACGTCTGTTATCGGGCCGAACGTGGAAACTGCCGTGGAGGGACGATGCTCTCCTCTAGACGGGAGGAGTGATCAGGAGTCACCCAGAAATAGGCCAGCAACTTTGGGTCTGGCCGCTGAGCGGATCCGCTTAGAGAAAATGGGTCTCTCTCAAGAAGTGGTGCAAACATTCCAAGTCTCACGAGCTGCTTCCACCACAGCGCTGTACACATCAAAGTGAACAACTTTTCAGTGCTGGTGCATGGAAAAAAGGTGTAGAGGCCATCTCATGTCCACTAGGTGGCGTGCTGTCCTTTCTGCAACAGCTGATGGACAGAAATCTAGAGTTCAACAAAATTAAGACTTATGCTGCGGCTATTTCTTCTTGTCACGAGGGCTTCTGTGACAGAACAGTTTTTAATCACCCGATGATTAAGCATTTCCTGAAAGGTGTATGAAGAAACAGACCAGTGTCACGCCCAATAGCTCCACAGTGGGACCTAACAAGGGTTCTGCGAGCTCTGATCAAAGCTCCTTTTGAGCCTTTAGATCAGGTGTCACTTAAATTCCTGTCAAAACAGCCCTGCTGCTGGTTTTGACATCAGCATTTCCATTCTCAGCAGCAGGACTGTGTTTCAGCCTCCCCTTTTTTCCCCAGTCGGAGACCTTTTCTCTCCGGGGCGCTCCTGTGCATGGAACGCATAATTATGAACAGAAGGCTGAGATGATAAAATGTTTTGGTGCAAGCGGGTGCTTCATATTGTGTCTGAATGGACTCAGTAAGGCATAGACTACATCCTGCTTTGCCTTTAACCCCCTAGCGATAGCCTTAAAGCGCGAAGCCTATACAAAATAGAGCGTTGGTTACATACTGTAACTCCAGATTCTATGAGGATAGGCGCAGCCCTTTAAGCTCTGGGCTTCACTGGTTCCTAAATGGCTGAAGAAAAAAGCTATTTGGGAGCCGATGACCCGGTCTCACAATAATTTATACGGACCGGGGGTAAGGCCCACACATCAAGGGGGCGTGGACTAAAGTTTTCAGTGCTGTGCTGTGCGCGAAGGGATAAACCCGCTAGCGATAGCCTTAAAGGGTTGCGCCTATACTCATAGAATCTGGGGTTACAGTACGTAACCAACATTTAGTAATACATGCTGTGTGTGTTTTTCAGATGATTCTCCAGCAAAATAATCACTGCAGACCTACAGTCTGTTTACATCCAGCTATGGAGCAACAGTGTGCCATTAAAGATGAAAGAGGCTGTTACCATCCATTGATGTATCATTTCAGTGTAAATGTTGACAATATAGAGGTATTAAAAATATCTTGACTTTTGTTATGACACTTTAGTTATTTACAAAACACAGTAGATGGAAAATCTGGATATAGATCATAATCATGACTTGAATTTATATATACAAGCACACACATATGATATATATACAGGTCCTTCTAAAAAATTAGCATATTGTGATAAAGGTCATTATTTTCCATATTGTAATGATAAAAATGAAACTTTCATATATTTCAGATTCATTGCACACCAACTGAAATATTTCAGGTCTTTAATTGTTTTAATACTGATGATTAAGGCATACAGCTCATGAAAACCCAAAATGCCTGTCCCAAAAAAATTAGCATATCATGGAAAGGTTCTCTAAACAACTATTAACCTAACCATCTGAATCAACGACGTAACTCTAAACACTTGCAAAAGATTCCTGAGGCTTTTAAAAACTCCCAGCCTTGTTCATTACTCAAAACCGCAATCATGGGTAAGACTGCCGACCTGACTGCTGTCCAGAAGGCCATCATTGACACCCTCAAGCAAGAAGGTAAGACACAGAAAGAAATTGCTGAAAGAATAGGCTGTTCCCAGAGTGCTGTATCAAGGCACCTCAGTGGGAAGTCTGTGGGAAGGGTAAAGTGTGGCAGAAAACGCTGCACAACGAGAAGAGGTGACCGGACCCTGAGGAGGATTGTGGAGAAGGGCCGATTCCAGACCTTGGGGGACCTGCGGAAGCAGTGGACTGAGTCTGGAGTAGAAACATCCAGAGCCACCGTGCACAGGCATGTGTAGGAAATGGGCTACAGGTGCCGCATTCCCCAGGTCAAGCCACTTTTGAACCAGAAACAGCGGCAGAAGCATCTCACCTGGGACTGCTGCTGAGTGGTCCAAAGTTATGTTCTCTGATTACAGTAAATTTTGCATTTCCTTTGGAAATCAAGGTCCCAGAGTCTGGAGGAAGAGAGGAGACACAGAATTCCCATTGCTTGAGGTCCAGTGTCAAGTTTCCACAGTCACTGGGGTGTCATGTCATCTGCTGGTGTTGGTCCACTGTGTTTTATCAAGGGCAGGGTCAATGCAGCTAGCCATCAGGAGATTTTGGAGCACTTCAAGCTTCCATCTGCTGAAAAGCTTTATGGAGATGAAGATCTCATTTTTCAGCACAACCTGGCACCTACTCACAGTGCCAAAACCACTGGTAAATGGTTTACTGACCAAGGTATTATTGTGTTCAATTGGCCTGCCAACTCTCCTGACCTGAACCCCATAGAGAACCTGTGGGATATTGTGAAGAGAAAGTTGAGAGACACAAGACCAAACACTCTGGATGAGCTTAAGGCCACTATCGAAGCATCCTGGGCCTCCATAACACCTCAGCAGTGCCACAGGCTGATTGCCTCCATGCCACGCCGCATTGAAGCAGTCATTCATGCAAAAGGATTCCCGACCAAGTATTGAGTGCATAACTGAACATGATTATTTGAAGGTTGGTGTTTTTTGTATTAAAAACACTTGTCTTTCATTGGTGGGATGAAATATGCTAATTTTTTGGGACAGGCATTTTGGGTTTTCATGAGCTGTATGCCATAATCATCAGTATTAAAACAATTAAAGACCTGAAATATTTCAGTTGGTGTGCAATGAATCTGAAATATATGAAAGTTTCATTTTTATCATTACATTATGGAAAATAATTACCTTTATCAAAATATGCTAATTTTTTGAGAAGGACCTGTATATATATACGTATAACATATATACACATATCTATATATACACATATATATACACACACATACATATATATATACACACATACATATATATACACGCATACATATATATATACACATATATTAGGAATGCGCGATATAAACGGTATAAGGTAGAAACGATAGACATTTATCCTACGATAGAGATCTGTCTTGTACCGGCTAACCGCAGTAATGCTGTGTCTTAAGTAAAATCAGAATTGTCAGTTTAATCGTTACTTTTTTTTTGTTGAAAACTGTGCGTAAGTGCCGTTAAAGTTTTTTCTTTGAGAGCTAAGAGGTGAAACTACAAGCTGACTACAGCCGACTTGCCGTAGTGTTGCCGTATTCTGACGCATGCGCAAAACGCCGTGTTCCGTCAAAAGTTTTGGGTTTTTTTTCCATCGTAAGTTAAAGTAAGCGTTGGTCAGCTTTAGAGAAACCTGCTCTCTGATCTGTGAAAAGAACGCTGTGTTGTGTGATTTTACTGCGAGACCCTCTGGTCAAAGCCACAGACTAATATTGTGTCAGCTCTCCATTAAAGCAGAAGGAGGCGCCAACTAGAGGTTTGGAGGGTGAAGTGTTTCAGTGTAAAATGCTGCTCTGTTGCTGTTCATTTCTTAAGTAAGACTGGAAACTGTTAAGAGTTAACAACATATATTTTTTGTTTAAAACATATGGCTAAAACTACATTTGATATCTTTTGCACTGTTTTGCACTACAAGAAAGAAGCCTAATACTTGATTTGTTTATTATTTAAAAACTCTCTGGACCTAGTAGTGGAATTTTCTTAATTCAAAATATATGATGGAAAAAGGACACCCTATCCATTTTTTTAGCAAGTTTTATACTAAAAACATATTGCGATATATATCGTTATCGCCAACCTTCACAATACATATCGTGATTTGAATTTTATGCCATATTGCACATTCCTAATATATATATATATATATATATATATAGTTTAATTTGATAATTTTATTAATCTATATTCTTTTTACTTTTCCCAGAAACTTCAAAATAAATTCTCAACCTGTACTGAAATCTGTTTCAGCGTCTCACCGCCACCAGCTGGTGAGGTGCGTGACGTCAATTTGAACCCCACCTACTGGAACTGGTACTGAAAGTATAATGGAAAAACAATGTGTACCGTACTGAGCCAAGTAGTACCGTGCTGTACTGGTACTAAAGGTACAAATGGAAAAGGGGCATTAGTAGGTCATGCTAACATTATTCCCAACCAGAGGCTATAAAGAGACTATTGCACCATACAACAGATAGAGTTCTAAGATTTGTGTGTGAACCGTCACCAGAATGTTAAGCCATAGTCCAAACATTGAACTGCAGCTCTTCAAACCTCATAGGCCCTCAGGACAGGACACCAGGACCTTTGAGGGACATGTGAAAGCATGTTTTTTGTGAGCAGCCAGGCCGAAAATCTGATTCAGGCAGCCAGGCATCCCCTATTATTCCATTATCAACCCATGTGATAAGTAACCCAAGAGGCAGGAAGGAGCACCCCAAATGGAAGCCATTGGAAGAGTAATAGTCAGACAGGCATCCAGGAACACAAGTTCAGGCCAGAGACCATGTTACTACCGTAACTGCCATTCTACAAGCCGCTACTTTTGTCTCACCCTTTGTACCCCGCGGTCTACATTCAGGAGCGTCTTATTTATGGTTGTTTTTTTCCTCAGTTTTCAAAATGACTTCCTGCCGTCTCTCAGTAGCTTCCTGTCAATGACTAACATTTTCTTTTGACAGAGCTGGGCACTTGTAACTCCCAGCACCCCGCCCCTCATGGGGTCAGGCGTTTATGACACAGAGAGAATGCCCTCAGGTAATCAGATTTACAAGCCTTTTGCTCAAGAGTTTCAAATATCCAACCATAAAACCCGACACTCTGTCATCATGTGACCAGATGTCTAACCTGAATGACCAGTGAGGTACTCTCCAGGACCATCTCCCAAGATAAATGTAAATTAATTTCTTCAGATTGTTCCTGTGTTGTTTATCGTATTTTGCTCTTCATGCACAGACCTGTTCATTTATTCAGGGATAATGGAAAATGCACAGAGAATGTCTTATGATGCAGCTTTCATGTTAAAAGCGATCGATCAGCTGTCGAGGAGAAAATGGCTTGCAGCCCATAAACTGTATCAACGTGTGTCGATCGTCAGGATTGGAGAAGCAAAAGCAGTCAAGTCTGGTACGTTTTAAGAAAAGTTTTCAAATTCTTTCTGTGTGTGTAAATATGCAACTAAATACCAGGATCTAATTTTAAAGTCACATCAAAGCATGTAGCGGAGAAACAGAAGGGGTCTTCGCCCCTCCCCTTTCCATCATGAGAGCTCAGCGAGCGGTGGACAAGTCGTTAGATTTATTTTTCAAGTGAAGACTGGTTCCTATTTTAATAAAAGTTATAAAAATTCTTTCTGTGTATGTGTTTAAATACCAGTATCTCATTTAATGTTAAACAGGGGCATTCAACAGAGTAGAGGAGACAATGGGGAGGGAGGGGCTGTTCCTCCTACTCCTCATATGAGCTCTGCTGAGGAGAAATCACATCAAATTTATTTATGAAGTACATTTAAAAACAGCAGTTCTTAACAAAAGTGTTTACCAATAAAAATCAATGGTACTAATTTAATGAATATTTAATGCATTCTTTTTTTCATTCTACTGGTACTATTTGACTTCCGGTCACATGACCTCGATAAGACTTCTTGATAATATTTACTGGTAAAAATGTTTTCAATAATTTCAGTTATGTATGTGTTTGGCACTGTTCTGTCCACTGATTATGGTTAGATAGTTATTGTGTTCATTTTGAAGGTATAATGGCTGTAACCATGTGTCAAACAGCGAAGCTTCATGACGATTGATATAAAAATATATTTTACAAGGTTTTAAGTTGCCTTTATGCCTATTCAAACATATATTTTGTGTGTGTTACTTATCAGAATTAAATGTCTAAATTGCCATAAAAGGCAAGGGTGGAATGATATAGGAATGATTATTTTGATGCTTTTATGTCAATTTATACTTATACTCACTTTATATGCAGCTTATCTGTCCAAAGTCAGGCCTGTACCACAGATGTGTTTTGGAGGAATTAAAGTAAGCCTCCGGGGGGTGCTCTGGCCGTAGGATCTGGCCCATCTTGCGGTTACAGTGACCCGGAGTTTGATGTAGACAGGTCTTACATCCACCCACGACTTTGGGTTTGAAAGACATGTTTTTATGAGCCATCGCTCTGTTGTACAGACTGCCTTGATGATGGAAACATGTTTTCAAGGTCAGGTTATTGCCTTGATTTTGCACAACATGTTTTTATGAGATACCGACTTTCTGTCCTCCTGACAACCATCAAACTTGTTTTTCACTGCTCTCACGCGATCCGGTCAGGGAGGGGTATATAAGAAATGTAACAAACACAGGAAAGTTAGAAGCCTGCTGCGAACCACGCGCGAGGTGCCCAGCTCCGTTTTGGTGTGATTTCCTGTCACTCGGGTCGAAGGCTTCCCAACCACGTGTCACGGTGAGGGACTCTCATATCAATTTGTGTGTAGAGAGTGTACAAGTGTACATGTTTGCATGGCTGTTTTTCTGTGGCAGATTAATAAATGACACTATTATTTCTAGCAGAAACAGTCTCTGTGTCTTATTTCCTCTCGTGTGAATCATTGGGGCTAACCGTTCACGAACCTTGTATAAAAAATTTCATAAAACAACGATCTTGCAGTCTGAGCGTGTGATGAAAGCAAGCTATATTCTGTGAAACGCCATCCGTTGGCTGATTCCTGTACTACACCAAGAAAGAATTCAAAAAACGTTCAATACAAAAACAACTGTACTTTATTTGTAACAGAAGAAGTTTTGCTCCTCATCCGAGGAGCTTTCTCAATTCAAAGAGCAGTGAGTGAGAGGTTTTCTTGTGGGGAGATGGCAAAGTTTAGTCCTTTTGTCAGCACATCTTTCTCAGGTTGTGTCAATGTCCTGTTAGACAAATTTCTAACCCACTGGTCCTGAAAATTAGTGTTGGCGACAAACTCCTGATCTTGACTGATGGTTTGTGATGAGAAAACAGCTCTCTGTTGTAATTTTAAAAAATTACTTTTTTGGCGTTCCTTGCTCTTTTGATGCTGTGAAAGCTGGGCCTTTTCAACGAAACAAGAAACTTCTTCCAACAGAGGAAGTGGTAGCAGAGTAGACAGCGTCTGGAGGGTCTGATCCATTTTGAGTGAGAGAGCTTCAATGGTGAAGTGTATCTGTCTTATTCTCTCACTGAGCAGCTTGTTTTGAGCTTTCAGGAGTATTCCTTCTGCTCTATGTCCTTTGATCGTGGAGTTGAGTTTCAAACTGCTGGGGATGAGTTTTTCGTGTCTGCATCTCAGACTGAAACGAAGATGATTCCTGTATTCTGCAAACTTCCTTGACATCTTCTCAAACTCCCGCACTGCTCCTACGGTATCCTTCCCAAAATGTTTAGCAATATGCTGGTGAAGATTCTCAGTCATCCAGGACATGAGGAATTCAAAAAACGTTCA
>NC_056516.1:3690799-3701757 GCF_014905685.2 Nematolebias whitei | reverse complement strand
TGAAGATTCTCAGTCATCCAGGACATGAGGAATTCAAAAAACGTTCAATACAAAAACAACTGGACTTTATTTGTAACAGAAGACGTTTCGCTCCTCATCCGAGGAGCTTTCTCAATTCAAAGAGCAGAGAGTGAGAGATTCAGGTTATAAGGCTGAGTGAGATAAGACACACACACATATGTAGATTGGCAATTCACACCTAAAAAACCTTAACAGTAAGAGTCTTTTGTTCCTCTAATTCACAGACGAGGCCCCTCTGTTCCCATCAGGTGTGAAAACCGACTGGGAATCTGTTTTAAAGTTGCATTATTGGGTTTTGAAAGTGGAAATCTGAGGCCTCCTCCTCTGTTAAGAGACGGCTTTTCTCTTTTTACATAAATTGCTTCCTTCACCCCCCTCTCAAACCATCTGTGTTCTCGATCCAAAATGTGCACATTTTGGTCCTCAAAAGAGTGTCCCTTATCTGTGAGGTGGAGGTGAACATCTGAATCTTGTCCAGAGGAGGTGGCTCTCCTGTGTTGAGCCATGCGTCTGTGAAGAGGCTGTTTAGTTTCTCCAATGTAGAGGTCTGGAAAGTCCTTGCTGCACTGGACCGCATACACTACACCACTCTGTCTATGTATGGGTGTTCTGTCTTTAGGGTGGACCAGCCTCTGTCTGAGAGTCCTGCTGGGTTTGAAATGTACTGGGATCTTGTGTTTGTTGAAGATCCTTCTGAACTTCTCTGATACTCCAGCAACATAAGGGATGACAATGTTTTTACGTCTGCTGTTCTCCTTTTTCAGTTTATTGGTGTGTTTTGTAGATTTCCTCACTGACTTGACAAAGCCCAGTTAGGATATCCACATGTTTGAAGAGCTTCTTGAATGTGTTTCTGTTCCTTTTCGTTACCTTCTGTCTTCGTGGGGACGCATTCGGCCCGATGTTGTGTAGTGAACTAAGCCTCCAGTCAAGACCTTCCTCTGAAGACCTTCATGGGACAGGAACTGTTATTTCATTGATTTGAATCCAGAAATACAAATTAGCTCATCCAGAGACTTTCTAATTGTATCCTGAACTAATCAATTGAAAGAACACTCTCTTTTTCATATTATCATTACTATTTTACAATATCTTGATAATCAAAAGTGTGTTTAGTTCATACCATTTTAAATGTTGAAGTGAACCACTCATTTTAAATCAACTGTGAAACAATATTAATGATTTTTAATCCTCATTCAAAGTAGAAATCAAGTTAAATGTCTATGTTACAAAGTAATTATGCATTTTTGATCTTCTGTCTGAAATGAGAGAGTGATGTCGGTCAAAAGTCGGAGACAGTCGCAAACAAGTTTATTGGAACGAACTGTCATGTTTTTAAACCTCTGATATAGGAATGATTATTTTGTGATGCTTTTATGTCAATTTATACTTATACTCACTTTTGATGCAGCTTATCTGCTTAAAGTCAGGCCTGTGCTGCAGATGTGTTTTGGAGTAATTAAAGTTCTCTGGGGGATGCTCTAACCAAAAGACCGGGCCCAATCTTAAGGTTACAGTGACCCAGGTTTTGAAGGACATGTTTTTATGAAGCCATCGCTCTGTTGCACAGACTGCTTTGATGAGGGAAAAACAGATTTAATTAAATCTGTCCTCCTGACAACCATCACTGCTCTCACGCGATCAGGGAGAGGTATATAAGAAATGTAACAAACACAGAGAGTCGGAAGTCTTGTGTGGACCAGCGCGCGCGGTGCCATGCAGTAATTTTGATGTGATTCTTCTTTACCTGGGTCGAAAACGACTTCCCGGCCAGTGTCACGGTGAGAAGTTCTCTCATATCAATTTGTGTGTTAAGAGTGTACGAGTGTACATGTTTTTTGCTTGGCTGTTTTCTGTGGCAGGTTAATAAATGACACTTATTATTCCTAGCAGTAACAGTCTCTGGTGTTTTATTTTTTCCTTGTCTGAATATCTGTGCCGATCGTTCACAAGCCCTTTTGATAAAGAATTTCATAATACATTTTTGGCGACGAGGATGGGATGTTAATAATTAAATAAATAATTCTGAACGGCTGCACCATATTCAAACGAAGGAAAAAAAAAAAGTGTTGAGAGAAATGTTGATGCGAGTTGCATCTGGACAAAGAGTCCGTTGAAGTTGTGCCGGGTTGGAAGAGTTATCCAACCCTGGCTTTGTGTTTAAGAGGTGAGGGGGACGCCCCAAGCCGTTGTGTGAGAGTTTAAAAACAGAGAAAAAGTTGATTCAGACGCCTGAGGAGGCGTGAGCTGAACGGAGGAAAAAGTTGATTCAGACGCCTGAGGAGGCGTGAGGGGAACAGAGAAAAAGTTGTACCGGGATGGGAAGAAGTCCCATCCCAGTTGTTTTTGTTGTTTTTGAAGAGGTGGGAAGAAGCCCATCTTAGTTGTTAGAACAATTTTTCTGCAAGCAGATAGTCCGAGTGATGTTTTGACCACTTTTGCAGGCAATAGAGGTCAGAAAAGATGGCACCAGTGACAGGACTTCAGCATAAAGTCAGAAAATGCAATCACAGGCTCAATGGAGCAAACAAGAATGTGAGGACCGCCTGCTTGTTGAATGGACGGCACACTCAGTCGCTCGCTCAGTTTGGGAGAATGAGCAGGGTAGTTGAAGGGGCGGTGGAGCAGGTGTCCCGGTTGCGAGGAAAATTTAAGAGAAAGAAAGAAAAATGTGTCGAGGAAGTTCAGGAGAAAGAGAAACAGTTTTTACAACGAAAACAGTTGTTATCTGATGCGCAGACAGAGTGCAAGCTAGACCGCTTGATTAAAGTAGCTGAGGGCGCGGTCGGTCAGATATGCAGGCGTAAAAGGAGGAAGAAGGAGCGTGATGTTTCGCCGGAGCGAGTCGGAGCTTATGTTGCAAGGTTGGCTGACGGATGGAATCCGTCGAGTTTAATATCACAACCCACAGATGCTCGAGTATCAAGGCTGTTGGATAAAGGTGGAGGTCAGGTAATGAATTCAGCGCATCAAGTCAGAGCTTTGCAAGACTCGAGACCGTTGTTTGAAGTTTGTGTAGAAACAGCCCGACAGATAGCATCGGATTGGTCTGATTTACAGGGTCATGGGGTGACCGTAGGGGAGTGCGAGCAGAGATGTGCTGAGGAATGCGCTCGCTGTGCGTTCACAGAGAGGAACACAGAGCTGAAAACTGTGAAAAAATCATTTAGCCAACCCATGGGTTGTGGGCCGAGAAGGGACGGCCAGAAAAACATGCAGGAACTTACTCGTTCTGCTTTCTAGAGGGCACTAATACAGACAGGAGTGCATGCAGCTGAGATGAATGATGTGTCAGCAGAAGAGCTGAGGGCTGGAAGCCATTATTTGGATTAAAGGGGCAAAAGTAGGGTCCAAAAGTTGACATCAACACTCTGAAAAGCAGATATTGTCAAACATTGAACATCAGAGGTCCAGAATTAGAGAGCCCAGATTTTGACGTTAAATTAAAAAGCCCCAAAACTTGAAGGTGATATTGATTTTAAAATGCCAAAGGTCAAAGGAGAAATTAAGACATCTGATGTTGCCATTAAAGGCCCAAGTATTGACATTTTGGGCCACTAAGGATGTATTAAAATGCCTAAAGTCAAGATGGTTTAAGGGGAAAAGGGTGGATTTGAAATGTCTAGAAATAAATATGTTGTTTGGATGTGTTAAGTTAAGCTGGTTGCTTTGAAGGAAGTGCATCGTATGTTGTTTGGAAGGAAGTGCAACATATGTTGTTTATAAATGGTTTACCTGCAGCTATAGTTTTGACAGCATCTAAAAACAACTCTAGAAGTATCCAAAAATATCTGAGATAAAAAGAATTTCACCATCTTGTTTTGCAGATGTTTCACATTTAAAGTGAAAGTTCAGCTCTTTTCAAGAGGGGTTCTGTGGAAAAAGTTAACACCTCAGTTTGAAAAAACTGATGAGTTTTCTTTTTAATAAATAAAAGTTAATTGTTGACACTTTTTGCATGAAGTGGTTATGTATAAAGAATTGTTTGATTAGTTGTAGAACAAGACAGATGATGAAACTGCAAATACAACGATGTGAAGCATGCAGCATTAGAAGAGAGGGTCACAATAGTAAAATGCAGAGATAAATAGGGGAAAAGGGGCCATATCAGATCTGGCAAACGGATTTCATTGGCCCTTTGCCATGTCACAGGGGTGTAGATATGTATGTACGGCTGTAGATACATATTCAGGTGTGTTGGTGACTCATCTTTGTAAATATGCAAATCAGACATCTACTTTAAAATGTCTTAGTATGATGAAATAATTTTATGAGGGTCCCCTTCAGATACAAACAGATAATGGGACCCATTTTACTGGAAAACAGGTGAAAGACTGGTCAGCTGAAAAACATGTTGAATGGATTTATCATATTTCCTTATCACCCACAAAGCTGCTGGGCCGATTAAGAGAATGAATGAACTGTTAAAAAAAAGAAATGCTGAGAAAATGAAAGACATGATTTGACAAACTGAAAAGTATTTCAGGTCAAATTCAAGTTATAAAATTGGTCTGGGTCTGCAATATCCCAGAGGCAGGAGAAGGAAAAAATGGGTAAATGTACCAATTCATAAGTGTTATTAAAGAGAAAACTAATTCTTCTCTCTTTTTGTTGAAAGTAGTTTTCTTGCTTCCACAGCTTGATGCTCTCCTGGTCTTGGTTGTTTGGACGATCAAGGTCGCCCCGAGGACAACATGAGAAGCATTGGTGGCAAGCACCCGTCAGATCGGAGTGCAGGCTGTTTGGGCATCACGTGCCTTGTTGCAGATGGACAACGCCTCATCAGCAACACCAGGACGTGTCTTGGAGGAGGATCAGGTGTTCACTTTGGTTGAAAAAAAAAAAAGATGCAAGCAAGATCTGAGTGCAAAGTAACTTCACATGTTTGAAACACAAAAAGCTGCCTGATAGGGCACGACAGTTGTGCCCTATGTACGAGTGTCGGGCATGCTAAACCAGATGAGAGAGGAAAAAAAAAAAAAAAGGAGAACGAAGTTTGATTTTTACTGCCAATTAAGGAGAAGGAGGAGACGTGCTTCGTTGGCAGTTACCCAAGAAAGGTTCTGGATACCATCAGTTGTCATGACTCAAGAAGAAACGGTCAAAATACTGATAAAAGAAATAAACTTGCAGCCAGAGATGTGGGGGAGCACAGAAGAAGTGCTCTCCAACATAATTGAAGCTTTGAACTTGTTTTCCTGTGTACCTTGCAATTTTTCCATGTACAGCTGCAAGAGGAGCGCTGCCAGAGGGTGGTTACTACATCGACATCATCATGAGTGAAGGAGATTATGGAAAATTTCCAGTTCTTACTGAGTAGTTGTAAAACCTGAATTGACAAAATGTAATGAAGGCAACCACAGTTATGCAAATATCACATTTTGCCTTTAATAACTGTACAAGGACACTGGTTTTAAGAAAAATAATAATAAAAGTACAGGGTGAGTGGTTTGAGCCACAGACAAATCTCACATATGACATGCAATTATGTGAGACAGCTGATAAAGGAGAGATATAAAGATGCTGAAACTAATCATGTTAACCCATGTTTAACCAGAGACAAGGTATTGTGTGATTGGACTCATGAACCAGCGAGAGATATGTTATGGCAGATTGGCCCACACACTCTGTGTGTAGCCACAATTAGGAGTCATCCTCAGTTACCTAAGGTGCCTTTTTCTGGGTGTTTGACAGGTGTATATCTGTGGCATTGGAACAACCGGACTTATCGTTTGACTAATTATAGTTCTGACACTCGCCTTACTCTGAAAGTACCGTGGCGAGTCTCTATGGACCATTTAAAATGCGCATTGAATGAGTCCATGGAGTTAACTGAAATGATCAGGTCTCATAAGTCCAACGTATCCAGTCTTCAGGTATCGACTTACATTACCCAGAACAAGGTTTTTACATGTGGCTAAAACTAATAGTGTAGGCGTCGGCTCACCATGGGTGGGATATATTCGCAGGAATATTATCTACGGCGCAAAATATATGCAGTATCCCTTTTGTTTGTTTAGTGAAAAGAAGAATAACTAGTTTGATCTATGTATCTCTGTATTAACTTTGTGTATTTTGGGAACTTGTTTAGGGTTTAAAAAATAATTAATCAGGAAATTTATAATACAGCTGGTACATGGTTTGGTGAGGAAAAAAAAAACTATAATCTGAACACCTACCAGGTGTTTTGATTTACAATGATCGTGTCAGTGGGAATGTAATGAATCAAACGTTCCAGGGGTTTGAAACTCGTCTGGATTTTCTTAACTGTGTGAGTGAGTTTATTTAGGATAAAGTCCCAGAACAATTTCAATTTCAGGAGAACTCGACCATTCAGAGGTCAGAGATCGTTTAGAGTTCAACTTAAAGGGATGGCATTTTCAAAACTAAAAAGTTGTATTGTGGAATTATGTTTTACATGCCATAAAGGCAAAAAGGGTGGAATGATATAAAAATATGTTTTATAAGGTGTTAAGTTGCCTTTATGCCTATTCAAACATATACATTTTGTGTGTGTTACTTTTCAGAATTAAATGTCTAAATTGCCATAAAAGGCAAGGGTGGAATGATATAGGAATGATTATTTTGTGATGCTTTTATGTCAATTTATACTTATACTCACTTTTGATGCAGCTTATCTGCTTAAAGTCAGGCCTGTGCTGCAGATGTGTTTTGGAGTAATTAAAGTTCTCTGGGGGATGCTCTAACCAAAAGACCGGGCCCAATCTTAAGGTTACAGTGACCCAGGTTTTGAAGGACATGTTTTTATGAAGCCATCGCTCTGTTGCACAGACTGCTTTGATGAGGGAAAAACAGATTTAATTAAATCTGTCCTCCTGACAACCACCACTGCTCTCACGCGATCAGGGAGAGGTATATAAGAAATGTAACAAACACAGAGAGTCGGAAGTCTTGTGTGGACCAGCGCGCGCGGTGCCATGCAGTAATTTTGATGTGATTCTTCTTTACCTGGGTCGAAAACGACTTCCCGGCCAGTGTCACGGTGAGAAGTTCTCTCATATCAATTTGTGTGTTAAGAGTGTACGAGTGTACATGTTTTTTGCTTGGCTGTTTTCTGTGGCAGGTTAATAAATGACACTTATTATTCCTAGCAGTAACAGTCTCTGGTGTTTTATTTTTTCCTTGTCTGAATATCTGTGCCGATCGTTCACGAGCCCTTTTGATAAAGAATTTCATAATACAACCTCTCAGACAGAAACAAGAAAACTGGCATCTGTAAGTCTGTCATTTCTCCAAAACATTTCTCTCTCTGTTCCTAAACATCTCCGCTGTTTTTCTGACTTGTAATGACCCTCAAACGTTTGTTCTTTCAACCAATCAGGACTTCCCAAAAGTGACCGGAAGCAAAACTCTTTAAAAGTCGACTCTTCCTAGTTCCAGGAGTTCGGAGGGAAAGTTCTGAAGTGCTGGAGTTAATTGGGAGTTCTTCCGAGTCTAGTCGGGATTACGGAGCCTTCCACATCTGAGTGGAACCTCTGACGGACTCACAGCTCGTGTGAGTACCACCCGGCGAGTGCCCTCTTACTTCTGAGGAGGTTTGTTCTGTGGAACGGACTATCTCACGACTTCTGCCGAGTCGCAGCCGCCCTGAGGAGACGCTGAAAGGTAGAGTGCCAGGGACCTCTTGACCGCAGCTGATTCATCCTCTGCCAAGGTAAAGAGTCGTCACGAGCTTCACTACCAGTGTACCGCAGGCAAGCTGCGCTTGAAAGGAGCGTGTTGTTCTGGTTTACAGACATACATCCTCATCCATCTTTTCTCTCCATTTAAACTCCTTCATTTATCATCTTTAAAACTCTTCTATCTTGCCAGTAATTAATCCAGATATCTTCAGAAATGTCTGTTGTTTTTATTAAATAAAACGTGCCAAGTTTTATTAATCAGAGCCAATCAGTCTAATCAAGTGTACGTTTTGATGTTAAATTTTGATTCTGTTAATAAATGACCACATTTATTTTGATGGGTCAAAGAAAATTAACGTCTCAAGTCACAGATTAAACCATCTCCCACACAGTACCTCTGTCACATATATGTCAAGTAGCTCGAAAAAGTGAGAACCCATTATTAAATATTGATTGTGGTGGAGCTCTTAAGCTAACTGAAGCTAAACTAGCCCTATCTCACTACAGTTGTGAAGTTCTGATGACAGAGAGTTTGTGTTCCAATGGATGGTGGGAGTCAAACAGAAGACACTGGTCTGTCAGTCAGAGTCAGAGTCAGAGATTCTTTATTGTCATTCGCACCTCATGTGGTACATGTGGTGGAGCGAAATTATGTTCACAAGGTCCCAGTTACATCCAACAATAAAATGTATAAGAAAAACAGTAATAACATCTAAGATATGAACTAAGAAAAACATAAACTAAATATACACTAAGCACTCATAACATAAAACATTGAACATCAGCACAAACACGAACATGAGTCTGTGAGCGGATGTGCACGCATGAACACATCATCATTGAAACAGATCAGCAGCAACATGAAACAGATCAGCAGCAACATGATATGGTTTTTCACAGTGATTATTCTAGTTAGAGATTCATGAGTCTAACAGCCTCAGGGTAGAAGCTGTTCCTCAGTCTAGTGGTTCTACACTTAATGCTCCTCAACCTCCTTCCTGAGGGGAGTGGGGCAAAAAGTGTGTGTGCTGGGTGAGTGGGGTCCTTCATGATGCAGGTGGCCCTCTTCCTGCATCTGGAGGTGTAGATGTCTGTGATGGTGGGGAGGCTGATTCCGACAGACTTCGGTGCAGCCTTCACCACTCTCTGCAAAGCTTTTCTTTCTGCAGCTGTGCAGCCTCCATGCCACACGTTGATGCTGGAGCACAGGATGCTCTCCACTGCACACCTGTAGAAGGAGGTGAGGATTGAGCTTCCCAGACCAGCTCGCCTCAGCCGTCAGAGGAAGTAGAGTCTCTGATGAGCTTTCTTGATCAGGCTGGTGGTGGTGTTGCTCCAGCTGAGGTTGTCATTCATGTGTACACCCAAGTACTTGTAGCTGGAGACCACTTCCACCGCAGATCCTCTTATGTTCAGGGTGGTGTAGATGTTTTTGTTCCTTCTGAAGTCCACAATCATCTCCTTTGTCTTCTTCACATTGATGTGAAGGTTATTCTCTTTGCACCAGCTCTCCAGGTGTTCCACCTCTTGCCTGTAGCTGGACTCATCATTGTTTGTGATGCATCCCACCACCGCTGTATCATCTGCAAACTTTACAATGTGACAGTGTGGGTTGGTTTTCTGTAAACTTCAATGTTGAGGCTGTCCTCTCTCTCCATCTGAACCAAACAGTCCAAAAAAGGCAAGTTGTTGTCGTTTGCATCCTCTCTGGTGAACTTGATGTTGTTATCGACCGAGTTAATGTGTCTGGTGAACGCTTCTATTTCCTTAGCTTGGATTTTGACCCAGGTATCATCCACATAACGGAACCAATGGCTTGGTGTTGTTCCCTCATAGGAGTGTAGGGCTCTCTGTTCCACTTCCTCCATGTAGAGATTGGCAACAATGGGTGACACTGGAGATCCCATGGCACAGCCGTGCTTCTGTCTGTAAAAACTGTCATTGAACTTGAAATAAGTGATGGAGAGGCAGAGATCCAACAGGGTGCAGATCTGGTCTGGGGTGAAGTTGGTTCTGTTGATTAAGTCCTTGTCTTGTAAAAGTTGTTTTCTGACGGTTTCTACTGCTTCAGAGATGGGTATGCAAGTGAAAAGAGAAGTCACATCATACGATACAAGGGGTTCTCCTGGGGTTAGTTTCAAGTGTTGAACTTTGTTAGCAAAATCAATGGAGTTCTTTATGTGATGAGGTGTGTTTCCAAAAAGAGGAGCTAAAATACCAGCCAGATGTTTAGCAATATTGTATGTCACTGAGTTCATGCTGCTGACGATGGGTCTGAGTGGTGTTCCTTCTTTATGTATTTTTGGAAGTCCATAAAGACCGGGAGTGGCTTCCCCTGGGTACAATCTATAATACAATGATCGAGTGATTGTTTTCTTCTTTTCACGTTTTTGCAGGTAATCTGTGACTTTCTTTTTGTAGGCACTAGTTGGGTCCCTCTTCAGGGACTCGTAGGTGTTGATGTCACACAGTAGTGTAGTTATTTTTTCCCGGTAATCAGAAGTGTTGAGGACTACTGCGCATCTTCCTTTATCAGCTGGTAAAATGGTGATGTTTTGGTCCTGGCTGAGTGATGTTACAGCTTTCCTTTCCTGTGGTGCGAGGTTTGAAAGAGGCGGTTTGGCACTGGAGAGGGTTGCTGATATTTTCATTCTGAGCTGTTCTGCCTCTCCTTCCGTCAAGTTGTTGTTCCTAATCGCGGATTCAGTGGCCGTGATTAGTTCCGCAACAGGTATTTCTTGCCAAAATACCTGACAAAACACCCATACACAAACAGAGTGGTGTAGTGTATGCGGTCCAGTGCAGCGAGGACTGTCCAGACCTCTACATTGGAGAAACTAAACAGCCTCTTCACAGACGCATGGGTCAACACAGGAGAGCCACCTCCTCTGGACAAAATTCAGCTGTTCACCTCCACCTCACAGATAAGGGACACTCTTTTGAGGACCAAAATGTGCACATTTTGGACCGAGAACACAGATGGTTTGAGAGGGGGGTGAAGGAAGCAATTTATGTAAAAAGAGAAAAGCCGTCTCTTAACAGAGGAGGAGGCCTCAGATTCCCACTTCCAAAACATATAATGCAACTTTAAAACAGATTCCCAGCCGGTTTTCACACCTGATGGGAACAGAGGGGCCTCGTCTGTGAATTAGAGGAACAAAAGACTCTTACTGTTAAGGTTTTTTAGGTGTGAATTGCCAATCTACATATGTGTGTGTGTCTTATCTCACTCAGCCTTATAACCTGAATCTCTCACTCTCTGCTCTTTGAATTGAGAAAGCTCCTCGGATGAGG
>NC_056516.1:3685011-3690699 GCF_014905685.2 Nematolebias whitei | reverse complement strand
TGAACGTTTTTTGAATTCCTCATGTCCTGGATGACTGAGAATCTTCAGCATACACCAAGAAAGCTGCACACAACCAGAGCAGTCTGGGGGATCATTTTCTGACGAATGGTAGATACCCGCGGCTAAATAACCAGAGCATCTTATTTATGCAATCATCATCATGCAATCAGGCAATGAGGGGAAGATGGCGCTGCTGTGTCTGGCACGCCGTCCACCTCTGCTGTCTTCGCTACTTGTGTTTTTGCTTTTCTTTGCATTTTTACCTTCAGTATGGTCTCTGTCAAAGCTACTAGCGTACGATCGCCAGGCACTTTTAGATATTAGAGACTTTATGCAGAACTTATCAACTAACTTTGACAAACATTCTCAGCTTCCGCCACCGCCGCACCTTGCCTCGGTGCCTACCTGTTTATGGCGTTCTCTCGCCATGCTGCCCTCCAGGAACCGCCGACGTCAACGACGTGGAAGGAGAAGCGGACTTCATGTCAAACTCCGGATACGGGATTTTAACTTCCAGGGCTTTCACAACCAGCTAACAAGGGATTGCTATCGTTGGCTGGTTGTCACGGACGCCAGCTGCCCAAGCCCCCGCTACCGGCTCGTTGGGACCCGCACCCGGGGCTGCGTTCAGGAGAACCTCCGTCCGCTTGACCGTGGATGTCAGCAAACTGTTAGTAACTCCGTTCGTTTGGCACTGATTAACATCAGATCACTAACTAACAAAACATTTATCATGAATGACTTTTTCTCCTCTCACACACTGGATTTTCTTTTGTTGACAGAGACATGGATGAAACCAGATGAAAACAGTGCCTTCTCGGAGCTCCTCCCACCCGGCTGCTCCTTCCTCAGCTCCCCCCGTCTCACGGGTCGTGGTGGGGGCATTGCCTCAGTTTTTAGAGACAATTTCAAATGTAGACTTCTACCTGCCAGAACATATTCTTCTTTTGAGTTACAGCTGTTCGTGGCTGAGCTGACAGCCTATATTATTTGGAATTGTCTACCGCCCACCTAAATATAATAAGGACTTTATTCAACAATTTTCTGAATTTTTAGCTGACTCCATCCCCAGATTTGATAATCTGTTGATCTGTGGAGATTTTATTATTCATGTTTGCTGCCCGTCTGATCAGTTAGCCTCTGATTTTATCAATCTTTTAACATCTTTTAACTTAACACAGTCAGTACATGGGTCAACTCATCTTCTTGGACATACCTTGGACCTTATTATATCTCATGGGCTGTCCATCTCACTCTGTGAAACATCTGAAACAGCCATCTCAGATCATTTCCCCATCATGTTGGAGTTTTCAGCCTCCCTACCATTCAGTAGGCCTACCGTTGCAGGTCATGGGCGTCATATTTTTACTCCTGAGACAGCTGGACTGTTTACTGCTGCTTTTATGGACTTTCAGACTTTTGTTTCCAATGAACTTTGTCCAGATGGCTTCCTTCTCTCTTTTCAAACCACTTGCTCTGAAATTTTAGACTCCATCGCTCCTCTTCGGTTTAAATCCACCAAACTGAGAGCTGAACCGTGGTTAAACGATGCCTCTCGCGCTCTCAGGAAAAAATGTAGGAAAGCAGAACGACAATGGAAGAAAGACAAACTTCTTTCATCTCTTAAATTTTTGAGAGAATGCCTTATAAACTACCAGAAATCTGTAAGAGGCAAAATGTCTATTTATCTGGTTTAATTTCAAATAACTGCCATTGTCCTAGAGTGTTATTTAACACAATTATGTTATTAACCCAGCTGTGCATATTTCACCAGATGCCACAGCCACTAACTGTGAAAACTTTCTAAAATTCTTCCAGGATAAAGTGGCCTCAGTCAGACAGGTCACTAGTTCTGTTGCTCCTGACTCCTCTGTTGCCTCTGTAGCTCCAGTCGTGTTTGAACACTTTCAACCAGTGTCCCTTGCCACTCTCACTGATGTTGTTCAACACATGAAGCTCACTAATTGCCCACTGGACGTTCTTCCCTCCAAGTTTTTGAAAGAGGTTTTTAATTCTGTGGGTTTCTGTATTTTAACATTTTTAAACTCCTGCCTTCGTCTAGGAATTGTCCCTGCTGCATTTAAACATGCTGTGGTTAGGCCCCTTCTTAAAAAACCTCACCTAGACCCATCACTTTTATCAAATTTTAGACCTATTTCGCATCTGCCTTTTTTAGCTAAAGTCTTAGAAAAAGTTGTTTTTATGCAGTTACAACCTGTTTTAGAAAACCATGGTATCTATGAAACATTTCAGTCTGGATTTAGAACCCGTCATTCTACCGAATCAGCCCTGTTAAAAGTCCATAATGACATTTCCATGTCCATGGATGTCAAGTGTCCCGTTGCTCTGGTGCTGCTGGACCTTACAGCTGCGTTTGACACAGTGGACCACACTGTCCTGTTGTCTCGTCTCCAACATTATGTTGGAATTTCTGGTACAGCTCTCAAGTGGTTCACTGCCTATTTGACCAACAGAACGTTCTCTGTCATGCTGAATAATCTGTCTTCCTCCTCTGCCCCTCTCTCTTGTGGTGTGCCACAGGGTTCTATTCTTGGTCCTGTCCTCTTCTCATTGTACATGCTGCCCCTTGGATCAGTGATAGCCAAACATATTTTTTCTTTTCTCTGCTATGCTGATGATGTACAAATTTATTTACCAATGAAACCTAAAAACAGTAACCTTCTCACACCATTCGCTGATTGTATTGCCGACATTAAACAATGGCTTCATCTTAATTTTTTTGTTTTTAAACGAAGGAAAGACAGAATGCATCTTCTTTGGTGATGATGCTCCCTGTAACTTTGGTGCTCTGACATCCAAGTTCAGATCCACAGTTAAAAACTTGGGAGTGACATTTGATAAGGACTTAAAGTTTGACAAACAAATATCCTCTGTAGTAAAGACCTGTTTTTATCAGTTACGTCTTTTATCCAAAGTTAAGCCTTTTTTAAATCGTTCTGACTTGGAAAAGGCCATCCATGCTTTTATAACTTCAAGGCTCGACTACTGCAATTCCCTATATGCAGGAATCTCCCAATCCTCCATTAGACACCTGCAATTGGTCCAAAATGCTGCAGCTCGACTTTTAACCAACACCTCCAGACGTGAGCACATCACCCCTGTTTTATTTTCTCTCCACTGGCTTCCAGTCGATTTTAGAATTAAATTAAAAATTTTATTATTCACTTTTAAAGCTCTCAATGGTCTTGCCCCACTATATTTGTCTAATCTTGTAGCTGTCCGTGAATATAGGAGAACACTGAGATCATCTAATACATTTCTACTCTCTGTCCCAAAATCCACCTATAAACAATGGGGTGACCGGGCCTTTTCAGTTGTCGCACCCAGACTCTGGAACCAGCTACCTCAGGACTTGCGCTCCATCACTGACATGGAGCATTTTAAATCTAATCTTAAAACCTTTTTATTCAGGCAGGCTTTTAATACCTAGTAGGTCTTTGACAATTTTGCTATGTTTTAATTGTAATTGTTTTTGTTTTTAACTGACTGATTTTTTATTCTTGTTTGTTTTTTACTTCTGTACTGTGCAGCACTTTGTGCACCTTTTGGCTGCTGGAAAGGGCTCTATAAAGTTTGATTGATTGATTGATTGATTGATGCACAAAATTATGATTTATCTTATATTTAATAAGTGTGGCTTAGAGACAGGTGCATTCTAAAGCCCAACAATTATGGTACTTATGTTTATGAACACAGTCTGGTTTAACAGACTTTTCAGAGCACCACATGGGAACTGCTGGAGTTGGTAGTAGCAACATCACTGACTGAAAATTTTCTCTTCTAACTGTAGCTATTCATTAGGACTTCTGTTCAGGATTGTGGTTTTAATTTTTGTAAAACAATGGCACGGCTGTTCTGTTTTGTCCCACTAACAAATTGGACGACATACTGCCAAGGAAAGAATGGCTACTTTAATGACTTTAAAAAATCCACTTTTCACATAAATCACACATCATATTGAACTAACAAAGGAAGCTCGCCGTACAACATGAGGGATAAACATAAATCATGTGATTCTTTTATACAGTAGTCCCTCGCTACTTCGTGGTTCATTTGTTGCGGACTCACTCTATCGTAGTTTCTCAAAATAAGATTGGACATGACACACAGATGACTGAAGAATGAGCCGAACAATCGGCATGGAATTTTTATTTAAATGAATTATTTTAAATTATTTAGCACCTGCTGCACCTGTGTACAGCGCACACTGCAGGAGAAACTTCCTCCTGCAGCTCCTCCTTCCTCCTCTGTCAATCTATGTTCTGCCTCCAAGAATTGGGAGTGGCCTAGAGTGCCGAGTGCAGCCGTGGCGGAGAGCTGAGTTCATATAAATACTAAAATAAACTACTACTTACTATTTGTACTACTATTCCTACTTTGCGGTTTTTCACTTATCGCGGGGCTTCAGGGTACAAATCCTCGTGAGAAATGAGGGACTGCTGTATCAGATAACCTCTGCCACTCAAGTTGCAGAGGTAAAGTAAGAAAGACAACCTCCTTGACTGTGCTTCAAATCTTAACATTAGTATTAGCTTTGATTTTTAATCTTTTTTTCACTGTAAATCAAACCAAACTCATTTTAAATGCTGCACCTGGGTGTTTCTTAAGATTTTAGACTTTCCCTTCATAAATCATTTGTCCAAAATGTTTACCAAAAAATCTCCTACTTGTCTTATAAATGAGTGATTGTGCAGATGATAAATCACCTGCATCATGAAGGACCACACTCACCCAAAACACACACTTTTTGCCCCACTCCCCTCAGGCAGATGGTTGTGGAGCATTAAGTGTAGAACCACTAGACTGAGGAACAGCTTCTACCCTGAAGCTGTTAGATGTAACTGTTAGATGTAGCTGTTGGGTGTAACTAGGACGCTGAGTTCCGCTTCATGTACATGTGATGCGAATGACAAAGTTGAACTTGAAAAATTCAAGAACTTCTCATTATTGAAATCGCTGAAAACTGACCTGCTGTCCATACAGCATGCTGCCAATGGCACCAGTTGTGCGGTTCTGCATTCCCATGGGGTACCTCTGAGGCCCTGGAGGTCCATAGCCCTGTCCTGGGTAAGAGCTTCCTTGCTGGGGTCCGGGCCCTCCAGGGGGCCCTTGCTGATGCGGCGAGTAGGGGTTAGGTCCTCCATAAGGCTGGCCACGTATCTTCCCAACCTGATCCATGGGGCTTGGAGGCTGCAGGACACAGAAAAAGACAATATAATCCTGAAGTTTGAGATGTCAGTCATGGTTTTGGGACTGATGATTTTCACTCTTCTGTTTGGGGTTCAGCAAGGCCATCTAGACTTAAAAAGAAAAACAAACGGCTAAATCTGTTCCATTTTTGTTGGCCATTTATAAAAAGACCTGCGTCCGTGATGAATACAAATAATGACTCCACCAGTGCCCTGTGTGTATGCAAGCATCATCTCATAAACCAGTCACAGTACATCCATCCATTATCTTTACCTGCTTCTTCTATTTTGGGTCACGGGGTCGCCTGTACCCATGTCCAGCAATCACTGTGTGAGGGGCGGGGTACACCCTGGAAGGGTCGCAAGTCCATCACAGGGACAGAGTCACAATATAATCAGACAAAAATAGAACAAAGAGCTGAAGGGGGAGGAAGGGGAAAAAATTGTAGCAATTTACTTTCTTGCTAGAAAGGTTGGG
>NC_056516.1:3684109-3684911 GCF_014905685.2 Nematolebias whitei | reverse complement strand
GGGGGGGGGGGAGAGAGACTGGCGATGAATGAATGAACGAGCCCACTCCATCCATCAGGAGCATTTCTCTGCCCAAGAGATCATGGTGCCAGTGGGTGGATATTGTTACAGCCCAAACATTAGGGAAGGTTTCTGTGAAAATGTTTTAAGAGAGGAAGTGTCTGCCTCCCACCAACCCTCAGCTGCAGTAACTCTGAAGAGTTCACAAAGCCCAGACAGCTGGTGCTACCAAGGCAGACAAGCAGTGAAGGTGGTGTCCCTGTCTCACCTGTAAACATCAGAAACTAGCATCATAAAGTGAGTAAATATGCCTGTCCTCCTGAGTAAATGAGAGTAAACAGAAATAAAATCATGATGATACACTCCGTTGCTGTGAGGATATTTGCTCAGTAACAGCAAAAACAGGTTCCCATCAAACCCGCCGCAGCAACGCCTTCTGGCCTGCTGACCTCTGGCAGCAGATACAAATCTCTTTATTAATTTTTTTCATTCGCACAGTTATTAATCTACAAGTGTGTGCATTTTTCTTTTCTCCCCTACAAAAATCTTCTTTCCGCTGGTTGAGGAACATAACCACAGCAGCTATTTTTAGGCAGCGAGACGCAAAGGGCAGCGTGCCGAAAACGTAACAGGTCCCAGCTGCACCGCTGTTTGAACCCGGGCCAGGGCCTGCTCTTCCTGGGCTTTAATAAAGCAGCAGGATTTGGCATTCGATGAATGACAGAGCAGCAATGTGAGGAGGGAGGCAGGGTAAGGAGAGAGAGAGAGTGTGTGTGTGTGTGTGTGTGTGTGTGTGTGTGTG
>NC_056516.1:3682008-3684009 GCF_014905685.2 Nematolebias whitei | reverse complement strand
GTGTGTGTGCGTGTGTGTGTGTGTGTGTGTGTGTGTGTGTGTGTGTGTGTGTGTGTGTGTGTGTGTGTGTGTGTGTGTTGGGGGGGGTGGGTTATTGTAGGTGTTGGAAGCTAATGGTGGGGTTGTCAACCAACAAGATATATTCTGGTCCAGATTTTCCCTTCAGCCTCCCCCAGGCCACAGAGCTCCTCCAGGTTCACCACTATGAATGTGTCTTGTTTTGGTTGTTTGCAGGAAAGAAGTGGAGGGAGGGGGGTTGTTACTACGCTCCCTCGGGTCATTACCGACCACGAACCCTGGAGGGGAAAAGGTAACAGGCCCCGTTGGCAATCTCCTGTGACCTCTAATGCACTTTTAACCCCAGACTGGAAAGAAGGACACCATAACTCCACCACCTCCTCCCCCATCTGACAACAAGCCAAACAATAACTGCTCAGCTGAGAGACGGGGCATGGAAAACCGTCAGGCCCATTCTGAAGTGGCTTCAGACAGGTGAATATGTCCAGGTACATTTCTCAGAACTGAAGGTGAAATGTGTCACTAAACACTTGCAACCAAAATAAATTATACTGTTGGACTACAGTTGTTTGCAGGTGAACTAAAGCTTAACTTCTGACAAATAAACATGAATGTCTATGTCTTAGAATTTCTTACTTTAACGTTTTTCTTAGTTCAAATCTTAGATCTTGTGACTGATTTTCTTTTACATTTAATACTTTTGTTGGATGTAACTGGGACCCTGTGTACACAATTTTGTTCCACCACATATGACAAATAAAGAAACTTGGACTCTGATGTAGGGCTGCAACAACAAATCGATAAAATCGATAAAAAACGATGACTAAAAGCGTTGGCAACGAATTTCATTTATTGATTTGTTGTGTTGCGCGATTATGCGTCTCTCACGGCGCTGCGGAGCCGTTTCGTTTTGTTCATGGGCAGTTCATTGTCAATGCTGACTGACTGAATAAAGTTTGAAGAAAAAAACTGCAGCGCGAGTTGAACAGAGCGAGTGGGGAGCAGAGCAGAGTCGTGTTTTCAAAAGAAATTAAGTAAATTTTACAAATGAGCAACGCAGCAAAAACTGTTTGACCCAAGTCCTCCAAAGAGTGGGAGAACTTAAAGATAAAAAAGAGAAACATGCATCTTTGAAAATCACCGACACGACACGTGAGAACCACGGAGATAAACGTAAACATGTCGGAGTCACGAGGAGGAGGAAGGAGCTGCAGCAGATACAACATGTTTCACTCCCAACTCGTGTTGCAGGTGAGTCTCTACAATTTAACACTTTGTTCTGTTTCAAGAGAGAAAACGTAACGTCAGTCTGTCTGGTAGATGAAGCTGCTTGTTTGTTTGTTTGTTTGTTATCTGATTAATGGCGGTGATAGAGAACGTGTGTGTTACTTTTTATTTAATTTAATTGGTACAAGCAGTGTTTAAATGTGATTTATAAATAAATCTAACACAAAGATAATAATTTAATGATTAAGCTTCAACTTTTAATTTGCTGGCAAAGTCTGAAGACACTGCAGGTATGGCAGGATGAATTGCATTTAAACAGGAATTAAAGTATCCTGATGCATGCTCAATAATCCAGGTAGAAAAATCCAAAAAGTGAGCATGCATCAGGATACTTTGAATCACTTTGGCCAGGATTGCCTCAAACTAGTTAGAGAGTTTGAGAAAACAGCAAGGAAGAGGGCAGACTACAGGAACCACTTGCGATTCAACCTCAGATGTCGACAAAGTGGCATCATTCCCAAGAGCCTGGAACTAAAATCTTCGGTCAGCGGGCACCGGGCAAGCAAGATCCTTCAGAAGGCACAGACCCAGCTGCTGAATGAACGGGTGAGACAGACCAATTTTACTATTGAGGCCTTGAAGGCCAAAGAAGAGCACATTAAACAGAAACTAACTATGTGTCTAGATCAGACCACACTTCAACAAGTGTTGGACTGTACAGATCAGGCACGCTTAGCACAGCATGTCAAGTCCAAG
>NC_056516.1:3658281-3681908 GCF_014905685.2 Nematolebias whitei | reverse complement strand
CCGAGGTGTACCGCAAACCCACCCACACAGACCAGTATTTTCAGTTTCAGACCGTTTCTCTAAAGCTGCTCACTTTGTTCCCCTTCCTAAGCTCCCTTCTGCCCTCGAGACCGCTCACCTTCTTACCCTTCATGTTTTCAGGCTCCATGGGATCCCTTTGGACATCGTCTCCGACCGAGGCCCGCAGTTCATCTCCCAGGTCTGGCACACCTTCTGCAAGTCGCTCGGGTCGTCCATTAGCCTTACCTCTGGCTACCATCCTCAGGCTAACGGGCAAGCTGAGCGCTGCAATCAGGAGTTGGAGTCCACCCTGCGTTTCCTGGTCGAGTCCAATCCTTCGTCCTAGAGCCAACATTTGGTTTGGGTGGAATATGCCCACAATTCTCACCATTCCTCTGTCACCGGTATGTCCCCCTTCGAGGCCTCCCTTGGGTACCTTCCTCCTCTTTTCCCCAGTCTTAAGCTCGACTGCGCGGTCCCATCTGTGCTGCATCACTTCCGGCGTTGTCGTCGCATCTGGCGCCAGGCTAAGGTGGCCCTCCTTAGGACCGCGGCCCAGGCTAAATGGTTCGTGGACTGCCACCGTTCAGCGACACCCGCCTACCAGGTCGGCCAGCAGGTTTGGTTGTCCACCAGGGACATCAAACTGCGGGACACCCCCGCAAGCTGGCCCCCCGCTTCATTGGGCCTTTCCCCATTACCCGCATCATTAACCCCTCTGTGGTCCGTCTCCAACTCCCCAGGGCCATGAGGATTCACCTGACCTTCCATGTTTCCCAGGTCAAGCCTGTTTCCCTCAGTCCCTTGTGCCCCCCTTCTGACTTCCCCCCGCCGCCCCGCCTGATCGACAACTACCCTGCGTTCACCGTCAGATCCATCCTGGACGTGCGACGCAGGGGTAGGGGTTTCCAGTACCTGGTCGATTGGGAGGGGTACGGTCCTGAGGAGAGGTCATGGATCCCCAGGTCCTTTATCCTCGACCCCAGCCTCATCTCCAGGTTCTTCAGAGACCACCCCGAGAAGCGCCTCAGGTCACCTGGAGGCGATTCTTGAGGGGAGGAGAGGGGGTACACTGTAAGGGTCCCACTGCCTGCAGCCTGCCTTGCTGATGGCTACTGATTAACAACACCTGGCGGTTATCAGCCTGATGAGCCTCTCCATCTACAAAAGGCTGCAGCCCAGTGTGACTCATCGCTGGAGCATATCACCTCTCATGGTATAGTACTGTTGAGCTAGATATGTCTAGGTGAAAAGAATTTGTTCACCTGTGTTCTCTTTTCCAGTTTCTTGGTTCCTCGTGTTTTTGGATCTCCTCGTGACCTGATCTGGATCCCTCGGCCTGTCAGGTATTCCTCGTGCCATTTTTGGCTCCAGTTGCCAGCCTTCCTCGTTCCTTTGGACCCTTGTTGGATTTCCCTCTGCTGCTCACTCCTTGGACTGAAGGACCAGCTCTCCTCCTTCGGATTTGGACTGTAAGGATAAAAACGCTCTTCAAACAAACCACTCTGGTCTTCCCCTCTGGACCAACATTAACCTGTCGTCCCTCTTTCCAGGAGCCGCTGAGAAGCAGCGTGTGGATTGATTATCACTGTAAATAATAAACACTGTTCTTTTGTACTTCCCCTGTGTCTGCCTCGTTCTGGGTCTCATATCATCTGGGTTCCCCGCGCACTCCTAACAGTCGATGGTTGAAGTCGAAGGCTTCACTACAATGATCCACACTTTTAATCCAGGTTACAATAATCCACCCTTTTAATCCAGGTTACATTAATCCACACTTTTAATCCAGGTTACACTCTTCCCTCAATGACACATATTACAAAGTAGCTACATATTGTGCAGGTATAAAGACACATTTGTATATATATTAGTGTTCATTTGTTTTTTTTAACTATTTGACTAACTTTATTTTTTTAATATTCAATATTTTACTAACAGAATAGTCAAATAGCAACCTGTTTTTTGTGTGAATTGCTATGTCAGTCAAATGTTCAATTTTGGAATAAAGGGGTGGAAATTAAAACGTTGTGGGGGGGTGTTCCGATTTATCGATTAATCAAAAAAATAATCGGCCGATGGATTGATTATTGAAATAATCGTTAGTTGCAGCCCTACTTTGGATGTCTACTCCGTTGACTGGAAGAAGCTGCCCGCCCAACATCTATGAAGAAGAATCCACCAGAAGCATTCGCATACATGGAAAGTGAGCAGCCGCAATCTAAAACATGGCTTAACTTTTAATAAAATAAATGACCAGTCAGCTCAGTGCAGCACTTGCAACAATTTTATATCGTGCAAAGGAGGGTGTACGACCAACGCTTCAGGGTTTATGGTGTAGAAGTAGCGGAGTGCTCCTTCTTTGACGCTCTCTGCCGGACTATTTTTGCTGCCTCTTCCTTTGGCTCTGACCCTCAGAATCAGGTAAGTAAAACTATAAACTACATCTCATACCAACATTAATGGGGGAGTGGTGGCGCAGAGGTTAGAGAAGGTGGGCCTGTGATCGGAAGATCACTGGTTCAAGCCCCAGTGGGTGTGGGTGGGGTAGGTGAAGTACCCACACATGCCCCCACCTTCATTAGCCCCACTCTGGGCCCATGAGCAAGGCCCTTAACCCCCATCTGCTCCCTAAACAGGTCTCTCTTGAAAATGAGTTTTCGTGGCTCAATGAGACTTCCTGGATAAATAAAGAGTAAATGAAAAAAAAATTAAGGCAGCTAACAAGTTATACTCGACTTAAAGCAGTAGGTCAACTCAAATGCTGACACCATGCTAACGATGGCTCATGTATTTTTTCATAGACAATCGACCTGAAATGGCTAATAATGTTAGCCAGGCTCCACAATGTGCTCCTCCAATCACCATAGCATCCAAGGAAAAGATATTAGTGCAAATAATTAAATGAAGAGTATCACATAAAAGTTACAGAATATATTGTGAAAAGGTTGCATCCCTTTTCAGATGCGAAATTACCAACAGTTAGGTTAGTTAGGCAATAACAGTAGAGCTAAGGTAATTACCATAATTCTCGGGCTACAGAACAGACCTGTCTCTAAACCACACATACTATATATAGGATAAATCATAATTTTGTATACATTGTATAAATTAATACAGTACATTAGTACATCAATCTAGTGTCCAGCTCTAATGTTAAAAATCTTGGTGTTATTTTAGATCAGGACATGTCTTTTATCCCCCACATTAAAAACGTTACTAGAACCTCCTTCTTCCACCTGTGTAATATCACTAACATTAGAAACATCTGATCTAAACATGATGCAGAAAAACTGCTCCATGCATTTGTCACGTCTAGACTGGACTATTGCAATGGTTTATTATCTGGGTGTCCAAATACTTCTTTAAAACGTCTTCAGTTGATCCAAAATGCTGCTGCCAGAGTCTTAACTGGAGTTACTGGGAGAGATCATCTCTCTCCAGTTTTAGATTCTCTTTGGCTCTCTGTCAAGTCCAATATAGAATTCAAAATCTTACTTCTAACCTACAAAGCTCTCAACAACCTAGCTCCATCTTATATTATAGATCTTGTTGTTCCATATTTTCCCAACAGAGCACTTTGCGCACTCAGACTGCAGGTTTACTCGCAGTCGCTAGAGTTTCCAAAAGCAGAATGGGAGGAAGATCTTTCAGTTCTCAGGCTCCTCTCTTGTGGAACCAACTTCCAGTTTCTGTCCGTGAGGCTGACACATTATCCAGTTTTAAGACTGGGCTTAAGACTTTCCTTTTTGAAAAATCCTATAGTTAGGGTTGGCTTATTATGCTGCCTCAAGCTTAGACTACTAGAGGACAAATTGACCTAATTTCCTTAAATGATTTGCTAAAATTGAATAGTTTTCATTTAATACTATTTCTATCTTAACATCTTGACTTGTCATTGTGTATCTGTCATTGTTTCTTGTTCCTCTTGTAGTGGACTAGGCCTACGTCGAAACCCAGTCTAAGGTCAAAACTCTTGACCTTTAGAACCTTGTGGGACAGAAGCTGTCATTTCATGTATTTGAATCCATAAATACAGGTTCACCCATCCTGAGACTTTCTTTTTTGAATTAATCAAGCAGAAAAGACAATCCTCTATAATCATTACTGTCTTACAAATGTTTTGATAATCAAATTGTGTTAGTTTCACTCAATGCTTATAGGTTGAAAAGAACTACTCATCTTTATTTTACATAAACAGTAAGTAATGATTTTTATTCCTCATTCAAAGAAGAAATCACCTGAATATGCATTTCTTGATTTTCTGTCTGAAATGAGCCAAGGCGTAAGTGTGTGAAAGTTGAAGCTTCGGTCAACTAAATGTTTACTGAAGAAGAAATGTCATGTTTTACTATTTGAAAAGATTACCAAGTGTGAGACTCCACGAAGTCTGGTCGACTGCAATAATCTTTTCTGTATGTTGAAAACAATCCTTGACTTTTGATAATAACTTACGTCAAAAAACCACACCTCTTTCTGGTACATCCACGAATCAGAAAGCTCTAAATTGAACCGGAAGTCGACCCAAATAAAATGTGGCAACTTCCCAGTTCATGAGAGAATGGAAAAGATTCCGAGAATGAAAAAGTTCTCAAGGAGTTCAGAAGAGAATTCAGTTATGGAGAGTTTTGGAGTCTGAGAAGATCTGAAAGAGTCTGAGAGCTGCTGACAATGAAGAGTCAGAGTGCCGAGAATCCAGAGACGTTTTGGGATTATGATTCTGTTTGAACTAACCACGCACGACTCTCCAAGGATTTTAGCTGTTCTCAACGGAGACGCTGATATCAGTTGAAAAGGATTCTTACTGAGGTGATCGATCGTCAACAAGGTAAAAGTTCTTCTTCGACCAAGTGTACCGTGGGCAAAGCTGAGATCTGACGGAGCGTGCAATTTCTGGTTAAACAGATTAAATTCCCTCACATATTCCTCTGTAAGATAAATCTCAGTTTCCTCTTAAACTCACCTCTCTCTCACAAAACTAGTACAGATATTTTAGAAATATCTGAAGCAAAGTCCTCAAATCACCGCCGAGTGATTTGAAGTTCATTATTTGTGAAACTGTCTGTTATTATTTTCATATTTTGCCAAATTAATGTAAATGTTTGATGTTAAACTTTGATTCTGAAAATAAATGACTCCATTCATTTGATGGGTCAAAGATAATAACGTCTCTCGTTCACATTTCTGTTAAATTCAATGCACGGCATTTACAGTCAGAAAAATGAAGAACTCGTGAAAAGTATGCATAAATATATACCACATATATTTGTCATACAACAAGTGACACGTACCCACGTGACTCACTACACTCTCAAACCCAGCCGGTCGAAGCAGATGGCCGCTTGTCTCGAGTCTCGTTCTGCTGAAGGTTTCTTTCTCATGAGGGAGTTTTTCCTTTCCACTGTCGCCTTATTGCTTGCTCAAGATGAGAGTTCTGTGACTGAGTTAAATTCAAAGCAGTCTGCTCCTCAAATAATGTTAAATTATTATTTTTATAAATGTTTTTGTTAACATATTATTTTTATATATGAATGTTTCGGCTCATTGTCCTGAGATGACTTCTGTTGTGACTTGGCGCTATATAAAAAAATTTAATGAAATGAATTGTGAGCTAAATAAATAACTACAATTAGCACATGGCTAATCTGCATGAGGAGAGTATTGCTACCAGAGAAGGTTACATTCAGAACATTGTGTCATGAGGTGGATTTCACAACTGTGTGTGTTTCGGGGGGGGGGGGGGGGGGGCGCAAATGAGGATAAGGATTTGTCAGGGGAGTGAGGAAGTGAAGT
The DNA here is from genome assembly GCF_014905685.2 of Nematolebias whitei. Taxonomy (NCBI): domain Eukaryota; kingdom Metazoa; phylum Chordata; class Actinopteri; order Cyprinodontiformes; family Rivulidae; genus Nematolebias; species Nematolebias whitei. The sequence goes on along the minus strand of NC_056516.1, from coordinate 3,676,118 downwards.
CATTAGGGGCAAACGCAGCAGATGGACCAGTGGAGTGTAGGGGCAGACAATAGACAAGTACTGCTAATTTAATCCTCCACATGGCCTTGGCTTGACACACACACACACACACACACACACACACACACACATTTACTTCATTGTCCTGACTCACACCTATCAACACACAACACAACACACACAGTGCCAACACTAGTCAGTTGAGACCGCCCTTGCTCGCCATGGAGTCACAGGCATCGATCACATCACAAACAGACAGGATTTCCCACGTCAGATTTATTTGAAGAGAATGTGTCTTTCATATGTACAGCGACATCAGCACAACATGACAACTCTTTCACTATTTTAAACTCCAGTGGAGGAGGTGGAGTAAAACATTTCCTCTCCAGTAGAACACACTCTCTTTTACTGTGACATATACTGGATGAACATTCTACAAATGATTGTAGGGGTGCAGAAAAAAAAGTGATTCATTAAATTCCTAGTCCTGGCGATTCTGAATTGATTCTAAAGGCCCAAAAATCGATTTTAAAATACGTTTGTTTTTGTTATTTTTCCGCTTCTACTCACAAGTATACTGCATATCGCATTACATGTCCACAGGTCACCGTAGAATTTGGCCTTGTAGGCCACCGTACAGCAAGCTACTTAGCCAGCTCCCTTTATCTGAATGGAGTCTGGTAGCATAGAGCAGAAGGAAAGAGCGAATCAACCCTCTCCTTCATCGTTAAAACTCAGTGTAAACTCATTTTGTATTCTACAATGTTCTGGGGAAGACAAAGCACGTTGTTTGCAAGAAGTGTAAGATAAAAAATGTGGTACAATATTTTGGAAATATGACAATTGGGTGGAAAAATGAAGAAACACGAAAGCAGCAACCAGCGAACTCTACATCAAACTTCCAGCAAGTTACCCAAGCAGGGCTAAGAAGATCTCCCATTCCATCACTTGCTGTATCGCAAAGGATTTACAACCAGACAACTCAGTCGAAGGCGAGGGGTTTAAGTTTACTTTTAATATGCTGGACCCAGGGCAGCACGGTGGCGCAACTGGTAGAGCTGCTGCCTCTCAGCGAGCAGGTCCTTGGTTCAAACCCCGGTCCAGGGGCCTTTCTGGGTGGAGTTTGCATGTTCTCTCCGTGCGTGTGTCATTTTTCTCCGGGTGCTCCAGTTTCCTCCCACAGACTAAAAACATGCATGTTAGACTGATTGGTAACTCTAAATTGTCCCTAGGTGTGAGAGAGAGAGTGAATGGTTGTTTGTCTCGTTTGTCTCTATGTGTCCCTGTGATGGACTGGAGACCTGTCCAGGGTGTCCCCCGTGCCTCGCACAGTGATTGCTGGACATGGGCACTGGCGACCCCCGTGACCCAAAATGGAAGAAACGGGTAGAAGATAATGGATGGATGGATGCTGGACCCAACATACATTATTCCTTCAAGTAGCTTTTTTAGCGATAAAGCAGTGCCACAACTCCACCATGAAACAAAGAATAAAGTGGAAGAAGCTCTGATTAATGCACCAGCTGCAGCTCAAAGGGTAACAGTTTGTTCTCATATTACACAAAAACTTGTATAGACAAGTTATACAACAAACAATGTAATTTGTCTTTTTAACAGGTTGAAGAGAGGCCGGATGAGACACATCACCTGGAGCCAGTTCTAAATGATTCAATTTAGATGGTTTATAAATTACATATTTATAAATTACATATCTTCTGAACATATTACACAGTTCAGAAGAGTTTTTGTGCAGACTTGCACAGGTTTTGAAATTTTGTTAAAGATTTACCAAATATGAATGCAATATTGTTAAGACTGTGAAGACAGTATATTTCATATTAGATTAACAACAAGAAAGGTTAAATCATGTCATCTGGACCAGTTTCTTTAAGGGAGTCAGTCTGTGGCCTGCCAACCAGATCTGTCCCATAATTAGCCTTCATTGCTCTTCAAGACAAACTCCGGTTGGAATCTCAGAAGCAGGCTTTTAGCATATGCAAAAGGACCCATCCGCCCCAAACAATAAATAATCCTAACCCATTTTAGGATAAGTTTTGAAAATATAGTAGATGTTAGTGTAATTTGGTAAAAAAAATAAAACTGAAGTCTGTATTTTATTTTGAGTTAAAGATTAATGCACTATGGTTGAAGTCTTTGTTTAGAAACTGGTCCGGATGACATGATTTAACTTTTTTTGTTATATACCTGGATGATTGAGCCTACAAACCTTTTTTTAAGGATGGGCAGCTGTGGCTGAGTGGTTAGAGCAGTCGTCCTCCAATGCGAGAGTTGGGGGTTCGAATCTACCAGCAGTCACATGCCGAAGTGTTCTTGAGCAAGACACTGAACCCCTCATTGCCTCTGATGTGTGTCCCATCAGTGTATGAATGTGATCTAAAGCATTGATTTGTTCAATTACCTTTGTAGAGATCTAGTAGAGTGTTGTATGAATGGGTAAATGAGGCACAGATTGTTGTGTAAAGCGCTTTGAGTGATTTGATCAGATAGAAAGGTGCTATATAAGTATTTATTATATATTTATTTTTATTTATATACCATTTACCACTTACCATTTAAGTATTTGTTTACTTTTGTAATTATATACAAGAGGAAGAATGGGTAAACATAATGGATGGATATCCTGATGCATGCTTGTGCAAGTGGAGGTGGTGGAGAAGTATTGACCCTTTGCAACTACGTCACACAGTCAGCGAACTCAGGTCGAGCCACCATGACGGACGTCTGTAGTGAAGAACGGTGGTGTCAAACAATAAACTGCCCGGAAATTATTTTTACACTGGATGCCCTTCCTCACGCAACTACAGACCATCGAGCTGCCACAGAGGTCTGTGTGGAGTAGAGAGATGTTATCTAGGGAGCCAATGGGAACAGATGGTGGGGTTAAGGGCCTTGCTCAACGGCCCAGAGTTGGGAAAATAAGGGTAGAGACAGGTGTGGGTGCTTCACCAATCCCACCCACATTTTGATGTTGTCGGCACTGGGAGTTGAGCGAGTGATCTTCCGATCACAGGCCCACCTTCTCTAACCTCTGCGCAAAACACCCTACCTAGAATAGTAAGAAAAAATAGCGCAAAGTGATGGGATTAATCACGGTTAATCGCAAAAATATTTGGGATTAATAACGAATTAAAAAAAATGTCTTTGCTAAGTACAAACATAAATAAATATATAAAGCATATATACACAGTATATGTATAAATATATATATATATATATATATATATATACACATACATACATGCATATACACATACATAGATATACACATACACATATATACATATACACATACACATATATACATATACACATACACATACATACAAATACACATTTATACATATACACATACATACAAATACACATATATACATATACACATACATACATACACATATACACATACATACAAACAAATATACATATACACATACATACATATATACATATACACATATATACATACACATATACATACACACATATATACATACACATATACACATACACACATATATACATACACATATACACATATATACATATACACATACACACATATATACATACACATATACACATATATACATATACACATACACACATATATACATATACACACACACACACATATATACATATACACACACACACACATATATACATATACACACACACACATATATACATATACACACACACACATATATACATATACACACATATATATATACATATACATATACAGGTCCTTCTCAAAAAAATTAGCATATTGTGATAAAGGTCATTATTTTCCATAATGTAATGATAAAAATGAAACTTTCATATATTTCAGATTCATTGCACACCAACTGAAATATTTCAGGTCTTTAATTGTTTTAATACTGATGATTATGGCATACAGCTCATGAAAACCCAAAATGCCTGTCCCAAAAAATTAGCATATTTCATCCCACCAGTGAAAGACAAGTGTTTTTAATACAAAAAACACCAACCTTCAAATAATCATGTTCAGTTATGCACTCAATACTTGGTCGGGAATCCTTCTGCATGAATGACTGCTTCAATGCGGCGTGGCATGGAGGCAATCAGCCTGTGGCACTGCTGAGGTGTTATGGAGGCCCAGGATGCTTCGATAGCGGCCTTAAGCTCATCCAGAGTGTTGGGTCTTGTGTCTCTCAACTTTCTCTTCACAATATCCCACAGGTCCTCTATGGGGTTCAGGTCAGGAGAGTTGGCAGGCCAATTGAGCACAGTAATACCATGGTCAGTAACCATTTACCAGTGGTTTTGGCACTGTGAGCAGGTGCCAGGTCGTGCTGAAAAATGAAATCTTCATCTCCATAAAGCTTTTCAGCAGATGGAAGCATGAAGTGCTCCAAAATCTCCTGATAGCTAGCTGCATTGACCCTGCCCTTGATAAAACACAGTGGACCAACACCAGCAGATGACATGACACCCCAGTGACTGTGGAAACTTGACACTGGACCTCAAGCAATGTGAATTCTGTGTCTCCTCTCTTCCTCCAGACTCTGGCACCTTGATTTCCAAAGGAAATGCAAAATTTACTGTAATCAGAGAACATAACTTTGGACCACTCAGCAGCAGTCCCAGGCGAGATGCTTCTGACGCAGTCTCTTGTTCAAGAGTGGCTTGACCTGGGGAATGCGGCACCTGTAGCCCATTTCCTGCACACACCTGTGCACGGTGGCTCTGGATGTTTCTACTCCAGACTCAGTCCACTGCTTCCGCAGGTCCCCCAAGGTCTGGAATCGGCCCTTCTCCACAATCCTCCTCAGGGTCCGGTCACCTCTTCTCGTTGTGCAGCGTTTTCTGCCACACTTTTCCCTTCCCACAGACTTCCCACTGAGGTGCCTTGATACAGCACTCTGGGAACAGCCTATTCGTTCAGCAATTTCTTTCTGTGTCTTACCCTCTTGCTTGAGGGTGTCAATGATGGCCTTCTGGACAGCAGTCAGGTCGGCAGTCTTACCCATGATTGTGGTTTTGAGTAATGAACAAGGCTGGGAGTTTTTAAAAGCCTCAGGAATCTTTTGCAGGTGTTTAGAGTTACGTCGTTGATTCAGATGGTTAGGTTAATAACTTGTTTAGAGAACCTTTTCATGATATGCTAATTTTTTGAGACAGGCATTTTGGGTTTTCATGAGCTGTATGCCATAATCATCAGTATTAAAACAATTAAAGACCTGAAATATTTCAGTTGGTGTGCAATGAATCTGAAATATATGAAAGTTTCATTTTTATCACTACATTATGGAAAATAATGACCTTTATCACAATATGTCACGGGTCACAAGTGTCACTGGTGCCTATACCATATTGCTCTAACAACAATTTCCATGCTCAATAATACAACGTTTGTTATATTTTCAAAACTTAACCTAATATGAAATATACAGACTTCACAGTCTTAACCATATTGATTCATGTCTGTGAAAACCTGCACAAAATCTCTTCAGAACTAAAATTTATAAACCATAAACTGTATCATTTAGAACTGGCTCCAGGTGATGCGTCTCATCTCTTCAACCTGTTAAAAAGACAAATTACATAAAGTTTGTTGTATAACTTGTCTATAAGATTTAGTATAAAAAGAGAAATAACGGTTACCTTTGATCTGCAGCTGCATCAGAGCTTCTCCCATTTGTTGTTTCATGGTGAAGTTGTGGAGCTGCTTTATCGCAAAACAAAATCTATGTGAAGGAGTAACGTACATTGCTTCCTGCGTATTAAAAATAAACCTGAACCCGTCACCTTCCACTGAGCTGTTTGTTCATACATCCTTTGTGATGCAGCAGGAGATGGAGAGGGACTCTTCACAGCCTTTGGGAGAAATCTGGAAGTTTGTTGCAGAGTTCACTGGTCGGCTGCTTCTTTCATCTTCCGTGATTTTTGCCGTATATCCAAAATATTGTACCGCAATTTTATTTTACGCTTCTTGTAAACAACTGTGCTCTTGTTAAACTCTGTCTTCCCCTGGAACATTGTAGGATCTGAAATGATTTTTAAAGATGAAGCAGCGGGTTGAATCGCGCTGTCTCCCTCCTCCATGCTAGCAGGCTCCATTCAGATAAAGGGAGCTGGCTAACTAGCTGTACAGTGGCTTACACGGCTCAATTCCAGCCAGTCTGCCCCTCCTCTGAGACGGGCAGACTGAGCGGGGCAGATTGAGCGCGGTTGACTGAATTCAGACTGCCTTCTTCAAACTGAATGAGAAGAACACGCCGCTGAAGCCATGGAGCTCGAATGTCCAATGTAAAACTAACTTTACCGCGGTTTAATGTGGTGCTATGTTTGATTAAGTTTGTTGTATTATAAGTCACAACGGAGCATCCTCCTCTCGGTACAGCAGCTCTGCAGGCATTGCACGTTGCTGTCTTGTTTTGTGGTGTTTCTAGTGTAAAATGCTTTCACACAGTGGACATGTTTAGATGAAAAATTGGTTAGCTGTTGGCCACAGTTCTGTTCAGTACTCACAAATTTACTTACATTTAAGCTGACTGCAAACTATGAAATGGATTTCCTGAATGTGAGGCGGGTCTCTTATTACTCTGGGTTTCATGAGGCACGCCTCCGTTCAGGAAATCCATTCCATAGTTTGATGCCAACGTGCAGAACAGCTGGCAGAAAATGGATCGGAAATCTCTGCAGGTTGGATCAGAAAAATCCAATATGTAAATTATGCTGGTATCGGAGGCCGATACCGATACGGATCAGCCCCATCCCTAGTCAGTATCAGGAGTTGAATCGGCAATCTTTTGATCACAGGCCCACCTTCTCTAACCTCTGTGCCACCATTAGTTCCATTAATTGGGCTGTTTTTAATGAAAGTCTTCCTGTGAGATCTAAACCCCACGCTGTGCAAAGACTCAGAGCTTTTCATTTGAAACAATTCGCTCATTTACCATCACTGAGCGCTTGCTAAGTGCTCCTAACAGCTAATGAGCCACTTCCCCCCGCTACCAAAAAAATATACACTGTGCATACTGGAGAATGGTGTATGTGGGAAGTGGAGGGAGCAGGGGTCGGCCAGTGTTTCAGGATGGGAGGGGGAGTGAGAGAAGATACAAGTAGCTAGAAAAACTTGTAGTCCTAGCGGATAAGATGCAAATGCTAAGAAATAGTTGTTAAAATTTATTTCTACTGTTTTTAATTTCACAAGGGAAAACTTTGATATCAACATATTTGGTATATCGTCCAGTTCTACTGTGAACAGTTTAATTTAACATGAGGCCCAGCCCAGAGCAGAACCACTACCGTAACTGGACACTAACTCGCAGCATCAGTTATTGTCTCGGTGTGAACTTTGAAATCAAAGTTGTCAGTTCTTCCATAAAAACTTTTAACATCTTGTTTTAGCTGTTTAAAAAAGCCTTGACAAAGTAAATGACACATTGGTTTCAATCCAGAAAACAAAGTTGTGACTCAAAGGAACAATTCCAGGCACCACATTTCAACCAAAAGAAAAATCAAAGCAGAAAATCAGCCGCTTCTCACGCCTAATGTTTCCTACTGTTTAATATATGAACCACTGACCTTTAGTTTAGTGCAGACCAAAGGTGAGCGGTGTACGAGAGCCGAAGGGAAGCATCGTTCTCCACTTTCTATGTATCAACATCTGCAACTATTTAAAGGTTAACCACTTTATTCCATAAAAACCCACACACCATACGTCATGTAAATGAGTCTGTAGTCCCGCACGGGCTCACAAGAGGATATTACTATGCTAATCTGGAGCATTTTCCAAGGTAAATGTCAAAAGAAATGAATAACTTTTACATTTTGACGTTTCCCTATGCAATAGTTCCAGTCTGACATTTGTCCATAAGGAGCTTGTTTTTCTAGATGAACGCTCAAAAGCAACACAGAGCATACAATTATTCAGATCAAGACATTTTCACTATCAGGGCATGTTTATTAGCTTATGGATCATTCAAAGAATCAACATGTAACTTTGGAACAGTTTTGAAATATTGAGAATTTATCTTGTTAAATATAAACTCCTGTGTGGTTGATATAATCAATGGCATCAACCCCAAATAATACAGAGCCATTAAGAGACCACTCTGGTCTTGAACGCTGTAATTTGTGTCCCCCATCATAAAGCAAAGAGGGGGAATTAGAAATACCCTCCGTCTGTCAGTGCATGTTTTGTGCATGTTAATTTGAAAAAATAGGTGCGGTATCAACTTCTAATGTAGTGTGTGGATGCAGCTAGACATAAGAAAGGTTCATTTCAAAAACTGAGTTGCCATATCCAAAATAGATGCCACCATAAATGTCCATTTGTCTTGGAAGCTGGATAACAAAATGTAAACCTAACCATAACCATCCCATCATTTGTATTTTTGTTGGATGTAACTGGGACCCTATGTACATAATTTCGTACATTATGTGAATGACAATAAAAATCCTTGAATCTTGAGAAAAAAAAAAAAATATATATATATATATATATACTAAAATAAACTACTACTTACTACTTGTATTACTATTCCTACTTCGCAGTTTTTCATTTATCAAGGGGGGGGAGGGTACGGAAACCCCCACGATGAACGAGGGACATATTGTTGTTTATTATTGTGGTTTTAAGACTTGGACATGTTTTCTGTCAGAATTAAACTACAGTTCTTGCACTCTTGAGGTGGGTCTAAGATGCCAATGAATTATTGTAAGAGAAAATTTGTTGCACAACATTTTGAGAACATGTTCAAAATTCATGACTAGAGCCTCAGCAGCTCAAGTGAGAAACTGAACGCTCCACAAGACGTTTTGAGGAATCCCTCAGCCTCACCAATGGTGTTTGCCAACTAATCTCCGACAGCCACAGCCAGTCTAAAACAAAAATGTGCTGAAGTAACGGTTCACTAATGGACTAATTTTAAAAAATTGATAGATTATTTATTTACCAAATGAATCATTAAATCCAGCCCTTCTCTTTTTTGTGCTGCCACTTATAAAATGAAGAACAAAGCTGGAGGCAGTTCGTCTGTGTTGTCAGTAAAAAAGGCTGATGTTTGTACATTAAGAGAGATAGCTGCAACACGTGGAAGAGAGGCTCCTGAGGCACACACAAACACAGCACCAGAACATGTCATACTTTATATACAAATACACACAGCTGTCAGGAGCAGACGAAGATCATTCACAAAACATTCCTCTCCCTCCTCCCTCTCCTGTGTATCACTGACACCGTTCTTGCCTCATACTCTACTCCAGTGTCTCTCACACACTCACACACACACTGAGAGCTGCCAGCAGGCAGCATGATGTCCATGTGGCCCGTGGAGAATCATTACTCAGCAGTGAAGACTGAAACAGAGTGAACTTCCTGTTTGAACACTCCCTCCATTGCTCGTCACAACAAAACTTTACCCAAGTCCATTCAGGCAGCAGCTGGATGCTCTTCTGTGTGTTTTCCTGGAACTGAAGATGAACAATTCAGAAAATGTTGTCCTGGTTGTCTTTTTTAGTGACTGGATCTGTGTAAAGTAAAAAGTAAAGTGTTATGTGTTGTCATCATTGTATGTTCCCATACAATGGCGAAATTAGTTCTCTGCTTTTAACCCATCACACCTGGGATACACCCAGGTGGAGCATTGGGCAGCTTTGTGGGCACCCAGCAATTGGGGTTTAGGTGTCTAATGACATGTTGGAATAGCTGGGCGTCGAACCTGGGGCTTTTGGGTCCTGAACTGGCTGTCCTGCCTCTATCCCATATGTGTTTACATATGACTAAGATATACGCCTGTTAACCTGATGTCATCTCAGTGAGAATAGACTTACGGGTGGAAAAAATCCTTTTGCTGTTATGTTTGGTCCTGACAGTGAAGCATTATGATAAATTAAAAAAAAAACAGGAATGTTAACACATTAGTCTTACAAGGTAGTAATACAGTACTATCCTAACCAGAAGCATCTAGACAAGCAGCATACCAATGTTCCCCATCGTTGAGGGATCTCAATAGTGAATGTTTGTCCGGTAGTTTTGGGGATGAGGATTTTTCTGGACTGGAATTGAACTGGGAATGCAAGCAAACCTTAATGTTTTTTTGGTGCAAGATTCAAGATTCATGTGAGTAGGAGCTACACTGTATAAACATAGACAAAGATAGTTTTGGTTTATTTTTGCTTGTCCGAACCAGCACAGAGTGACAGATCCTGGAGAGTGGAGAGAGCAATTTTATGCACCACAATGCACAATGGTGGAGCAGGGGGTGGCCAGTGGTGGCCTTGACCACCATAGATTTAAGTTTCAGCCACCGCAATCATTTGAAAAAAAACTATGCTTTGGAAATCTATACACTGTATAAAATCTTCCATTTTATGATTTATGATACGTTTGATACCTCACTTATTTTTCAAGGTATCATGCTCACAACATGCATGGATGGACAGAGAGAATTTCAAATTCCCTGTCTTTGATTTGCAATGAGTAACAAAAATTGTATCCATTTGAATACTGGGAATAAAAACTGCCGTTCAGAATGTTCAAAAAAGTACAACAGTTAAACTGAAACTGTTACATTTGTGTATTGTTTATATAAGAGATCGACCGATATATCAGCAGGGCCGAAATTTTAGGCCGATATAGAAACTTTGAGGCCTATCTGTATCGTTGATAATCATCCCATTATGGGCCGATGTAAAGACTAAAGATCTAAAGCAGTCGGTTACCAATCTTGGGGTAGTGTTAGACTCAGACTTTAAGTTTAATAAACAGATCAACGCTGTTCTACAAAAGAGCTTCTTTCAGCTAAGGTAAATAGCAAAGCTTAAGTCCGCTCTGTCTAGATCTGACCTTGAAAAACTAGTCCATGCATTTATTACAACCCGGCTGGACTACTGTAACTCACTTTATGTTGGGGTCAGTCAGGTCTCTCTCTCTCGTCTCCAGCTTGTCCAAAATGCTGCAGCTCGGCTACTAACAGGAACTCACAGGTTTGAGCACATTACTCCGGTTCTGTCCTCTCTTCACTGGCTTCCTGTGCGTGTCAGAGTTGATTTTAAAATTCTCCTGCTGACATTCAAGTGCGTCAACAGCCTTGCACCATCATACCTCTCCGACCTTCTTCATCCTTATACTCCTTCTCGGGCTTTGAGATCATCAGACCAGCTGCTTTTGGCCGTACCAAAAACCAGCTGAAGCTCAGAGGAGATCGAGCGTTCTCAATCGTGGGCCCTAAACTCTGGAACAATCTGCCCATCAACATTCGACAGGCCACCTCAGTCTCTGCTTTTAAATCTCTCCTAAAAACACATCTGGACTCACTGACACATCTGTACTCACTGACACATCTGTACTCACTGACATTTAACACAGGGTGATCAGCTTTAGATCTAGTGTTTCATTGATGCTGATTCTGTTTATGCTTTTGTTATTATTCCTATTTAACACAAGGTCATCGGATCTGATTTAGTATTTCATTGTTTCTGACTGAGTTTATGCTTTTTGTTATTATTTCCTTGACTTTTGACACAACGTGATCTGATTTAGTATTTCATTGGTTCTAATTGTTTTTGGTTTTATATTTTTATTCCATGTGCTGTAAATATATCTTGCTACTTTTTATCTGTTGATGTGATATTTTTGTTAAGCACTTTGGTAACAGTTTCTGTTTTAAATGTGCTCTATAAATAAATCTGACTTGACTAATTTTCACCTCTAAAATGTCAAGCCATAATTGTTCAATGTATCCAGCAGAGGGCGCATGAAGACTACTTTCAAGTCATAGCCATTCACTTAAGTTTCATTTTCCCGTTCAGCACAGCCGAAGCAGGGAGCAATTCTATGTAGCGTATTTTGCTGAACAGAGCCTTGTACGTTTATTTTAACTGCTCTGTAAAGTTAAAAAAAAATCAACAATAAATGATCTTCAATCCTCCAACCTGCTTGTCATTAGCTACGTGCCTCTCAAGTTAGCAAGCTAACATTTAGCATAGGCTATTGCCTTGTATAACTTTAGCCAGAACAATAAATCTAACATAGAGGTAAATATATCAGTGTTAGTAACGTTATCTTTGTCGTCCTCATTGTTCGTCTGAAAATTTTTCTTCTCTGCAAAGAAAAGAAAATGTTGCTGCGGTCAATATCAATTAGGCCTTCACAATTAGGCCTTGACTAACTGTTTAAACAATAAACAGAGAAGGGCATTTCTTAGTTTAATTTCTAATTTTCTAAAACGCTTGACAACTTTATGGTAAATCGTGGAGGATAGAAAATGTGAACGCACGTTTTTATGAGAAGTGCACCACTTGTAATTGGGCGTTGGACTAGGTATAGCATGGATCTGATTTCCTTAGCTTCATTGTTGTTAACAGCTGCGCTGAATAAACAAGCCCCGCTCCACTCGCTCTTTACTTAGAATCTTGCAGGTAGACAAAGCACAAAAATTTTCAGTCATTACATTGGTTATCACATTTGCCTTCCCCTCCCAACATCGGTAACGGTGATAGCTAAAATTTCCGTATCAGTCAGGGATCAAGTTTATATACACATTTCAAGGTTCAAGGTGACTTTATTGTCATTCTCATCACGTTTACATGAGGCAGAACGAAATTGAGTACTACAATAAACGGTTACATACCACAGAGCTTTAAGATTCCTGTAATTAAACATTTACTAAAGAAACATAACCTTGACTCAGGAATCCTAGTCAATTATAGACCTACAGTATATCTAATCTAACGTTCATCTCAAATAATTTTGAGAAAATCGTTGCTGGTCAGTTACGTGATCATCTGCATGAAATAATGTGTTTGAAGAGTTTCCGTCAGGTTTTAGAGCTCACCACAGCACTGAATCTGCACTGGTGAAAGTTACTAATGATATTCTCATGGCCTCAGACAATGGACAGGTGCCTATTGCTCCTTTTCCACTGTCACGGCGCGGGTCGAATATTTCCAGCTTGACCCGTGTTTGAGGTCTTTTCCATGGTTCTTGGGACTGGCTCACCTCCTAGAATTCTGGCCTGCTTATCAAGGGGTCCAAGCGAGCCAAGCTGTGACGTCAGAAACACTGTCAATGTGAGTAACAAAGCAGAAGCTGGCTCAGTTTAAAGCTAAATACATTCCTTTTTGAAATTGTTTAAAAAATAAAAAAGTTCCCATGAAACTGATTTATAAACTATTTTCTCTTTCATTCAGATTTGTTAGCAGCGGTCTTACACAAGCATTTTTCTTCAACTGTGGGATTTTCCTACAGAAGTACTTGCTGACTATGTTTGATTACAATTCAGTTCATGCACAGAGTGGGATGTCAGCCTTGCAAAGCTGAGGGGGCATCCCTGATGGCGCCCTCCCTTGTGTCAGACGGGGGAAACACCTGGCGTTACGCCATCTAAACAGTTGTCATCAAAAAGTGCCTCAGAGTTCTGTTTATGAAACAGTCAGTCATGAAGAAAGCCCATAACATTAGCCCCTCATCAACCACTCAATTATAGCATTAATTCATTGATGAAGTGGCCCCTTGCAGGTGAGAGGCCAAATGAAAAAATCCTCAAGAGGGATTATTACTAGAGATATATCTACAGCAATTACAAGACCAAATGTGCTGATGAATGAGGAGTTAAAGCTTGTAAGAAACTACACAAGAATGCAGCAAGCAGCACTGACAGCAGAAGGATCTTGTAAACATGCGGTATGCTGATGTCCCCTGCCTCTGACGAAATGAATAGTGAATGTTTGTAGGTATGGAGATGAGCGTTTTTCTGGACTGGATATGAAAACAACGTTTTGGTGCAAGATACTGAAGTGGGTAGGAGCTATGTAAAAGAACAGAGTTTTTTTTTTCTGCTTGTCCGAGGCACCACAGGTAAAAATACACAACCAGACACAATGGCAGAGCCAGGGAGAATCCAATGGTTGCCTTGGACACCAAAGATTACTGGTAATCTTTACCCACCCCAGCCATATGAGGAAACTACACTTTTAAGCAGAATAAAAACTAAAAATAATAGTTTCCTCAAATAAAAGGGGTAAAGGGCTGTATACTGAACTGAGGTTCTATTATGATACGGACCGAACTGCGTCAGTCGGAGTATGGATTGAAACATGACTCTTCTTTTGGTGTCAAGTTTTGGTATTGGCTGTAAAGTGACATGTGGTTTCAGCATATATATATATATATATATACACACATATACATATATATATACACATATATATACAGATATATATACACATATACATATATATACATATATATATACAGATATACACATATACATATATATACACATATATATACAGATATATATACACATATACATATATATACACATATATATATACACATATATATGCACATATATATACACATATATATATACACATATATATGCACATATATATACACATATAGATACACATATATATGCACATATATATACACATATATGCACATATATATACACATATATGCACATATATATATACACATATATGCACATATATACACCCCTCCCTGGGCTGCCACCTTACCGTGGTGGAGGGGTTTGAGTGTCCCAATGATCCTAGGAGCTATGCTGTCAGGGGCTTTATGCCCCTAGTAGGGTCACCCATGGCAGAGTGAAGGACCAGACAAAGTGCAGCCCAAAGACCCCAATGATGAGAAACACAAATGGACCTAGTGTTCCCTTGCCCGGACGTGGGTCACCGGGGCACCACTCTGGAGCCAGGCCTGGAGGTGGGGCACGCGGGCGAGCGCCTGGTGGCCGGGCTTTTACCCATGGAGCTCGGCCGGGCACAGCCCGAAGAGGAGATGTGGGTCCCCCTTCCCATGGGCTCACCACCTGTGAGAGGGGCCAAAGGGGTCGGGTGCAATGTGGGATGGGTGGTGGCCGAGGGCGGGGACCCTGGAGGTCTGATCCTTGACTAAAGAAGCTGGCTATTGGGACGTGGAATGTCACCTCACTGGTGGGGAAGGAGCCTGAGCTGGTGTGTGAGGCTGAGAGGTTCCGGCTAGAAATAGTCGGACTCACCTCTACGCATGGCTAGGGCTCTGGAACCAGTTTCCTTGAGAGGAGCTGGACACTCTTCCACTCTGGAGTTGCCACTGATGAGAGGCACCAAGCAGGCGTGGGCGTACTTATTGCCCCCCAACTTGGTGCCTGTGTATTGGGGTTCACCCCGGTGAATGAGAGGGTGGCCTCCCTCCGCCTACGTGTGGGGGGACGGGTTCTGACTGTCGTTTGTGCTTATGCACCAAACGGCAGTTCAGATTATCCACACTTTCTGGAGTCCTTGGAGGGGGTACTGGAAAGTGCACCTTCTGGGGACTCCCTTGTTCTGCTGGAGGACTTCAATGCTCATGTGGGCAATGACAGTGAGACCTGGAGGGGTGTGGTTGGGAGGAACGGCCCCCCTGATCTGAACCAGAGTGGTGTTCTGTTGTTGGACTTCTGTGGTCGTCATGGATTGTCAATAACTACCACCTTGTTCAAGCATAAGTGTGTCCATATGTGCTCTTGGCACCAGGACACCCTAGGCCGCAGTTCGATGATCGACTTTGTCATCGTCCCATCTGATCTGCGGCCACATGTCTTGGACACTCGGGTGAAGAGAGGGGCGGAGCTGTCAACTGATCACTACCTGGTGGTGAGTTGGCTCCCATGGTGGGGGAGGATGCCGGTCAGACCTGGCAGACCCAAACGTATTGTGAGGGTTTGCTGGGAACGTCTGGCAGAGTCTCCTGTGAGACGGAGTTTCAACTCCTACCTCCGGGAAAACTTTGAACATGTTCCGAGGGAGGTGGGGGACATTGAGTCTGAGTGGACCATGTTTTGTGCCTCTGTTGTCGAGGCGGCTTACCAGAGCTGCGGCCGCAAGGTTGTCGGTGCCTGTCGCGGCGGCAACCCTCGAACCCGATGGTGGACACCGTCGGTGAGAGATGCTGTCAGGCTGAAGAAGGAGTCCTATCGGGCCTTTTTGGCCTGTGGGACCCCGGAAGCAGCTGATGGGTACCGGCAGTCCAAGCGACATGCAGCTCGGGTGGTCGCTGAGGCAAAAACTCGGGCATGGGAGGAGTTCGGAGAGGCCATGGAGAACGACTTCCGCAAGGCTTCTAGACGATTCTGGTCCACCATCCGGCGTCTCAGGGGGGGAAAGCGGTACGCCACCAACACTGTTTATAGTGGGAGTGGTGTGCTGCTGACCTCAACTCGGGATGTTGTGGGTCGGTGGGCGGAATACTTTGAAGACCTCCTCAATCCCACCGGCACGTCTTCCACTGAGGAAGCGGAGCCTGGGGACTCTGGGTCGGGCCCTCCAATCTCTGGTGCTGAGGTCACTGAGGTGGTTAAAAAGCTCCTCGGTGGCAGGGCCCCAGGGGTGGATGAGATCCGCCCAGAGTTCCTTAAGGCTCTGGATGTTGTAAGGTTGTGTTGGCTTACGCGACTCTGCAATATTGCGTGGACATCGGGGGAAGTTGCCCTGGATTGGCAGACCGGGGTGGTGGTCCCCCTATTCAAAAAGGGGGACCGTAGAGTGTGTTCCAACTACAGGGGAATCACGCTCTTAAGCCTCCCTGGTAAGGTCTATTCGGGGGTTCTGGAGAGGAGGGTCCATCGGATAGTCGAATCTCGGATTCAGGAGGAACAGTGCGGTTTTCGTCCTGGCCGTGGAACACTGGATCAGCTCTACACTCTCAGCAGGGTCCTGGAGGGTGCGTGAGAGTTTGCCCAAAAAGTCTACATGTGCTTTGTGGACTTGGAGAAGGCGTTCGACCGCGTCCCTCGGGGGGCCCTGTGGGGGGTACTCTGGGAGTATGGGGTACCGGGCCCTTTTGATACGGGCTGTTAGGTCCCTGTATGACCGGTGTCAGAGCCTGGTCCGCATCGCCGGCAGTAAGTCGGGCATGTTCCCGGTGAGAGTTGGACTCCGCCAAGGTTGCCCTTTGTCACCGATTCTGTTCATAACTTTTATGGACAGAATTTCTAGGCGCAGCCAAGGTGTTGAGGGGCTCCGTTTTGGTGGCCTTAGGATTGCGTCTCTGCTTTTTGCAGATGACGTGGTCTTATTGGCTTCATCAGATCGTGATCTACAGCTTTCGCTGGAGCGGTTCGCAGCCGAATGCGATGCGGCCGGGATGAAGATCAGTTCCTCCAAATCCGAGACCATGGTCTTGAGCTGGAAAAGGGTAGAGTGCCCTCTCTGGGTCAGGGAGGAGGTCTTACCCCAAGTGGAGGAGTTCAAGTATCTTGGGGTCTTGTTCACGAATGAGGGAAAAATGGAGCGTGAGATCGATAGGCGGATAGGTGCAGCGTCTGCAATGAAGCGGGCGCTATACAGGTCTGTCGTGGTGAAGAGAGAGCTGAGTCAAAAGGCGAAGCTCTCAATTTACCGATCGATCTACGTTCCCACCCTCAACTATGGTCACGAGCTTTGGGTTGTGACCGAAAGAATGAGATCTCGGATACAAGCGGCCGAAATGAGTTTTCTCCGCAGGGTGTCTGGGCTCTCCCTTAGAGACAGGGTGACAAGCTCGATCATCCGGGAGGGACTCGGAGTAGAGCCGCTGCTTCTCCACGTCGAGAGGAGCCAGTTGAGGTGGCTTGGGCATCTGTTTAGGATGCTTTCTGGACGCCTCCCTGGTGAGGTGTTACGGACACGTCCCACTGGAAGGAGGCCCAGAGGAAGACCCAGGACACGCTGGAGGGACTATGTTTCTCGGCTGGCCTGGGAACGCCTCGGGATTACCCCGGAAGAGCTGGCCAGAGTGGCTGGGGAGAGGGAAGTCTGGGCCTCCCTACTTAGGCTGCTACCCCAGCGACCCGACCCCGGATAAGTGGAAGAAA
>NC_056516.1:3657123-3658181 GCF_014905685.2 Nematolebias whitei | reverse complement strand
TTACCATTAAATATCCAAAGAAATGTTGTTAAAAGACAAAGTTGTTACAATCTTAAGGGGATAGAGATATTTGTCAAACCACAATTCAGAACTAGTCTGAAGGGAAGGTCTACCTCAATCCAAGGAGTTGGATTGTGGAATGTTCTAGAGAGTGATGTGAAAAATGACAAGTCAATGTGAACATTTAAGAAAAAGATCAAAACTGAATTGTTAAAAAAATATATGAAGTAGCTTAGTGTGTGTTTTGTATTAGAATTAGAAAAATTAGAAAGTTATTCATTTTGTTCTGTTACTTGAAAATTATTATGATTGAAATAACTGTTTGAAAAAAGGGGCAGATAAAATAAGATTTTTTATTCTTTCTGCTGCCTTTCATTTTAAATCTTTTGTATCTTTCTTTATATTGTTATGGAATTGTTTTGTACTTTTTTAAAATGAATAAACTATATACCATACCATACCATATATATATGTGTGTGTGTGTATAAATATATATGTATATATATATTTATATATATATGTATATATATATGTGTTTGTATATATATATATGTATATATATATGTGTTTGTATATATATATATGTATATATATATGTGTGTGTATATATATTTTTATATATATATGTGTTTGTATATTTATATGTATATATATGTGTGTGTATGTATATATGTGTATGTATGTGTATGTATATATGTTTATATGTATATATGTGTATGTATATATATGTGTGTGTGTATAAATATATATGTATATATATATTTATATATATATGTATATATATATGTGTTTGTATATATATATGTATATATATATGTGTGTGTATATATATTTTTATATATATATATGTGTTTGTATATTTATATGTATATATATATGTGTGTGTATGTATATATGTGTATGTATGTGTATGTATATATGTATATATGTGTATGTATATATGTGTATATGTGTATGTATATATGTGTATGTATATGTATATATGTGTATGTATATATATATATGTGTATGTATATATATATATGTGTATGTATATATATATATGTGTATGTATATAT
>NC_056516.1:3654340-3657023 GCF_014905685.2 Nematolebias whitei | reverse complement strand
CCATTTATTTGTACAAACTGTTTCCTATCTTTTAAATAGCTAGATACCCAGTGTAATGCTGGTCCTCTTATACCATATTTATTTAATTTTTCAAGGAGAATAGTGTGATCAATAGTATCGAATGCTTTTTTTAAATCAACAAAAATACTAACACAATACTGTTTTTGATCGACAGCAGTAGTTATTTGTTCCATTATTTCCATGAGAGCCATTGATGTAGAGTTTTTTGCTCTAAACCCATACTGACTGCTACTTAGAACGTTTTGTTTAGTAATAAATTTATCTAATCTGGTCACAAACAGTTTTTCTAGAATTTTTGAGAACTGTGGTAATAAGGATATTGGTCTATAATTATTGAACACACATTTATCACCATTTTTAAAGAGAGGAACTACCTTAGCTACTTTCATATTGTCTGGAAATATTCCTTTTGAAAATGATCAATTACAAATATATGTAAACGGCTCGATAACATAACTCATTATGTCCTTTACAAACATCATATCCATGTCCACCCAGTCTTTTGATCTCTTGTCTGTAAGATTTTTTACTACATTCATTATTTCTTCTTTGTCAGTTCCATTAAGAAAAATACTGTTGTCACAACTTATAACTGAATGGTTCACATTATTGTCTACTTTTGGTATTTTAGCTGCAAGGCTTGATCCAACGTTCACAAAGTGATGATTAAATCCATTTACAATTTCATTTTCATCATGGATTTCATCGTCATCCTTCAAAAAATATTGTGAAATACCTGTTTTTGCTTTATGACTTTTCAGAACATTATTTATTACTCGCCATGTAGCTTTCATATCACCATTACTTTTATTTAATAAATCACTATAATATTCCTTCTTGTGTTTCCTTATAATCGCTACTAATTTATTTTTATACTTCTTATATTTCTTTTCAGCCTCTTGTGTTCTCAATTTCAAGAAACATGTATACAAATAATTCTTTTTTTTACAAGCATTTCTCAACCCTTTCGTCATCCATGGTTGGTCAACAACATTTCTCTTTGTACAATTATTTTGCACACAATTCTTTTCATACAGAGCTCCTAAAATATTCATAAACTCATCATATGATCTGTTCACATCATCAACATACACGTCTTTCCAGCTTTGTTTATGTAAATCATCTTTTAATTTGTCCATTGCTTTTTTTGATGTGTTTATTGTTTTTTTCTTAATTGTGATTTCTTTTGTAATGCTTTGATCATTTTTATAAATCATGAAAACTGGTAAATGATCACTCAAATCACTCGTTAAAATACCTCCCATCACATCCCCATTTGTTACATTTGTGAAAATATTATGGATTATTGTAGCACTATGAGTTGTAATTCTTGTTGGTTTTGATATTAACAGATAAAGATTTAAACTATACAATGAATTTGTAAATGTACTGATGTTATTTGAATCTGTTTTATTTCCCAGGTCAATATTAATGTCTCCACACAAAAAAATGCTTTTATTAAAACTCTTGTCCAATAATTGTACGATTTTATCAGTGAATATTTCTATATTTGATCCTGGAGATCGATATACACAACTTATCAATATGTTTTTATCATTCTTGTTTATTATTTCTATTGTTATTATTTCCATGATATTATCAACAACTATTGACATTTCATTAATTAATTTACATTTTATTTCATTTTTAACAAATAGAGCCACTCCACCACCTCTTTTGTTGCTTCTGTTCACATGATATAATTCATACCTTCCATGTGAACATTAGTTGTGTTTTCATCGTTGAGCCATGTCTCTGACAGTGCTATTATTGTAAAGGTTCTGTTTAGCTGTTTTAAATAATCTGTTATTTTGGATATATTTGCATTTAAACTTCTACTGTTAAAGTGAATAATAGAGAGACCTCCATTTGTTATATTGAGGTCATTAAACTGTTCTTCATTGTAATATTCACAGTCTTTTATTGTAGGGAAAAAATTTGTATCAATCACATCTTCAACATTGTATATTTTAAACTCTAAGTCTTCGTATGTTGCCATGTTTTAATGTATTTGTTCATTTTATATTTTGTTAATTTCTTGTTTGTGAAGTTATGTCAGTGATTTATCATCTGTCATTTCCTGAGCTCATTTTAGTTTTTCCAGATCCTTAAGGTCTTTTATTATTTTAGCCTGAGATTCTTCCTGTAGTTTGATCCAGATGTTTCCATTTCTTGTCCAAGTTGATGCTATTTTTTTCTGTTTTTTCAACCACCTTGCTTCACGTGCAATATTTCCATTTTTTTTAGTTAGGTGTTCATTTATGTAAACATTTGTTCCCTTCAGTTTTTTTGCTTGCATTATTACATGGTTTCTTGATTTCCTGCTAATGAACTTGATGACTATAGATGGTTTGGCTTTATCTGATTTGTTGGGCAGGGTGTGACAGATTGACATGTCCTCATGTTCGATGTCAATGTCTTTGCTTTGTAAAAAATTCACTACTTGCTCCTCCAGAGTCTGTAGTTCTTCCTGTGGTGCGTCTTCTGCTGTGTTAGTACCAGCAACAACTCTTGCATAAGTTCGGTTCCTAACTTCCAGTCCAGTGATCACCAAGTTGTCTATTTTTGTGTATTGTTCCAAGTCTTCTACTTTTTGTTCCAGTTCATATACATATATATATATATATACATATATATATATATATATATATAAATACACACA
>NC_056516.1:3652012-3654240 GCF_014905685.2 Nematolebias whitei | reverse complement strand
CCATTTATTTGTACAAACTGTTTCCTATCTTTTAAATAGCTAGATACTAGGGGTGCACCGATTTCAATTTTCAGGCCGATCACCGATCACCGATTTTTTGAAAGTCTGAACTGCCGATTCCGATTTTGGCCGATACCGATTTTTTTTTTATAAGCAACAGTGTCAGGTGTTACAAGATCACAATGCACCTTCAATTTACCAATCTTATTTTATTGTAAAACATACCCTTGAAAAATACCCTAGAAACAATACAAACTTGTTGTTTTAATTTGTCATGAGGTAGTATTCTGAAATATAAATGAAGTTTACACAATTTTTGTTAAAACTATAAAATTAACCAAAAAAAAAAAGTTCAGTT
Organism: Nematolebias whitei; assembly: GCF_014905685.2. Classification (NCBI taxonomy): domain Eukaryota; kingdom Metazoa; phylum Chordata; class Actinopteri; order Cyprinodontiformes; family Rivulidae; genus Nematolebias; species Nematolebias whitei. Next base: position 3,653,882 of record NC_056516.1, on the reverse strand, counting down.
CCTTCAACTCTTTCACTTGTTACATTTTTTTTAAAAAACTTAAAAAGATAATGCAACAAGTGTAACATTTTCAAGTCAGTCGGTAATAAGAAATAACACTGGCACAGGTAAGTTTGTTCTCACAGACTTATTCCAGTCACTTTCATTAGTGGCAGGTTTTTCTTGATGAACAAAAGCATTTCTGCTTTGTCACCAGACAGGCGACTTCTTTTCTCATCTACTACATGTCCAGCCAAGCTAAACAGGCGCTCGCTTTCAATGCTTGTGCATGGGGCAGAGAGATAGGTTCGGGCAAGTAGAGCAAGATGAGGGAAACGATTTTCATTGATCTTCCAGTAGACCAATGGGTCCTGGCTCCTTTCGACAGGAACCTCAGATAGGTAGTTCTGTACCTGCATAGCTGAAGGGCTGACCAGCTGTTGCTCCTGTTCAATGTTCTCCTTCAAGATTTCGTCGTGAGCTGCAAACAGTAGACTACGCCTTTTGGCTGCAGGTTCATCTATATCAGGAGGTCCCACTTCAGAGGATGTTCCTGCAGCAGGTGTGCATCTGGTCTCCCCCTCTGCAAGTTTGGTCAAAAGGAGCAGTTTCACGTCATCTTTCACCTCTGCTGAGAAGTAGCGATTCTTGTACCTTGTTTTGCATAAACAAAGAAAGATGGGTCAATCATTGTGTTTTGTATACATTAACAGTTTTTATGACTTGCATGTAAATAAAGAAATGCATTTCAATCAAGAAATTTTTAATTTAATTTAAATGTTTGTTGAAATATAGTAGTAGGCTAAAAGTAATTATGGCTAAAATAGAATGTTAATAGTTACTTGCCTTGGATCCAGAAAAGTGGCCAAGCTGTACAGGGGCTCATGCTCAATGTTGCTGAATCTTCTCACAACAGCCTCCAGCAACGTAGCTTTGGCTGTACCCACGCCACGGTCTGTGCTCGCTTGCCTCTCCTCTCTCTTCTTTACAGTTTAAGAGTACTTGATGACGTTCGAACTGTTCGTCAATCCACTGTGCAGTAAAACTTAACATGGACATTAAACTTACATCAGAAGTCCAGATGTCTGTTGTAAAGCTGAGTGTATTTGTATTAGCTTTTAGCAGGCTGCGGGTGTCTCTCGAAACTTGGCTGAACAACTCCGGTAATGCAACATCAGAAAAATATTTCCGACTCGGCATATTATATCGTGGGCTCACGTGCTGCATCAAGCTTCTAAAACCTTTGTCCTCAACGACTGAAAATGGCTGGTCGTCTAATGCCATGAACTCCATCACTTTCCTCGTGGTAGCTTTGCTCTTTTCGTTGCTCATAAAAGCTAACAGCGACCCACCGACTGCCTCTTTGTTAGCGCTAGCTTTAGCGTTAGCCTTAGCTTGGTTGCTCTCTTCAAACATTGCATACTTGGCGGCGTGGTGATTTCTTAAATGGCGAACGAGGTTTGTTGTATTAAAGGTTTTGGTGGTGGTTCCACCACTACTTACTTCGGCTTTACACGAATTGCAAATTGCGATCTTTGGCTCATTTTCTTTTACAGCGTAGAACTTCCAAAACGACGACATGGCTGCTCCGAGTGACCTGTGTGTGAGCTCTCACAGTGGAGCAAAAGGGGACAGCAGCTGATTTTCAGAACTTTCCGGAGGCAGCTACGATCGGTGGATAAAATCGGCTTCTCATTTAAAGATCGGCCGATCGCCGATCTCCCCAAATTAAGGAAATCGGGGCCGATCGATCGGCCGGCCGATTTATCGGTGCACCCCTAATATATATACATATATACATACACATATATATATATACATATATACATAAACATATATATATTTATATATATACATATATACATACACACATATATATATATATATACAT
>NC_056516.1:3647214-3651912 GCF_014905685.2 Nematolebias whitei | reverse complement strand
GAGATTATTGGCTTTACGAGTACAAAGAATAAACAACAAAGAAAACGAATGGAAACTCTGGATGAACAGATCAAATCTTTAGAGTTAGAATTAAATATTAGTGAGGATGCAATAAAGCAAGGTGAATTGTTACGTTTGAGAACTGAGTATAATAAATTATCTTCTGATGCAGCAGCAAAAAGTTTAATGTGGCTAAAACAGTTTTATTATGACCAAGGCGAGAAAGCAGGAAAACTCTTGGCATGGAGAATTAAGAAAATGCAAAGTGAAAGAGCAATTAATAGTATTAAGACCTCTTCAGGAAATGTAACAGTAGATCCATCTGAAATTAATGATAGTTTTAAAGAATTTTATGAAAATTTGTATAAATCAGAATGCTTACAGACATCAGAAGAACGAGACATATTTTTAGACCAACTTCAGTTTCAAACATTAACAGAGGACACAAAGCAGGAATTAGACAGAAATCTAACTATTGAAGAGATATCACAGGCCATCAAAAGCATCAACAGTGGTAAGGCACCCGGGCCAGATGGCTTCCCGATTGAATTTTACAAAACCTTCCAAGAAAAATTAATAATTCCGCTTTTTAACATGTATGAAGAAGCATTTCAAAACGAGTCTCTCCCGCCCACTCTGAGACAGGCAATGATTATTTTGATATTGAAACCTGGTAAACCTCCTGAAGAGTGCTCATCATTCAGACCGATAAGTCTGATGGGGGTTGATACTAAAATACTGTGTAAAGTTTTAGCAAGAAGATTAGACCCCTATATATCACTTCTGGTTCATAATGATCAAAATGGCTTTGTACCAAAACGCCAGGGGTTCCATAATATAAGAAGAGTTCTAAATATAATTCATGAGAAATTTAATGCTAAGGATACAGCTTTATTATCACTTGATGCTCATCAGGCCTTTGACAGAATAGAGTGGTCATATTTATTTAACGTCCTCCCGAGATATGGATTTGGAAAAAACTTTTTGAAATGGGTCAAACTTTTGTATACAGATCCTAAAGCCAGTGTCTTAACAAACAATATGGTCTCTAAACCTATCACATTGGAACGTTCTACACGCCAGGGATGTCCCTTATCTCCAATGTTATTTATCCTGGCTATAGAACCCCTGGCCGTGATGATCAGAACACGAACAGACCTATTCGGTATCCAGGTAGGAGACCAAGAGCATAGGTTGGCCCTGTATGCTGATGACCTGATTGTTTTTATGACAAAGCTGAGCATTAGCATACCAAATTTAATGCAACAAATGGAGCTATTTGGACGATTCTCCGGCTATAATATAAATGACTCAAAATCCTCCATGTTACTTCTGAACAAGGATGAAAGAATGAATCCAACTATACAAACCCCGTTTATTAATGCAAGGGAGGGATTTGTGTATCTTGGAGTTAAAATCACTCCAGACGTCAAAACCATTGTATCAACAAATTATGACCCTCTGATTAATGACGTGAAGGAGTCTCTAAATAAATGGATGATAATGCCCATATCAATGATTGGCCGTATAAACATGATCAAAATGAACATATTACCAAAATTTTTATATCTGTTTCAATCACTTCCTTTACCTCTTCCCAAATTATTCTTTGAAGAGTTAAATAGTATATTTAACAGATTCATTTGGAATAACAAAAAACCTAGATTAAGACTTCGCCTGCTGTACCTGCCATATGAAAGAGGGGGGTTACAACTCCCTAATTGTAAATTGTATTACTGGTCTGCACAGTTGCGTTCAGCCATGTTCTACTTTTCTTCTGGGACACCTCCAGCCTGGGTAAAAATTGAACAAACATCAGTAACAAATCTTAAACTAAATCTGTATTTATATTCTGCAAGCCCAAAAAATCTGGGAAAAATGACCAATAACCCTTTTTTAAAAAACACAAGTATCTGGTACAAGACCCATCAATATGTGGGAGATAATTCTCCCATCTCTCGTTTTTCACCTCTTTGGGGCAACTCTTGTTTTAAGGCAGGAAGAGCGGATGGGGTTTTTAAAATCTGGGCAGATAAAGGAGTACAGAAGGTGGCAGACCTTTATAAAGATGGTACCCTTCTCACATTTGATCAGTTATGCCAAATATACAACATTCCAAAGAAACATTTTTTTAAATACTTACAAGTTAAACATTTCATTAAGTCAAAATATAAACAGATTGTCTCTGAACCACCATTATCATACTTGGAGAATATTATACTGCAAAATTTGGAGAGGAGAGGTCATATCTCTTTATTTTATACAGCTCTACTAACACATGATAAGGAGTCTACCACCGATAAATTGGATGCATGGAAATCGGACATCCAAGATGAGATAGAGGAGGCAGACTGGGAAGCTGCATGTTTAAAAGCTCAAAAACAATCAATTAACACAAGGATGAAACTCCTTCAATACAAATGGTTGATGAGAACCTACATAACCCCAGTCAGGCTGAATCGCTGGTCCCCTGACATTCCAGACAGCTGTACTAAATGTTTAGATGAAAAGGGTACTCTGCTGCATTGTGTATGGAGCTGTCCAAAGATACAGCACTACTGGGAATCAGTTATACAAACTTTGTCTAAGATTGTTAGAGTAAATATACCTGTTGATGTAAAAATGTGTGTGTTAGGTATATACCCAGAGGATTGTGTTTTTACTTCCAGACAGTTAAAATTGATTGACTTTGGACTCCTGCAGGCCAGGAGGTTAATATCTTTGTACTGGAAGAAAATGGATGTACCCTCAAATCATGTGTGGGTGAAGGAGATGGCATCTTGTATTGTACTGGAACGACTTACTTATATCGTCAGAGGTAAAGGATTAGACTTTGAAGAAATATGGTCACCGTTAACTGAATTTCTGAGACATTACAAGGGAAAATAATTCAGAAAAGGATGCTTGGAGCTGAGCTTTATCTTATCTTATTTTATTATATAGATATATGCTGTTATTTTTTTTATTTTTTTTTTTATTATTATTTTAATTTAGTCACATACATTCATTTATTTTTTTTATTATTTTTTTTATTTATTTATTTTTTGTTATATTTGTTTACTTTGGGGATTATGTTGTTTATTGGAAAATAATGTTAATTGTACTATTATCATTTGCTTGTTTTATAAGATAAAAAATAAATAAAAAAATAAATAAAAAAAAGATCTAAAGCTCTCGACCTTTGACCTCTCTAAGTGGCTTTAAGAATCTGTTGGACTCCTGGCAGGAACCAATGCTGACATGTTCCTGTTTTTAGTTTTCTACATTCGCCTTAAAATCTAGCTGTTTTTGTTACGTTTTTGCCATCTTATTTTATTTTGTAAAAAAAAAAAAAAATCTGTATGCCTCTTTTATAACAGTCTATTGTTGTTGCTGTTGTCCATTGTTGTCATCATTCTTTGTTGAAATCAGGTCTCTCTTGTAAATGAGTCCTCGAGGCTCAGTGGGATTAACCTGTAGAAATAAAGGTTGAATAAAAAAAAAATGGATTCTAAAACGGAATATGAAGCATTTTTGTGAGCAAGCCTTTTTTTGGGATCTGTTCCAGTTTGTCTGGCATCGTATATCGTTAATTGATGATGTGACCCTTGCTTGGAACTATTTTCATAATCGTTTCATTCATTTTGTAAATAAACACGCTCCACTTCGCCAGCTCAGAGTAAAGGGTCAGGATATCCCCTGGTTTACCTCTGAACTAGCTGCCCTCTTGCACAGGAGGGACCAGCTTTGGGCAACAGCAAGACAGACTGGTTCAGACACCCATTGGTTGCAATTTCATCAGTTATGGAATCACTGTACGGCTTCCATTAAAGCTGCAAAATGAATCTACTATTTATCTCAGATCATCAAAAATCGAAACGATCCAAAGAGCTTCTGGAAAACTACTAAATCTCTTGATGGCAGCACTCACTCATCTGATCTGCCACCATGATTATTTGTTGACTCTGCTCCTGTGTCAGAGAAGCATGAGATGCTAAAATTGTTTCAACAACCATTTTGTTGCCTCCAGTTCCTTGTTTAATACAGTTTCTAAAGGCAAATCACCTACTCCACCAACAAGTAAAACCTCAGTAAACCATACATTCTCTTTTTCACTGTTCTATGTCAGTGAGGTTACCAAACTGTTAAAAGATCTGGATACTAGAAAAGCTGCAGGCCCTGATGACCTCCCCCTTTCCCTTCTTAAGTCTAGCTGCACAAATTAGAGCAGAACCGGTGTCATATATTTTCAATCTGTCTATACAACATAATACTGTCCCAGATGCTTGGAAAACAGCTTTTGTGTTACCATTATTGAAGGGAGGAGACCCCACTACACTGAACAATTATCCCAAACTCTGTATTTTAGCTAAGGTTTTAGAAAAACTGATAAATACTCAAGTCAAGAAGTATTTGGACTCTTTTTTAAATATTTTATCTTCCCTCCAATCTGGCTTCAGGAAACAACACAGCACAATGACTGCTTTGCTAAAAGTTTTTAGTGATGTTGTTGAAGCTTTGGGTGCTAAAGATTACTGTGCTGCACTTTACTTAGACCTGTTCAAAGCTTTTGAAACTGTAGATCATGACAGCTTATGCCACAAGCTCTCAGTTATTGGCTTCTCAGATCACACTGTTGGGTGGTTCTCAAACCATCTCTCAGGTCGGAGGCAATGTGTTTGACATAACGGTACTTCATCTAGCTACCTAACAGTCACC
>NC_056516.1:3642830-3647114 GCF_014905685.2 Nematolebias whitei | reverse complement strand
TTTTTTAGATTTTTCTACCTGGATTATTGAGCATGCATCAGGATATTACCTGCAGTGTTCCCTCGGTGAGGACTGAACTAGGCAAAAGGACCTTCTCCTACTCCGCTCCTGTTTCCTAGAATATTTTACAAAAAGAACTGAAGCTCTCGACCTTTGACCTCTCTAAGTGGCTTTAATAATCTGTTGGACTCCTGGCAGGGACCAACGCAGACATGTTCCTGTTTTTAGTTTTCTACATTCACCTTAGAATCTAGCTGTTTTTTTGTTACTTTTTTCTTTTAGCCATCCTATTTGTTATTAAAAAAACCCTGCAGTTTTTATAACTGTTTATTGTTGTTGCTGTTGTCCATTGTTGTCATCCCTCTTTGTTAAATCAGGTCTTTCTTGTAAATGAGTCCTCGAGGCTCAATGGGGCCTGTAGAAATAAAGGTTGAATGAATGAATAATATACTGCTTGTTTACAACATACTGTTGGATTTCATATTTCAAAAAAAAAAAAAAAAAAAAAAGACACACACACACTTTGTATAACGACATTTGAATGCTTGATAGGAAATATAAAAAGGTATAAAAATATGAAATCCAACAATACACACACAATCCTACTCTAAAATGGTCTCAGTATCTGTTTAGTTCTACAGAGACTTTCAGTAAAAGTTTATTTTTTGTGTAAACATCGTTTTTATGTTGAATTTCAGTTTAAGGTGGCACTTGACTCGTGTTTTCGGAGCGAACGCGTCGGTCTGGATGGAGTCCTGATCCAGCTCCCGTCGCTCCACTCCGGGTTTGTGAGTTCTCGCGACAGCTCGGTAAGATGGCTGTGTCTCGCGGAGCCTCGTGCTGGTCTGCTTGATTTCTAGCTCGCGCGCTGGTTCTGTAACAGAACCTCCCCCCCACTATACGCATGCACACACACACTGATAGCGCTGGTGAAATTCATTTCCCCGGCTCTGTTGTGATCCCGTCTTTCTGCCTCAAACTTCAGCTCCGTGTCGGGACTGCGCACCGAGCCGCGGTGGATTACCGGGTACCGGTGCGGCCGGAGGGAAGCGGGCGGGAATGAACCGGGACAGCGGGTACGTGGTTACCAGTGTGAATGTATCCATATTCCATGGTGGTTCGGAGTTTGACTGCGAGTGAGTCGCGGTGCTGAGAGGTCCAGAGAGAGACAGGAGATCATGGCCGCTCAGGTCGCCTCTCTCAACACCAGCCCGCCGTCCGAGCTCAAAAAGCCGGATCTGGACATCCAGGAGGGCTCGGTACCGGGAGAGAAGCAGCATGAAAATAAGGAGACGGGACCTGACGCGGGATCTCCGGGCCAGAAGGAGGTGCAGGACGGGAGCGATGCCGCGGGAGGAGGCGATCCTGACCTGAAGAACGGCACCGGGAGCGTCCCCAGGGTGAACAATACCAACAGCGGCACTCAGAGCGACTCGGGCGGGGCCGAGGGGAACAACCTCCCCGGGATGGGTCACCAGCAGCCGGGGCCCTTCGCGCCTCCTCCTTACGGCTACAACCAGCACTACAGCCGGGGCCCGTTCCAACATGGCGGACAACAAAGCCCTGGCATGGCAGCTGCATCGGGGCCGGGCTTGATGGACACCTATCCCCCGAACTCGCACGAACATGGCTACCACAACAACTACGGCCCGTTCCCGAGCAGCAGGACTTGTTACCAGGGCCAGGGATACGGGCCCATGAGCTCCCCGCGGAGCAGCCAGCCCCCGGCGGCTGGGGGGCAGCCAGGCAAGCAGCAGCCAGCAGGAGGACCCGCTGCTCCCATGGCTGCCTCCTACAACATCCACAGATACAACGTGGGAAACCAACAGCCCACGTCCACACCAACTTTAAACCAGCTCCTGACCTCCCCCAGCTCCGTCAGGAGCTACCCCAGTTACCCCCAAGGAGACTATAACAACCAGGAGGGGCCCGGCAAGGGGCCCGGGGAGGTGGGCAGCGGTCAGTACGGTGGATGGCAACAAAGGACCCACCATCCGCCCCCCATGAGCCCGGGGACCACTGGACAGCCGCCCAGCAGAACCCAGGTAAAGTTGACCCAGCAGGCACACTGACCGGGTCCAGCAGAACCTGCAGAGCTGAATGTCTGGGAGCAGCCATTGTGTGAAGGAGCTGTGTAAAATGGCTGCCTGTGTGTCCCATCCTGGCTGTGGTGTTCAGAGGAGAAGCCGTGCTGTCAGAACCACCTGGCTCTGTTCTGCTGGTCCCAGGCACTGATCAAGTAGATCAAGACTTAGAGGTGTGTGTGTGATAGTCACTGGTTTTCAGCCCGTCTGCACATCTCAACATTTCTTAGGTTAAATTTCTGTCTCCGGCTGTCAAACAGTAAACTAAATGCAAATGACAGCTGTTAAAAAGATTGACAGCATTACTGTAAAAAGTACACACATTTGTGCTTGTTGAAGAGCCACTTGGTACACTCATCCCATCCTGACAGGAAGTGTTCTTCATCCCAGCCCGCCTCGGTTCCGTTCGCCCTTTGAGTCTGCAGCTCGGTGTGTGTGAACGGGCGCTCCAGGCTGGGTGAAGCTGCTTTGGGATTTGAATTATGGAGGTAAAACGCTGCTGTCAGAGCCAGGAGACAGTTGGTGTTAGGTTGACACTGAGCTCGGCTCTGATTGGCTCCTGTGCTCGGCCATTTCTAACAGCTTGTAAAGGAAGGCTGCAGGAGAACAGCCTCCACCTCCCTCCCCGTCTGCACATATTGTCGTTTAAAATCAACTACACACTACTTCTCATTATTTTCAACTCTAATAGGTTTGATCTTAAATCTACATTTATGTACAAACACTTACCTGTTCTCATATGAACACACACCACAAACAATATGCGTTAGCAACAACAAACATTAAACTGTGTCATCTGGCCCAGTTTCTTTAAGTGTTCTTTGTTATGTACCTGGATGATTGAGCTTCCAATACCTTTTAACATGCTTTAACATTACTTATTGCATGCTTGTATTTCAAGCATGGTTTGCTCACTTCCTCTTACTGCAGTAATTTGCATTCTGATGTGGATTCACCTTCGTTTTTATTTATATCATCCAGCCCTTCCATCCCCCTGCTCAGCCCATCGGATGAGCACAAATTTGAAGTGTACTTGAGTGTTTTCGACTCTTTCCAAGTCAGCAGACTGGTACAGGAGAGAGAAGGTGTGGAGCAGACTGGTACAGGAGAGAGTAGGTGTGGAACAGACTGGTACAGCAGAGAGAAGGTGTGGAGCAGACTGGTACAGGAGAGAGTAGGTGTGGAGCAGACTGGTACAGGAGAGAGAAGGTGTGGAGCAGACTGGTACAGCAGAGAGAAGGTGTGGCGCAGACTGGTACAGCAGAGAGAAGGTGTGGCGCAGACTGGTACAGCAGAGAGAAGGTGTTGTCAGATCAGGACTTGGGGGAGATCCGTGCGCTCAAGTGTCTGTGGAGCACGTGAGAAAGTTGGAGTGGGCTGCAGCTCTGTTTACAAGTGAGCAGAGGTGTCAGCCAAGTGTCACAGCCGCCGCCTTTTTTCCAGAGGGTTTACAACGGCCTAATTTACCTCCACTGGCAAAGTTTGTGTGTCAGTGATCATTACCTGCACCTGCCGCCTCACAGCAGACACACGCTGTGCTTTGACTCGTCATCATGTCTCAGTGGCTGTGTGCTGCCGTGTGCTTACTTCAAATTGAACAGTATTTATTGTTTAAAACAAGTGTAGATTGATGTTGATGGGACGATGAAACACTTAGATCCTCATCTTGTGCTGTGAAGAACTGTTTTAAAATGTATTCTGTAGGATACTTTTGCTTGTGCCATGTGCTCACTAACTGTCCAAGGAGTGCTGCCACACGCAGGTTGTGCTGCCTGTACAATCAGCACACGCGTGTTCCATGTCCTGCACACGTGTTCATGCGGTCTGACTGTTTCTGTCGAGGTGTGTCATACCACTACTTGTTGCTTTCGGCTCGGAGATGACGGCTTTTCACACATTGTGACTGCTGCTTTCCTGAATGACAACAGCCGAAATTGCAGGCACTTCCAGCTCATAGTGCACTTGTGCAGTTGTTTGAATGGCAGCTGAAGCGTTTGGCTCAGAATATGTGAGAGGCCAGATACCCCGATATTTGGTGCCTTGATATCAGCAGCAGCTAAACAGTTGCTGTCGCAGCAGCAGCTTGACCACAGAGCAGCCAAAAAGGGACTTCTTGCTGAATATTTAGAAGAAAATTGAAAGTTTCCTGGTGCTTGTAAATAGACAAGTTTGTTTTTAAAATGGAGCAACAAACAAACAA
>NC_056516.1:3641876-3642730 GCF_014905685.2 Nematolebias whitei | reverse complement strand
AAAACACTAATACTCATGCTGCACCTTGTGCAAAAAATCATTTTTTTTATAAAAAAAAAAAAAAAAAAACCCCCCCCCCCCCCCAAAAAAAAAAAAAAAAAAAAAAAAAAAGCAATGAATTGTCGAAGTGACCTTCCAGTTTAGTTATCCTGATATTCCAGATAATAATTTAGGGGCAATGCAAGTATAATAAGTTATTAACTTTTATTTTTTTCCATCATGAAAATATACTCAAGTGAGCAAACTAACACAGTGAACACAAAATGTTTGTAACTACAATACTTTTAACTTTCTCAGCGTCTTTATGAGAGAAATTCATTGAGAGCAGTTAAAAAGTTAAAAATATATATTCAATTGGAGTGTTTTAATGATGCTTTAAAAGAAAAGCACAGTCATATTGCCTTGGGTTTCTCAGTAAAGAGTTATTTATAATATTTCACCTGCTGTGACTGGCTGTAACGACTTGAGTTTAAAACAGACTATACTGAAGAGCTGACGGCTACTCTGAATGCAAGTAAGGGCCAAGTGGATTGCCCAGGTCTTTAAATGGGTCCAGTCTCAAAAACTTTTGTAGTGATTCACACAGAAAGCTAGGCCTGTCGTGATAAACAGTAAATCAATTAATCGCATGATGAATGGAAATTCTCGACCTCATTTTCATTTACTGGCTTTATCGTGTCCATGTCTCTCTCTTTCTGCTGAACACACGGCTCAACTCCGGTGCTCTTCACTGAACCTTCGTTTTCTCTTTAAAATCCATTTTAACGCTCCAAAATCACGTTTTTGGAGCGTTAAAAGCAGCTAAGCTAAAAGGTAAGCTAACAGGCTTGACCTTATTATATATATACATATAT
>NC_056516.1:3627151-3641776 GCF_014905685.2 Nematolebias whitei | reverse complement strand
CTCTCTACTGATGTTGGAAGGTGGTGGTTTGGCATTGCTGAGGCAGGATGAAACTTTGATTCTGAGCTGTTCTGCTTCAGCCTCTTTCATTTTGTTGTTGCGGATGGCTGACTCAGTAGCTGTGATCATCTCCACCAGAGGAATTCTACTTGGTGCAACCGCAAAGTTCAGTCCCCTGGCAAGAATCTCTGTCTCTGGCTGGGTGAGCTGTCTGTCAGATAAATTCTTCACACACTTTTCTGTCTCCCTGGCATGTATTTGACTACTGGAGTGTTGTCCTGCACTGAATGCGTTGTTATTGGAATAATGATGGTGTTGATGAGTTATTAGTAAGTTAAACTTGTTTTGTTGTCGAGTCTTGGACTTGACATGCTGTGCTAAGCGTGCCTGATCTGTACAGTCCAACACTTGTTGAAGTGTGGTCTGATCTAGACACATAGTTAGTTTCTGTTTAATGTGCTCTTCTTTGGCCTTCAAGGCCTCAATAGTAAAATTGGTCTGTCTCACCCGTTCATTCAGCAGCTGGGTCTGTGCCTTCTGAAGGATCTTGCTTGCCCGGTGCCCGCTGACCGAAGATTTTAGTTCCAGGCTCTTGGGAATGATGCCACTTTGTCGACATCTGAGGTTGAATCGCAAATGGTTCCTGTAGTCTGCCCTCTTCCTTGCTGTTTTCTCAAACTCTCTAACTAGTTTGAGGCAATCCTGGCCAAAGTGATTCAAAATATCCTGATGCATGCTCAATAATCCAGGTAGAAAAATCTAAAAAAAGTTAAATCTGGTCATCTGGACATAAAAAAAAAAAAAAACAAAGCAAATCAACAAAAAAATGTAGAAACGTTTCGTCTCTCATCCGAGAGACTTCCTCAGTCTGAGGAGCTGTATTCAGCTCAGTCTCTTAAATAGCACCTTCTCAGAGTGGATCAACCAGTTTGCTGCTGACAACCAAAACCAGCTGATCACATGCTCAAGAAGGACCATCAGCCTAACAAAGGATCATTAGCACACTGATGGCTGTTTACTGTTCACAGAGGGCTGAGTGATACTAGCAATCACAGCATTGTAAGAGGGGGACAGTTGAACCTGGAGGCTCCACCCCTGTTTAATTATGGACGATTTCTTTTCACAAAGATGGCCTCCTTTACTCCTCTCTAAAACCATCGTTCCTCTCTGTCCAGGATGTGAACATCTTCATCCTTGAAAGAGTGACCGCTGGCCTGGAGATGAGAGTAGACCGCAGAGTCCTGGCCTGATGATGTTGATCTTCTGTGCTGGCCCATCCTTTTGGCCAGTGGCTGTTTAGTTTCCCCGATGTAAGACTGATCACAGCCCTCCTGACACTGAACAGCATACACAACATTACTCTGTTTGTGCCGGGGGACTGGATCTTTGGGATGAACCAGTCTTTGCCGTAATGTATTTTGGGGTTTAAAAGCCACTGGGACGTTATGTTTAGAAAATAAACGTCTCAGTTTCTCTGATACTCCCTCAACATACGGAATGACCACTGGTCTGGGTCTGGGTTCCTCCTTTTCACCTGTTGGCTGACTGGAGTCCTGTTTGGGTTTCTTCTCTGCTTTCAGGAAGGCCCAGTTAGGATATCCACATTGCTCTAGAGCCTGTCTTGTGTGGGGTTTCTCCTTCTGCCTGGCTCCTGAGCTAGTGGGGACGCTGTCTGCTCTGTGGTACAGAGTCCTGATGACTCCTAACTTGTGCTCCAAAGGGTGATGGGAGTCAAACTGCAAATACTGGTCTGTGTGGGTGGGTTTGTGGTACACCTCGGTTTGCAAATGTCCTCTATCAGAGACTGAGACCTCACAGTCCAAGAAAGCCAACCTGCCATTTTTTACATCTTCTCGTGTGAACTTGATGTGTGAACGACAATAAAGAATCTCTGACTCTCTGACTCCAAAAACCAAAACTTTACTGAAAGTTCAAGGCTCTTTGTCTTTGTCATTTGAAACACATGTGGTACATGAGGTGGAACAAAATTGTGTACTCAGGGTCCCAGTTACACCCAAAAATAGCAAAAATATAAAGTATAAAAGGAAATAGTATATAAGGAAGATAAACACTAACATATAAGCTAAACAATACACTTAAAGATCTAAGATATACACTAAACACCAACAATGTAAAATACATCCATCCATTATTTTTTACCCATTTATTCCATTTTGGGTCATGGGGGTTGCCAGTGCCCATGTCCAGCAATCACTGTGCGAGGGGCGGGGTACACCCTGGACAGGTCTCCAGTCCATCACAGGGACACATAGAGACAAACGAGACAAACAAACATTCACTCTCTCTCTCTCTCCTAGGGACAATTTAGAGTTACCAATCAGCCTAACATGCATGATTTTGGTCTGTGGGAGGAAACCGGAGCACCCGTAGAAAACCCACGCAGCACGAAGAGAACATGCAAACTCCACCCAGAAAGGCCTCCGGACCGAGATTTGAACTAGGGACCTTCTCGCTAAGATGCAGCAGCTCTACCAGTTGTGCCACCGTGCTGCACAATGTAAAATAAAACAGATATTAAAGAGCAACCCGAACATGAGTCTATAGTGATCAGATGGGTATGAATACAGCAACATAAAGGTAAGAGATCAGCAGCATGGATAATCAGTAGTACAGATAAGTGACATATTACTAGGGGTGTAACGGTACACATGGGTGTATTGAACTGTTTTGGTACAGCATGTTTGGTTCGGTACATGTGCGTACCGTTTCGGTTATTTTTTTCACTCATTAAGTTTAATTAGCGAGAAATTATGCGCCGCTGAACTAAAGTTCCTATGCGTGTTTCAACACGGCGCTATTTATTGTTGCAGTCTTGCAGCACGCGTAGCATTAGCAGCCTAGCAGGCAACGAACAAGCCTGAGCTTTGAGACCCTTTCATGTCGTTGTGGTCTCCTGTTCGGGAACATTATGTCTTTCTTGTTAAAAGACAAGTGAACAAATCCAAAGCTGTGTGTCGACGTTGTTTCACAGAGATTGGATCTGCAGCAGCAACATGTCTAACTTGTTAACACACTTGAAATGACATAATCCGAAGGTGAACATGTCTTCTAGCAGCTTGATATAAAGAGCGATAACCGCAGCATTTAAACAACCTTTATCAGGTAATTCAGATCTGTCCAGAGCAATAACACAAGCTGTAGGAGTTTTTAAAGATCTGGATCTACGTTGTTGAACGCACCGGCTTTAAGCATATGATTTAAGTTATTGAGCCCTGCTGCCAACGACATCCCATCACATCAGCACTTCAGCCAAAAAGTTCTACGAGCACTTTATGAAGAAACTAAAACTGATTGTCAACAAGCCCTGGAGCCCAGATTAAAACCCTGCCACATCGATGATGATCAGCGAGAGATTCAACCATCTCATAACAGAAATGATGACCGTGCAAGAAGAGATATTGTTATTGTTTTATTGTGATCTAATTAACATTTTTATTTTAAAATTATAATCTTATTAACTAATTTTTTTTTTACTCTTTGTGTTTGCAGGATGTCACTGCGAGCTGAGTAGCTGAGTCTACTTCATCTTCAGGGAAATGTTTTATTTATTTTTATACAAACATGTTGTTTACTTGGCATATTTTCTAAATAAACAAATTATAAGTCTTTATTTTGGCCTTTTTTGGTACCAAAATTAACCGAACCAAGCCCTCCTTGAAACTGAACCAAACCGAAATGTGATTTTAGCGTACCGTTACACCCCTACATATAACCAAATAAAGTGGGATTATAGTGATTTTTTTATACAGTGATTATCCTGATTAGAGATCAGCTTCAGGGTAGAAGCTGTTCCTCATTCTAGTGGTTCTACACTTAATGCTCCTCAACCTCCTTCTTGAGGGGAGCGAAGCAAAAAGTGTGTGTGCTGGGTGAGTGTGGTCCTTCATGATGCAGGTGGCCCTCTTCCTGCATCTGGATGTGTAGATGTCTGTGATGGTGGGGAGACTGACTCCAACCAACATCTTCTGTGCAGCCTTCACCACTCTCTGCAAAGCTTTTCTTTCTGCGGCTGTGCAGCCTCCATGCCACACGTTGATGCTGGAGCACAGGATGCTCTCCTCTGCACACCTGTAGAAGGAGGTGAGGACTGTGCACAGAAAGTCTGTGAAGGACGAAACCGATACTACAACCATTTTGGAGTTGGGTTCTGTGAAATTGTTGTAAACGAGCAATATTTTACCTGCAGTACATAGCTCTTTATTTGGCCTCAGTTTGTAAATAGTGGTTCATCTTTACTGGTATCTGTACCAGACCGATCCTCTTCCTCTCTGCAAGTTAGCAGGATGTTAGCTATGTTCCTAGTCAAATAAATGTAAGGTTTAAGTACTGATTCATTAACTACTATGTATAAGCAAGTACCCAAACTGAAGTACTTATAATGAACAGAAAAAAAAAACTAGGAACGAGACACCCCATTTGGAAATATTGAATATTGCTTAGCATTTATTAGCCTTTGGCAAACAGACAAACATGTAAAGAAAAATGAAGCAAATTTTAAATAAGGATGCACCAATCCACTTTTTTTTCCCCTCCCCCGATCCGATACCTAAAACTATATGTCGGACGATACCGATACCTTTCCAATAACATCATCATTATTGATTTTATATGAGGCTTTAATAATCTCTTCTCAAGTACAATTTGTACAAATCTATGCATGCATGTCCAAAAAAAGCAACTTGAGATAAGTTTTATTAATGTTGGATAAGTTTTAAAGTTAGAATTAAATTCTGCTAACACAAAACATGTTTTTTTTTTTCCTAGCTTTAAAGTGGATATTAACGTGATTAAGTAATTGTTTAAAGTTATTTTAGATATTTTTAAATAAGGGGCAAATATAAGAATTTTTTTCTTCTTTCTGCATTTTTTCCATTCAATGTTTTCTTTTTGATTAATTTGTTTTGTTTATTTTGTTTCTTTTAAATTAATTAATAAATGAATTAAGTAAAATAAAATATTTAATTACTTTAAACATCTGCTAAGTTCAAGGCATAAACCAACAGACATGTTCCTGTTTTTAGTATTTTACGTCACTTTATAATGTATCTGTTTTTGTTTAGTTTTTTTATATATATAATTTTCTTGTAATTTTCAATTTATATGCTTTTTTATGATTGTCTACTGTTGTACTGATAAATATCTCCTGGAGGGTAAACTATATTTTGGCTGCAAGTATTCAATCAAAATGCAAAACCCTTTGTTTTCTACAACTGATAGTGGTTGATCATTAATTACGATGAAGTTTAACAACTTCTCTGTAAACATTTGAGCTCCGGGGCTTCAGTGGTGTCTTCTTCTCATTCAGTCCGAAGCAGGCAGCCTGATTTCGGTCAGCCGCGTTCACTCTGCCCCTCTTCCGAGACGGGCAGACTGCAGCTGGGCACATTGGGCGTGGCTGGCCAGGGTCGGGCTGCCTGTTTTGTGTTAAGCGAGAAGAGCGCACCGCTGAAGCCACGGAGCTTGAATGTCCAACGTAAAACTAACTTTACCGCTGTTTAATGTGGCGCTATGGCTCTGCAGACAGTGCACGTTGCTGTCTTGTTTTGTGGTGTTTCTAGTGTAAAATACTTCCACATAACGGACATGTTTAGATGAAAAGTTTGTTAGCTGTTAGCCACAGTGATGCTAACTCAGTCCTCACGTTGTAGCTGCTGCAATCTATGAAATGGATTTCCTGAATGTGAGGTGGGTCTTATTACGCTGGTCTTCGTGAGACATGCCTCCGTTCAGGAAATCCATTCCATAGTTTGAAGCCAACTGCAGAACAGCAGGCAGGGAATCACACGATGAGAAGTTTCAGCAAACACAGATGCATCAGGGATCGAAAATCTCTGCAAGTTGGATCGGAAAAATCTGATACGTAAATTATGCTGGTATCGGAGCCCGATACTAGATCGGATCGGCCCCGTCCCTAATTTTAAATCACTCAACAGTCAGACACTAAGGTCGTTTTCTTACCAGATAGTCGGGTAGACTTGGTTCGGTTCAGGACCAATATTCATGACCTTTTGTTACATTTGAGCTGGTGCGTTTGCATTCACACTGCACTGTGCAGTCGAGCCAACTTGCTGAACCAACCTGTTCCCCCGCTCGCCTGTGGGGGCGCTGCACCAAGAACTACTGAAAGAAACGACACAAAAACCTCTGAAGACACTTCTTCTTCTTCTTCTGTAAATAAAAATAAAAATGAAGTGGCATCAAGTTTTAGCAGTTTTAGGAGTTATATTTTGTCATTTTTCAAAAATGGACTCAGCATGAGCAGAAGATGAGACAGAAGATCATGGAGAATGTTGTTTTTCCACACAAGGCAGCTGACGGCTCCATATGAGGTCAGAGAAATGTGTGTTTGTTTACCCTGCGGAGCGGGGTCGGTCTGTTTGCATACACACTGTACTTGAACCGCGCTGGAGTTCTCTTCTACCGGACCGAGACCTAGGTTTTAGCCCGGGCCAGAGTTCACTTTTTTGTTCTGTGACAGAGTTCGATGGCGCATTCACACCTCCCTAAACGAACCGGACTTTCAAGGAAAACAAACTAGAGTTTGATTAAAGCGACTAAACAGAGCTGGTGTGAATGCACCCTAACAATCAGCTCGGGTTAGGACTGTACACCTGTCAGTCATCTGTTACTGGGAGGAGTATGAAAATGCCTGAAGAAGATGCCAGAAAAAACTAAGTTAGAAGCTGAATCTGCAAATTTCTTGCAGATAGGCAACAACTCTAGCTAGTGTGTGTGTGTGCTGTTTCACCTGATAGGAAACTAAAATAAACATTTAAAAAAGTTCAATCTGGTCCTCTGGACATTCAAAAAAACAAAAAACAAAACAAAGCAAATAAATGTAGAAATGTTTCGTCTCTCATCCGAAAGACTTCCTCAGTCTGCGGTGCTGTATTCAGCTCAGTCTCTTAAATAGCACCTTCTCAGAGTGGATCAACCAGTTTGCTGCTGACAACCAAAACCAGCTGATCACATGATCAAGAAGGACCATCAGCCTAACAATGGATCATTAGCACCTGATGGCTGTTTACTATTCACAGAGGGCTGAGTGATACTAGCAATCACAGCATTGTAAGAGGGGGACAGTTGAACCCGGAGGCCTCCACCCCTGTTTAACGATGGACGGTTTCTTTTCACAAAGATGGCCTCCTTTACTCCTCTCTCAAACCATCGTTCCTCTCTGTCCAGGATGTGAACATCTTCATCCCTGACAGAGTGACCTCTGACCTGGAGATGAGTGTAGACTGTGTTCAACTGTCCCCCTCTTACAATGCTGTGATTGCTAGTATCACTCAGCCCTCTGTGAATAGTAAACAGCCATCAGGTGCTAATGATCCATTGTTAGGCTGATGGTCCTTCTTGAGCATGTGATCAGCTGGTTCTGGTTGTCAGCAGCAAACTGGTTGATCCACTCTGAGAAGGTGCTATTTAAGAGACTGAGCTGAATACAGCACCTCAGACTGAGGAAGTCTCTCGGATGAGAGACGAAACGTTTCTACATTTTTTTTGCTTTTTTTTTGTTTTGTTTT
The DNA here is from genome assembly GCF_014905685.2 of Nematolebias whitei. Taxonomy (NCBI): domain Eukaryota; kingdom Metazoa; phylum Chordata; class Actinopteri; order Cyprinodontiformes; family Rivulidae; genus Nematolebias; species Nematolebias whitei. Next base: position 3,634,229 of record NC_056516.1, on the reverse strand, counting down.
GTTTCTTTGAATGTCCAGAGGACCAGATTGAACTTTTTTAGATTTTTCTACCTGGATTATTGAGCATGTATCAGGATAAAATAAACATTACAACGTCTGCAACCAGACAGGTCTGCACTCATTAGATCAGAGCTTTGTGACAGAGATCCAAAAGCTTTTAATCACAGAAACGGCTGGAGCGCTTCCAAGTTTTTCACATCAGTGAGAATTTTCAGCTCTAAGCATGAGTTTTATATAGTTATTTTAATGCAACACCCCCACTTTTGTTCCATGAAACAGCAGAAAACAAACAAACTATCAAGAGCAAATAAATAAAACTAAAGTGGACCTGTGTACGTCAGAAAGTGATTAACTCCTGCATTTCTGTATTTGTAAAATAACCGATATAGGACAACAATATAACAAATCTTCTGTTCTAGTTTTTTGTCCGGGGCCGAAATGGTGTAGGCGCAGGGCAGCCGACTCGGGACCCAAAGGTTAGATCCCTGGTCATTGCACATCTCGTGGTGTCTCTGAGCAAGACACCTTATCCCCAGTTGCTCCCTGGGCTCTTTCCATAGCTGCCCACTGCTCCACCTGGTGGTGGATGGATTTAAAGCAGAGAGCCAATTTCACCATTGTATGGGAGCATACAATGATGACAACACATAACACATTATTATTATTATTGTCATATTCAATTATGAAAAGCTGGACGTTTTAATCTTGCAAATTTATGACTTTTTAACTTTAAATAATAATGAAAGTTTTTCACAAAAATGTCATAAAAACTGGGCTACTAGATGACATTTAGTTCTTTCCCTCAACCGTTCATGGTCTGATGCCATGATGACAGTAACTAAAGATCCTACGTAGCGCCTGCCATGAATTCTCACCTCCTTAGCATAGATTTTACTTTTGTTGGCCATTCCAGTGTATTTCTCCTAAAGCAGACTGAGCTGACAACAAAGCACTAATGTACCCCCATACCAATAGAGAGGCAGGATTTTAAGCTGTACACTGACATTAGGCTCTCAAAGTGTATACTTTGTACATATATATATATATATATATATATGTAGCGAGAGCACGAGAGAGAGACATTTTCACATGTCAAAAATAGGTTTTAATTTTAATTAAAATGTTTTTTACTTCTCTGACTTGAAGTTTTGATCATAAATGCTCACTTTGAACTCCACGTGTCTCTTTGTGCATCGTCTTTCTCACCTTCTTTTCTTATTAGGCAGTGAAAAGAGTGGAATAAAACAGGCTAGTCATCTGCTACGAGAGGGCTAATGGGTGGAAATGACTGCCTCCATGTGTCTACAGCCGCAAATGAGACAAGTGAGAACAGCGCAGGAAAGTGGAGGAAAGCATGAAATTATAACCTGTGTGTGTGTGTGTGTGTGTGTGTGTGTGCGTGCGTGCGTGTGTGTGTGTGTGTGTGCGTGCGTAAGGGAGAGAGAGAGAGAGAGAGAAAGAGACAGTCAGAGAGAGGACCCAGCAGGAGGAAGGATGGGGGATGGACTGAACCAGTCACAGAGCAGGAAGTGAAGACAGAAAAAGAGAAACAGGTCTGATGAAAACAACAGTGACAGTGAAATGTTGAGCATCACATGTTTATTTTCTGAGAGTTGAATCTCACTGCAGCACACGGTGTTGTGAGGAGATCTAGAGTGGCTGGATACAGAGAATAGGGACTGCTCCTCACCAATATTTCCCTCCCCACCCCCCTTTCTTCATATTATCTGCTTGGCGCTCTCCTAGCAGCAGCAACTCTCGTGCTGCCTTCATGTGCTGTCGGCTTTTTCTTATTCACACCACAAACCAGACACGATTCTCTTTAAATAACATTCAGTAAACCTGTTTTCTGTTCTAGTTTCTTAGTATGTATGCTTTTTGAAGAAAGAGCAGTACATAATGTAGAATTAGAAGTTTTAGGCTAAGATCATCTAATACTTGGTGGGGGGGGGGGGGGGGATATAGCAGTTCAGGTCACATTTAAAAATACAGTTTTGCAGAATAAATTACAACATTAAGAGATTTTACAATATAGTCATTTATATCAATAGAGTGCACATTGTGGCTGACTACAACAGGGCTCCATCCATCCATTCATTTTCTTCCACTGATCCGGGGTCGGGTCGCGGGGGTAGCAGCCTAAGTAGGGAGGCCCAGACTTCCCTCTCCCCAGCCACTTTGTCCAGCTCCTCCGGGGGAATCCCGAGGCGTTCCCAGGCCAGCCGAGAAACATAGTCCCTCCAGCGTGTCCTGGGTCTTCCTCTGGGTCTCCTCCCGGTGGGACGTGCCCGGAACACCTCACCAGGGAGGCGTCCAGGAGGCATCCTAACCAGATGCCCAAGCCACCTCAACTTGCTCCTCTTGACGTGGAGAAGCAGCGGCTCTACTCTGAGTCCCTCCTGGATGATCGAGCTTCTCACCCTATCGCTAAGGGAGAGCCCAGACACCCTGCGGAGAAAACTCATTTCGGCCGCTTGTATCCGAGATCTTGTTTTTTTGGTCACAACCCAAAGCTCATGCCCATAGATGAGGGTAGGAACGTAGATCAACTGGTAAATTGAGAGCTTCGCCTTTTGACTCAGCTCTCTCTTCATCACAACAGACCTGTACAGCGCCCGCTTCACTGCCAATGCTGCACCTATCCTCCTATCGATCTCATGCTCCATTTTTCCCTCATTCGTTAACAAGACCCCAAGATACTTAAACTCCTCCACTTGGGGCAGGACCTCCTCCCTGACCCGGATAGGGCACTCTACCTTTTTCCGGCTCAAGACCATGGCCTTGGATTTGGAGGAACTGATCCTCATCACACTCGGCTGTGAATCTCTACAGCGAAAGCTGTAGATCACGACCTGATGAAGCCAATAGGACCACATTATCTGCAAAAAGCAGAGATGCAATCCTAATGCCACCAAAACAGATCCCCTCAACACCTTGGCTGTGCCTAGAAATTCTGTCCATAAAGTTATGAACAGAATTGGAGACAAATGGCAACCTTGGCGGAGTTCAACTCTCACCGGAAATGAGCCCGACTTACTGCCAGCAATGTGGACCAAGATCTGACACGGGTCATACAGCCCGTATCAAAGGGCCTGGTACCCCATACTCCCAAAGTACCCCCCACAGGGTTTCCTGAGGGACACCGTTGAACGCCTTCTCCAAGTCCACAAAGCACATGTAGACTGGTTGGGCAAACGCACCCTCCAGGACCCTGCTGAGGGTGTAGAGCTGGTCCAGTGTTCCACAACCAGGACGAAAACTGCACTGCTCCTTCTGAATCCAAGGTTCGACTATCCGACGAACCCTCCTCTCCAGAACCCCCGAATAGACCTTACCAGGGAGGCGAACGTGATCCCCCTGTAGTTGGAACACACTCTACGGTCCCTCTTTTTGAATGGGGGACCACCATTATGGTATGGTATAAAGTTTATTCATTTTAAAAAGTACAAAACAATTCCATAACAATATAAAAAAGATACAAAAGATTTAAAATGAAAGGCAGCAGAAAGAAGAAAAAAATCTTATTTTATCTGCCCCTTTTTTCAAACAATTATTTCAATCATAATAATTTTCAAGTAACAGAACAAAATGAATAACTTTCTAATTTTTCTAATTCTAATACAAAACACACACTAAGCTACTTCATATATACTTTTTTAACAATTCAGCTTTGATCTTTTTCTTAAATGTACACATTAACTTGTCATTTTTCACATCACTCTCTAGAACATTCCACAATCCAACTCCTTGGATTGAGGTAGACCTTCCCTTCAGACTAGTTCTGAATTGTGGTTTGACAAATATCTCTATCTCCTTAAGATTATAACAACTTTGTCTTTTAACAACATTTCTTTGGATATTTAACGTTAATGTGTTATTTTGAGCCCTATACATAACTGATAAAATACTGTAATCTACCAAATCATGGAACTTCAATAAGTTCAGTTGATAAAATAATGTGCTTGATGGGTGACTGTAATGCTTTCTGGTGATAATTCTTACAGCTCTTTTCTGTAAAATAAAAATAGGTTTTGTAAATGTTTTACACACTTTCCCCCAAACATCAATGCAATAGATTAAATGTGGAACAATGATTGTGTTATACAACATGTACAGAGCTTTATCATTTAATAATTCCCTGACTTTGTATAGTACTGCAATAGATTTAGATATTTTTGTTCTTACAGAATTGATGTGATTTTTCCATGTTAGCTGTTCATCAATGATTACACCCAAAAATTTCATCTCATTAACTCTACAAATCTCAACACCCTCAATTTTAAATGGATCATCAACAGTTTTCTTTTTGTTACTAAATATCATGTATTTAGTTTTATCTAAATTTAATGATAATTCATTAAGTTTAAACCAAGTTTGTATTTTATCAAATTCTGTCTTCATCAATTCCAACATCCGTTTTACATCTTTACCCAAACAAAAAAATGTGGTGTCATCTGCAAAAAGGACACATTTGAGGAGTCCTGATACATTCACTAAGTCATCCACATATAAAATAAATAACTTTGGTCCAAGTACAGAGCCTTGAGGAACTCCACACGTGATATTGCACAGGTCAGATCTTACACCATTTATTTGTACAAACTGTTTCCTATCTTTTAAATAGCTAGATACCCAGTGTAATGCTGGTCCTCTTATACCATATTTATTTAATTTTTCAAGGAGAATAGTGTGATCAATAGTATCGAATGCTTTTTTTAAATCAACAAAAATACTAACACAATACTGTTTTTGATCGACAGCAGTAGTTATTTGTTCCATTATTTCCATGAGAGCCATTGATGTAGAGTTTTTTGCTCTAAACCCATACTGACTGCTACTTAGAACGTTTTGTTTAGTAATAAATTTATCTAATCTGGTCACAAACAGTTTTTCTAGAATTTTTGAGAACTGTGGTAATAAGGATATTGGTCTATAATTATTGAACACACATTTATCACCATTTTTAAAGAGAGGAACTACCTTAGCTACTTTCATATTGTCTGGAAATTGATGAAAATCCATGATTTTCATCATGGATTTCATCGTCATCCTTCAAAAAATATTGTGAAATACCTGTTTTTGCTTTATGACTTTTCAGAACACTATTTATTACACGCCATGTAGCTTTCATATCACCATTGTTTTTATTTAATAAATCACTATAATATTCCTTCTTGTGTTTCCTTATAATCGCTACTAATTTATTTTTATACTTCTTATATTTCTCTTCAGCCTCTTGTGTTCTCAATTTCAAGAAACATGTATATAAATAATTCTTTTTTAACAAACATTTCTCAACCCTTTCATCATCCATGGTTGGTCAACAACATTTCTCTTTGTACAATTATTTTGCACACAATTCTTTTCATACAGAGCTCCTAAAATATTCATAAACTCATCATATGATCTGTTCACATCATCAACATACACGTCTTTCCAGCTTTGTTTATGTAAATCATCTTTTAATTTGTCCATTGCTTTTTTTGATGTGTTTATTGTTTTTTTCTTAATTGTAATTTCTTTTGTAATGCTTCGATCATTTTTATAAATCATGAAAACTGGTAAATGATCACTCAAATCACTCGTTAAAATACCTCCCATCACATCCCCATTTGTTACATTTGTGAAAATATTATGGATTATTGTAGCACTATGAGTTGTAATTCTTGTTGGTTTTGATATTAACAGATAAAGATTTAAACTATACAATGAATTTGTAAATGTACTGATGTTATTTGAATCTGTTTTATTTCCCAGGTCAATATTAATGTCTCCACACAAAAAAATGCTTTTATTAAAACTCTTGTCCAATAATTGTACGATTTTATCAGTGAATATTTCTATATTTGATCCTGGAGATCGATATACACAACTTATCAATATGTTTTTATCATTCTTCTTTATTATTTCTATTGTTATTATTTCCATGATATTATCAACAATTATTGACATTTCATTAATTAATTTACATTTTATTTCATTTTTAACAAATAGAGCCACTCCACCACCTCTTTTGTTGCTTCTGTTCACATGATATAATTCATACCCTTCCATGTGAACATTAGTTGTGTTTTCATCGTTGAGCCATGTCTCTGACAGTGCTATTATTGTAAAGGTTCTGTTTAGCTGTTTTAAATAATCTGTTATTTTGGATATATTTGCATTTAAACTTCTACTGTTAAAGTGAATAATAGAGAGACCTCCATTAGTTATATTGATGTCATTAAACTGTTCTTCATTGTAATATTCACAATCTTTTATTACAGGGAAAAAATTTGTATCGATCACATCTTCAACATTGTATATTTTAAACTCTGAGTCTTCGTATGTTGCCATGTTTTAATGTATTTGTTCATTTTATATTTTGTTTATGAAGTTATGTCAATGATTTATCATCTGTCATCTCCTGAGCTCATTTTAGTTTTTCCAGATCCTTCAGGTCTTTTATTATTTTAGCCTGAGCCATTACTGCCAATCCAGGGGAACTGCCCCCGATGTCCACGCAATGTTGCAGCTTTGTTTAAGCCAACACAACCCCAGAACATCTAGAGCCCTAAGGAACTCTGGGCGAATCACATCCACCCCTGGGGCCCTGCCACTGAGGAGCTTTTTAACCACCTCGGTGATATTCAGCACCAGCGATTGTGCACATTGATCAAATATTAAAAAGCAAAATTCTAGGTAGAAGCTAAAAGTAACAAAAGTTCAGCTATGAGCAAATATGTTAGTTATCAGCCAAAATTAGCAAAACACTTGAAAAGCTAAACATGGCAAAAGGCTGGCTAAAAGTAGCAAAATATTAGCTTGAAACTAAAAGTCACAAAAAATTAGCTAAAGGCAGCAAAAGATTAGCAAAAAGTTTATAGAAGCAAAAGCTAAAACTAGTAAAATGCTACCTAGAAGCTGGAATAGCAAAAAGCTGGATAACTGAAGCAAAACTAATTGATAGTTAAATTAAACAAAATTCTAACCAATAGCTAAACATAGCAAAAACTATGTAAGCGTTGCAAATTATTAGTTAAAATTTCATAAATCTGTTTTAAATTGAATTTCATGAATCTCTATGGTTTTTTTTTTT
>NC_056516.1:3625257-3627051 GCF_014905685.2 Nematolebias whitei | reverse complement strand
AGAGAGAGAGAGAGAGAGAGAGAGAGAGAGGGATTTATACATGAAAATGAACCAGTGTTAGAGCCTACATGTAGACAATGATAACCAACTGACCAAGGAGTACAGGGTGCAGTGATGGCGGCTGTGGCTGAGTGGTTAGAGCAGTCGTCCTACAATGCAAGAGTTGGGGGTTCGAATCCACCAGCAGTCACATGTCCAAGTGTCCCTGGGCAAGACACTGAACCCTTCGTTGCGTCTGATGTGTCCCATCAGTGTATGAATGTGACCTAAAGCACTGATTAGTCTCTTAGAATGATTTGTTCAGTTAGCTTTGTAGAGATCTAGTATAGAGCTGTATGAATGGGTAAATGAGGCACAGATTGTTGTAAAGAGCTTTGAGTATCTCGATAAGATAGAAAGGTGCTATATAAGTACAGTCCATTTAACATCCATTTACCATGGGTACGGTAGTTACAACCAGTTATGAATCCATGGTCGACAGCATCCAACATGTGCAAGGAGCTGGCAGGGTCATTCGTAAATAATGTCACCATAGTCAATGGCCGGTAGGAAGCTAGCAGTTATAAGGCGTTTTCTGGCATTCAGAGTTAAGTACAGTCTATTTCTGAAAAAAAAAAATCCAGTTTCATTTTCAGATTTTTTAATCAAGTTTTCAATACATCCTGATGCATGCTCAATAATCCAGGTAGAAAAATCCAAAAAAGTTAAATCTGGTCCTCTGGACATTCAAAAAACAAGAAAACAAAAACAAAAAAACCAACAAAACAAAGCAAAAAAAAAAAATGTAGAAACGTTTCGTCTCTCATCCTGAGGACTTCCTCAGTCTGAGGTGCTGTATTCAGCTCAGTCTCTTAAATAGCACCTTCTCAGAGTGGATCAACCAGTTTGCTGCTGACAACCAGAACCAGCTGATCACATGGTCAAGAAGGACCATCAGCCTAACAATGGATCATTAGCACCTGATGGCTGTTTACTAGTTTACTAGTACAAGTTTTCGGCAGCACGGTGGCGCAACTGGTAGAGCTGCTGCCTCTCAGCGAGCAGGTCCTTGTTTCAAACCCCGGTCCAGGGGCCTTCTGGGTGAAGTTTGCATGTTCTCTCCGTGCATGCGTGGGTTTTCTCCGGGTGCTCCGGTTTCCTCCCACAGACCAAAAACATGCATGTTAGGCTGATTGGTAACTCTAAATTGTCCCTAGGTGAGAGAGTGAATGGTTGTTTGTCTCGTTTGTCTCTATGTGTCCCTGTGATGGACTGGAGACCTGTCCAGGGTGTACCCCGCCCCTCGCACAGTGATTGCTGGACATGGGCACTGGTGACCCCTGTGACCCAAAATGGAATAAACGGGTAAAGATAATGGATGGATAGTACAAGTTTTCAATATGTGGTTTAAAGAAAGATGTGCATCGACCAAAATTCCCAAGTATTTGTAAGAATCTACAAACTCAATAGGAACATCATGCATGGATGAGATAAGAGGAAGAGTTGCTGGCACAGACTTTCTGTTAGAAAACAACATCCCTTTGGTTTTGTCAGCATTTAGCACCAGCTTGAGATGGAAAAATCTGACTGAATGATGTCAAACACAGACTGTAGAAGCTAGAAAACCTTGGCAACTGTGTTAGCTCGGCAATAAACAACAGTGTCATCAGCATAGAGATGCAAGGATGCATCAGGAATGTTGTGACCTACATTATTTATATGAATTGTAAAAAGTGGGACCTAAAACAGAGGCTTGTGGCACACCATTGGTGACTGTTAGGTAGCTAGATGAAGTACCGTTATGTCAAACACATT
>NC_056516.1:3612098-3625157 GCF_014905685.2 Nematolebias whitei | reverse complement strand
TTTGGAACGGTGGTGAAAAATTCTTTCAACAAGTATTCCCTATGGTTGGATTAGGTGAAGTCCGCAACCATGTAGAGATCAATAGATATGCACTTCTCCACCTGATTAATGCCACACAAATGCTAGGAAAAGGAACTCAAAATGAATTAAACGCAATTAGGAATATGGTTCTCCAAAATAGAGTTGTCCTTGATCTTTTAACGGCCTCACAAGGGGGCGTTTGTAAGATAATTGGTCAAGTATGCTGTACATTTATCCCTGATGAAACACACGATGGAGGTGCCATCCATGACGCACTAGAAGATTTGTCCCACTTAAAAGACTATGTAGAAAGCGGTACCAAAGGCGCACAGCCCTTTGATTTCTGGGTATGGCTTACCTCTGGTTCATGGTGGCAGCTTCTGTTGAGAATTTGCGCCCCTCTCATCGTCTTTTTAGTTTTGTTTTGTTTATTTTTCTCCTGTGTTGTCCCATGCATCAAGAGCATGGTAAACAAGGCCTTTACAGGAGTAGTTAGAACATCCATCTCTGACATTGACATTGAAAAGCCCAGCCCATCCACTGAACTGTCGCCTAGGACTTCCACCACTTTTGTTTTAAAATAAAAATGAAAATTCGTTTTACAGTTAGAGAACATCAATCCATTCTTGAAATTGACACATCCTGCACCGATGACATCTTTGTAATTGACTTTGAAAGAGGCGGACACTCCCTGATGACTGAAACTTCATCCATTCCATCTAGACTAGAATTCCTAGATTTAGTGGTCTTAGCCATCCAAAGTTGTGTTCTTAGGCTTAGACCAGAAGACCATGAGTACACTGGACAAGATTTCCTGAACTAAAGACATTTCTTACGCTTTCATATTTTGGTTTTATGTTTTTAAATAAAAATTTTATGTTTTCTTCTTTTTATATTTTATGTTAATACTTTTTGATTGAAACAATATGCCCTCCTTTGAGTTCTTTGTATATTTTCATGTTTTGAATAAAATTAAAGTTTCTTACCTGTACGCATATAGCTCTTAAACAGGGTCTGTAACCCACAAAAACAGCTCTTGCAATTTCCATTTGAAGTTTATGATGGTCCTATGCCAAACCACAAGTGATGCAGTGAACTTGATGTTTATCCCATTCAAAGTCTATACTGTTATATATAACTTTATTCACTCTGTTTTCTTATTTTGTTGTTCCTTTTGGAACAAAAGGGGGGAAATTGTGAAAAAAATTAATAAACTGACACGTATCGTTTAAATATTGTTTAAAATCCATGTTTATTCTGCAGGTTTTTAAAGTTGATGTGTAAAATGTGAACTTTGGTGAAACTCCTCAGTTGATGTGTAAATGTGAACTTTTGTAAACTTCTCAAAGCCTCGTGCTTAGCAAAACGTCCTTGTAACTCCTTGGGGGAGTGGTGGCGCAGAGGTTAGAGAGGTGGGCTTGTGATCCGAAGATCGCCGGTTCACGCCCCGGCCCCGACAACATCAAAATTGTGGGTGGGGTAGGTGAAACACCCACACTTGCCCCCACCCTCATTCGCCCCACTCTGGGCCCATGAGCAAGGCCCTTAACTCCCACCATGTGCTCCCTAAACAGGTCTCTCTTGAAAATGAGTTCTCGTGGCTCAATGAGACTAAACTGTATAAATAAAGGCTAAATGAAAAAAAAAAGTAATCACCACCTGCAAAAAACAAAGACACAGAACTTTTATCTAACTGCTGAGAACGTTTTTTCGTATCAACATGTTCTTCCTTTATCAGAATATCCTAGCCACATGAACAAAGACTTGTTACAAATCTAATTAAAAACACCAAGCTCCACAATGTTTATCAGAATGTTCTGGTCACATGGACAGAAGACTGGTTACAAAACACCAGCTCAACAAGAAAAAGAACATCTCTCGTGCTGATAACAAAGAACCTGTGTATTGATATCAGCATGAAAAACTTTATCCTCCTTCATGATATGATGTTATTGTGACGCACGAAACATGTATAAAATATGTACTGTCTCTTTAAAAATTCAGTGCGCTGTTCTGACTTCGTTCAGAGGAGCAACTCTTTTCTGCAGAAAAAAAATAAACCTTGCGCTCCGATTTGAGCTAAAAGAGAGATGTCTCTGGTTCTTTTCGTTTTATTAGAAGTTTTTAAACTTTAAAATAATTACTATTTTTTTCACACGTGCCTGGCCCATCCATCCAGACTAGTAGTATAATAGTACAAGTTATTACGTCTGGTTCCGGTTTCTCGGGGGACGTCTGGCAGGGGCACCAGGAGGACTTCCTGGCTCATAATTACCTCCGTAATCAGCTGAGCCCATGTTGTTAACTCCCAGGGCCCTGTCCAGCCTCTCTGTCCAGCCTCACCGGTTTCTTCGTCAGGTAACATGCCTGCTTCTTCTTTTTTGCTCCCTGCGCCTGTTTGGTTTCGAAGTACTCTAAAAACTAAGGGGGAACTGCTGAGTGCCGAGGGGGGCATTCCTTTTCTTACCCCTCGAAGAATCATAGGGCCAGGCTTGTTGTACAGCCTGCTCGAGCAAATCTCTGGGATTTAACTTTTTCCTGTGCTGCTGCTTCTCTTTTCTTTCTTCTAGTTCTCTCAGTTCTGGATATAATGGTGGGGCTGAAGGTGTTACCTTTAGAGAGCTGTAGATGAGCTCTTGGTCATACTGCTGTTCAGTCAGAGATCCCTCTAAGGTTTTGGTTTCTTCTTCATCAAGTTGAGCCTTGAAGGATTTGAGGGGACTGTGATACCTCCTTACTTGCCAGCCCATTGCTCTCTCAGAGTGCAGTAGTTGGCCTTCCTCCATCTGTGTGTCACAGGCTGAACAGTATTTCACTTCGGTTCCATCCCACTCACATGCACAGTCTTTTGGGCCTTTGCCGCTTTTATCCCATTGTGTGATGATAGTTGCTCGAGGTAATGTGGTAATCCTGCATTCTCCACAAATTAATGCATCCATCACATTTACAGGTTTTAGTTGCAGCTGTCGTGCGTCCATCTTGTTTGTTTTAGGCTTGATGGGCTTCCTCTTCCCTGGTCCTTCCCAGAGAAGAGGTAATCCACTTGGTTTCAGGCAGAGCGTACAGTTGTTCTCCAGCAAGCTCCACTTGAAGGTCTCTCCTTCCTTTGACAGGTATCCTTTCTTTGCATATTCCAATGTGCTCAAGGCCCTACCCGTCCAAAGCCCTGAGACTGTTCTTCTTAGTTTCACTCCCCCGCATATAGTGGCCAATCTAATATAGGGGAGCATGGTGCTTGGTTCTGTGGCCATACTCTGGTTTCTGGTTTCAACTAGCTAGGAATTGGCTTCAGTTGCTCTATTCCTTGGATCCCTTTCTTCTCTAGCTCAACTGTGTTTTTATCTAACACTTTTCTCACTCTGTCTGTGGTGTTATATTTGGGCTTCACTGCAACTGCTGATGGGTGATCCTGTGCTCTGACCCACACCTTCTGTCCCACCCTGAATGGGGCCTCAGAGTCTGACTGTTCCTCTTTATCCCCATAGCTCCGCCCAACTTCACGCGTGCTAAACCGTCGTTGGTTGAGCTCTTCTGAGGGGGAAGGTCTACTAGCTTGTCTCCTGTCATTCAAGGCTTGACCTATCTCCACAGTTTTAGTACTCCATTCTTTGGTATTAGCATTTTTAGCTATCCAATTTTTGACTAAACCTATGGTTCTTTCTGCTACTCCATTGGCTTGAGGTGTGTAAGGAGGCGAATAAACGCGCACAACTCCAAAAGTCTGACACCAGTGATCTACCTGTGCATTGTGGAAATGTGTTCCGTTATTGGTTCTCAACTCCTTTGGAACTCCTAACGACCCACAGACCTGCTCCAGCATACTAACAGCACTGTTGCCATTAGCTTTTCTAGCTGGTTTCACCACCATGTACCCTGACATCGAGTCTACTAGCACTAGAAGGTATTTCTCTCCTTTCTTGCCTGTGACTCCCATAGGCCCAGCTACATCCATGCATACTGAGCCCCATGGTGTGGTACTTTTGATGGTCTGTCCATCCACTCGGTGCCCTCGCCTTCCTGCGTTGTATTGACCGCATACTTCACAGTTTTGCAGCACCTTGCGGACCTGTTTCAACGGGACCCAGAGCTCCTGACACTCCAACTCCTTACGTGTGGGTTGTACGCCTGCATGACCTAGACCCTCATGCACGCTCCGTACAACCTGCTCCACGTACTTCTCTGGGACTCTCCGACCTTCGGAGGTTCTGTCCCACTCCTCGATCCCGACAAAGACTATTTTTCTCTGCTGTACATAACGATCTACTTCTTCGTTGCCTTGCCAGTATTTTCCTTCTCTAGTGTGGGCCCTCTGGTGCTCTACTTCTAACTTCAGATTTAGCCTAATTTCAGCTATTTTCTTCCACAAGTCATGGTGAGCTACCACTTTGCCCTTGGCGCTTTCAAATCCATTTTCTTCCCAGATGGCTAGATCCTCATTTAGAGCTTGTGCACAATAGTGGCTGTCTGTCACTACTCTAGCTGTTCTTATCCTCTTGTGAGTTAATTCTAGTAGCCCTTCGAGTACTGCCGTAACTTCTCCTGTTTGTGCACTTCCCTGAACTCTCCCCCTTCTATGGCAGCACTCGTTCCCCTGATATTTTAGGATAAATCCCCAGTGTGCTACCTGATCTGACCCTTTTTTGGATCCATCCATGTAGAGAGTCCAGTTGTGCTGCTTCGGTTCTTCGGGCGCTTCTTTGGCTGCTTTTTTACTCACTGGCTGTGCAGGGCCTATCTCCAAATCGGGATCTAATAGAATATCTTCCCATCTACCCCACCTTGTGTTAGTAGCTTTGGTACTTTCTATTGTCCCTTTTCTGAGATACTTGTGCACTTGGCTTTGTGTCACTACTCTAATAGGCTGCCCTTGGGCCAAATCTTTTAATGTCCCCCAGTATCTAGCAAGCACTGCTAGCTCTTTTTCTTCCTGAGGAAACTTTTTCTCTACTGAGGTCAGGGTGTAACTCCATAGAGTAACTAATCCACCATTTTCGTTCTTTACTGCTATCATGGCATCATCACTGTCGCAGCTGACTTCAGCTATGAGTTTTGTCATTAGGCTTCTTGGTTCTAGCCTTACTGCTTCCTGAATCTTTTTCCTAAGTTCTTCTAAGTCCTGTTGGTTTTCTGCTGTCCAGACCCATAGTTTTTTACTGTTCACTTCACTGTCATTGTCTTTTTTCTTTAGGCAGGCATACAGTGGTTTGGCGTATCTCTGATAGTTAGGGACATGATCTCTCACATAATTACACAGTCCTAAGATCTTCTGTAAGTCGTTCTCTGACTCAGGGGGCTGAATTTGCTCGAGTTTCTCCCTATACCCTTCTGAGAGTCCTAGGTCTGCTGTCACTTGAAACCCTAAATAATTCACCTGGAACTGTCCAAGCTGGCATTTTTTCAAATTCAGTTTCAATCCTGCCTCTGTGACTCGCTGCACCACTTTAGCTAACCTCTCCAGGTGCTCTTCCTCTGTGTCATCTGCGATAAACACATCGTCGATGTAAATTGAGGCGCCTAAGTCTTTGAGCACGTCCATCACGACCGACTGGAATACATTAGGAGAGTTTTTATATCCATGTGGTAGCCGCTGCCAAACATAACTTTTTCCTTGGTGGGTAAAAGCTGTCTTTCCCTGTGATTGCTTTGCCAGCCTAAGAGAGAAGAATCCATTTGCTAAATCGATACAGGATTTGTACTTTTTCACTTGCAGAGTTTTTAGGGTGCCCTGCGGGTTGATTAGGCTCGCTCTGTTGGCTACTGTTAGTCTGTTAAGGGCTTTAAAATTAATCACTGGTCGCCACCCTCCTCCTGCTGATTCGGGTTTCTTTACTGCCTGGGTTAGGCTGTTAGTTATGGGGTTTGTTTCTTCCCTAATAATTCCTAACGCTCCTAATTCTTTCACAATTTTGTTCATTTCCTCAACTGCTCCTGAATTCAGGGGATATTGTCTCACAGGTGGGTGAACCCCTCCTTCGATTATATGTACAAACTTTGGGCCTAGGTCTCCGCAATCATTTTTAAATCTGGCTATTGAGGCTTTCTCTAGTATTTGTTTTAACTTCTCTTTCCCAGCCGGGGAGAAGTCACTCTCATCTATTTTTTGTTTTGTCACTTCAGGGATATTTACAGGTTTATACCAGTCCTCAGACTCATCTAGTTTGTGAGTGAACCCTATTTTTACTAGCCTAGATTTTAACTTCTCTAACCTTCTGTTTAAGGCTCTTCGGTTCTTTTTTGGTCTCTTTAGTTCTTTCAAGTCTGTGATTGTCATAAGGTTCTAAGGCCCTTTTATCCACACAATTCCTTGCCATAACCCATAAGGCATTGTTTCAATTTTTCCGTTTGCTAACTGAACTGTTAGGTGTCCTACTGTTTTTAGGTTCCTGCGGGTCATAGACACCTCTGCTCCGGAATCTATTAGGTAAGGTTCTCCCTCTACTTTAGTGTAGATTTCGTCCCCCTCCCAATAGGCATCTTCCAGAGTGACTCGCAACCTGTCTGCCATCATTTAGCTGGCCCTCCACTCCCTTTCTCACGGGATTCATGGAGGGCTCTTTTCTCTTCTGGGGTCAGTTTTGCATATTCTTCTGGGGGTAGGTATTTACCCCCTTTCTGTGGTGTGGAGTTTGAAGCTGGGGCTGAAAATCGTTTTGGTTGTTGGTCCCTATATTGTGGCTCTGACTGCCTTGGTGGTCTTTCTCTGTACTGTGTCCCTTGCTGTCTCGGGAACTGTTCTCTGTATTGTGGCTGTTGAGGGGCCTTTTGTGTCGGCTTTGGCGGTTTTTGGCTTTGCCTGCTCTCATTTTTCTTCTTTTCTTCCCAGAACAGCTGTTCTAGGTCGTATGATTTCACTGCCTGTTCTATCTGGGCGTCATTAGTTTCATGAGGCATTCTGGCAAAGGTGAGCTCTCCCCTTCTTCCCTTGGATACGATCCTTAAGGCTTTAACATACCTTTTAGGGGGAATCACCTGTTTAAGTTGATACCAAACTGGGGTGAGGCGTTGGCCTTGATCCATGCGCATCCTCGCCCGCTGAATGTGAGAGTCCTCATCGTCCATGTCTTCTAGGACCAGTTTCTTCATACTGGCTTTGAGCCGATTCCCCTTTACTCATTGGGTTTGTGGTGACATTACCCAGCCACAACTTTTTTGCTGCATCACACTCAGTGGAGCTAACTACCATGGGCCACACATCTTTGATATATTCTTCGGTGGTCTCCTGAGGTTGTTTTTCCCTCACTAAGGTTTTCAGCTTTTTGTACTCACGATAACTGTCAGTTTTTGGGCCAGGGGCTTGATTTTGTCTAGCCTGCCTGGGCTCAAGGGTTGATTCGGGCACTTGATACGGTGGATTTGTCTCGGCCGGGTATATGTCATCTTCCTCATCGGCCGATATTTCATCTCGCAATTTCTTTTCTGTTTCTTGGGCATATTTGTAGGCCGTCTTTTTCATTCTTCTTAGCATCACATCATGTACTATTCCTAAGTAAGCGGTCCTAAACTTACTGGTGAAGGGTTTGTGGGCTGCTAATGTGGGGTATGAGGGCATCATTAAAATGTTGGCCCATTCTCCCAAAGTAGCTTTAACAGTCAGTTCCACTGTCTCCTCTGACCTGTCTGCCCATACTGGTGGAATGTCATAGTGATTTTGGCCAGCTTCAGGGATGTAAGTTCGGCGCCCATCACTCGCCTGTACCGGGCCCCAACTCAAGTCCCTGGCCAACCTTTCTGATGCTCTATGTACGTCCAGTATTTCTACTCCCTTCTTTTGTCCTTTTCTTTGTCCTATTCTTAATGGCTTAACTGGACTGTCGTACTGGCCTGCTATTGATTCTAGACTGGCACTACCTTCATCATCGGTATCTTCCTGACTCGGGTCTGCATCTGGTTCTCCCTGGGAGCTCTCTTCGTCTTCTTCCTCACTCTCTATGTTTAAAGGTTGTATCTTTGTTAATGTTTCTCTCTTTGGCTGTCCTTCTCGTGAGTCTGCTCCGCTTCTGCATCGTCTTGTGGTTGAACTTTTCAGGTCATTTTCTGAGGGTGAGGTCAGAGGCGTTTTCGACCCCTGAGGACTAACCCTCAACAGGTCTTCACTTTTCTTGGCTCCCGGTGATGCTAATTATTTTTCTGTGTCTTCTTTCCCTAACTTTAGGGGTTCCTTGATTGGTTTTTCCTCTGGTTTTGTCATTGCGGCCACGACTCTGGATTTTCGATCTTCATCTAGATGAGTGGGGGTCACTATAATCATTTCTTTTAAGTGGGCTTCCGCTGGCATGTCCTTGGCCAGGTACGTCATTGAATTGACCGCTACTCTCTCAGCTATTTCCCACTGCAAATGATGGGACCGGAGCCCATCTATCCCTATCACTATGCGCCTAAAGCCGAACTCTATGGCTCGAAACACTCCTCTCTGCAAAGCTTCTAACATTTCCCTGAGGTAGCTGGTATTATCGGTTGCTTCTTTATAGCTTCGAATTGGGATGTGTATTATCGCATAATACGGAGCATCAGCTCCACTGGTCATTCTTGTTTTTGGCTCTGTGCTATTTGGTTCACCAACAAGTTGTTTTATTTCGGCTTGGTACTCCCTGCCAGCTACTTTCTTTAGAGCTTTTCTGTAGGTCGAGTTATGGATTTTGTACTTATGATTTGTAAACACCAGTAATGCATCCGCCTCTATAGACCATGGTGTCCCTATCACTTGGTATACACGGGTACCATTTTGAAACTTCACACATTGAGTCTCCTTCGGGAGTGGTTCTAGAGTGGGACCAGAGTGGGACAGAACCTGTTTCAGCCCTGTTATCTGCCTGATTTCCCTTTCCGGTTTCTTTTGGGAATTTTCTTTTTCATCTTCCTCTTGATTGGAATATGATTCAGTTTCTGGTTTTAGGTGTTTTTCTTTTGCTTTCTTTTTTCTGTAAGTTTTTGGGGTTTCCCCTGAGGGGCTCTTTTTAAGATTCTCTTGCTTATTCGGCTGGTTTTTTAGCGGTTCTGTCAGCTCCTGTTTTCGCACTCCTCGCAACCCCCTTTCTGTCCACCCAGATTCAGTGGCTTCGAGTTTCCCCATCCTCTCCACTATGCTTTGGGCAAGCAGGTCTAGGTTCTTGTCAACCTGTTTCATATACTCTTTACCCCCTGTGTACCCATCATTACTTTCTTCAGATTTGGTTTCTCTTTTGAATACACTTGTGAATAATCTTAGTTGTTCTGCTCTGGTTTCCTCGTCTGTATCGAAGTCTGAATTGTATTTGGGAGTTTCCCTGTACGCACTCAGGTTTGGAGTGGAGCTCACAAACGTGGGGGGGGTGATGAGAGGCTGGAAGGTAAGCTCTCTTTTTTGGCTTCGCACCTCCTGGGTTTTCTCCTTCTATTTTAATTTGGAGGGGGGGTATATTCTTTATAACTTCGTCCTCCTCTGGTTCGCTTTGGTCTTCTTCACTCTCCGACACTTCAGGGGTATGTGTGAGGGAATTTTGCTCACTTTTCAGATCCCTCTCTGACTTTTTTCTTTCCTATATTCCCTCATTCTTGTCAATTCTTCTTCACACTCCTTATATTTTGCTGTTGCCCTTACCATAGGGTGTGTAATGATCCCTTCTAATCCTGTCACTTTGGATATCATCTTTACTATGGGGTCATACTCGACTGAGGGACTAATTACTGACACTATTGTTGTATCTTTTCGTGCCTCTATCTGTTGCACCCACCATTGCAACCATTTTTTAACTTCCTTTTTTGGTTTTGCTTCACCTGGGTCTCTTGTTACTACTGCTTGAATTCCCCACCGGACTTTTATACAGAAGAACACCCCTTTTTCTTCTATAAATTTCTTCAGTCCTTGCTTTAGGACACCTTCAACTACTTTGGGATTACTTTCTTTTAATATTTCCCTTACTACTGGATTCCAGGTATCATACCCTTTTCCATACAGGATGATTTCCACCTTGGTCACTCCTTCTGCTGATTGTTCTCCTGTACTTTGTACAATTGACTTTTGGCCATCTGTCTTTCCTTCTACTGGCTTCTGTTCTTCTTGGCTTGTCTGAGTCGGCTTGGAACCTCCTAGCTCTGCACTCGTCGATGCCCCTTCTGAGGCCATCGTTATGTCTTTTCTTGTCGGGTCAAGGTCGTCGGTCCTCAAAGTCTCCAGACTTTATCCTAACGTTTTGGACTAGGACGGACTAGCTGCTTGCCTACGACTCTGGATTATGGTCAGTAACCCTCGTAAGCCTTCTACCCCTCCTCACTAGCTTCTAGTGATCTATTGGGGGTACTGACTGGGGGGTCTCCCAGCCACTAACAGCTCCTTACTCTCCAGAGCTGCTCTATCGACGCCTATCAGTCCTCTGTAGCGCACCTTTTCTTCTGGGGGGTCTCTATTCCTTTAAAAACGGTCCCATCTGGGGTTCCATGTTTTGCTTTCCGATAAGCAAAGGTAACCACTGGAAGTAGCGATAAGCACCTTTGCTTGCAGCCTCTCCTCCAAGGGGTCCGGAGACTATCTTCAGCGCCGGGGTATTACCTACAGCTGTCTAAAGTAGCCTCATTAAGGCTGCGACGAGGTGATTCATCCAGAATATTAACGACCTTAAATCCGTGAGTCACACCCTGATCTCACTCTGTTACCTCGAACCTCCAAGCAGCAGGGATGGATCTTCTGGTTCAGAGAAACCCACGTTGTGGCCGCTCACCTCTTACTTTAGCGTTGCAATTGTTAACTGTTCTGGTAGTCTTTAGGGCCCTGGAAATGGGCACAAGGGTGTTGTCACTCAATAACTAATGAACCTTTCAAAACCTCCTCTATTGATGTTGTTAAGTGAACCAAGCATTGCCATGTTTTTGTTAAATAAGGGTGAAATAATAGTCCAGATTTATACGTTTTGCTTTGCTTTAATCAACAATTTGTGCAGGGGTACAGCAACAGGCACAATTTTATAATGATTAATTTTCATGATTACACAGGATACACTTTCTTCACTAAAATAAGGTAATGGAATCTTCTTGATGACTTCTAATCTCCAAGAGCCCTTGGGGACTTTGTGAACACTACCTTCCCTCAGACCTTTCACACGTCAAGCCAAAAGAGGTTCTCTCTCAACTCTCTCATGAACCAGAAGCACCTTCGAGCAAATCCCACTAGTACCCAGTTTAATACTCTTGAATCTATCCTGTATGCTAAATTTCTAATCTGATGAATTAATTTATTTAGACCAGAAGGACAGGGTAGTCCGCTTACCATGATTCTGAGGTGTCTCTCAGAGAATCTTTGTGTCGGTAAACAGCATATTTCCTGTTTTCCAGGAGGGAAATACGGGCCTTACCCAAAACAGGAGCAGCTTATGCCAAATTGAAGAAATCAGAGCTTTGGACGAGCCCGGGTCAAGCTTTTCTTAGAAATAGGATTCCTCTACGGTCTGCTGTGGCAAGTGAAGACCTAATTCCAATCCCATCTCCGTGAGAAGAGAAGTAAAATCCCAGCCTTGTCCCAAACCGATAAAATCCAACTTCTTTGCGGGCGTCTCTGATCCTCTATCTGCTTCCTGCTTGTAGTCCCTTCTGCTCAGCTCTTCAACTCAGCTTTTTGACCAAGTTTCATCTGTTCAGTCTGTATTTAAAGACTTCTTTTCCCTCCTCCTCTTAAGGAGGGGTTTTGGAAAATTACATCATCTTTTTTCCAGTAACTTGTCTGTTGTTTTGCACCTCAACCGGTTCAGACCAGTTTTCGGGTACTTTCCAGAACTTTGAGAAAAACAAGCTGGTTCCTGTTATTTGCTCAGAAGTGCATCACCACAAGATGAGTTGAAATGAACCCCATGACTTTTTGTTCTCTTTCTTCTGCTCAAAACATGTTCAGACTTGCCTTATGGTTACATCAGGCCTCTTTGCTCTTTTTACTACAACTCTTTCTAAGTAAATCACACAATTATATGTAGATGAACATATACTGTGATATATTCATAAATTAAACGGATTCATTCATTTTTCTGGACTGAATAATATCATGTGTTGAATTATTAAATGTGGACGGAAACGTGTTTATCTTTGACTCACCAACAACAGTGGGTCATTTATTTAAAACGATTTAAACACATCACACATTTACATTAATTTGGCAAAATGATTTCAACAACAACATGGCTTAATTAGCGAGTTTACAAACCATACGGCGATGGTTTTCTCACTTCAAGCTTCACAACAGACATTTCTGAAAATATCTGGAATGATTTGCTAGCAGAATAGAAGAGTTTAAAGATGGAAAATGAAGTTTATCTTGAGAGAGATGGGTGAGGGAATTTGTCTGTTATAACCAGAACAACACGCTCCTTCTGGACCCAGCTTAACCAAAGGTACACTTTGCGGTTGAAGATCGACTCTTTACCTTGGCAGAGATAATTCCGACTTCGGTGTAGAGTTGCCTTCAAACGCTCTCCAGCGTCTCCGTAAGGATAGTAGGGAACCGTTCGGAGTCGTGAGATCATCCAGAACAGACTTCATAGTTCCTCTGAACTTCTCTCGTTCAGCTTAGTTGCTTTTCCTCCAGCATTCTGAATTCCAACATTCTGAACTCTGCTGCTCTCGGAACTAACTCACGGCATTCTCTCAGCGTTCTTCTCAGCGTTCTTCTCCCCTGAACTGCTCAGAACTTCTCAGAACTACCGTGAACTAGGAAGTGTTGCACCTTTTAAAAGAGGTCACTTCCGGTTCATTTGAGAACTTTCTGATTGGTCGATGGACCAAACAGAGGTGTGTTTTTGTGATATAAGAGGTTATTAAAAGTCAAGGAAAAAGATTAAGTTTGTTTAAGAACAGACAGCAAATGTTTTTGAAGATTCCAGACTTCGTGGAGTCAGCTCTCTCATATCTGCCTGAAAAAGTTAAACATGACATTTCTTTTTCAGTAAACTTGCAGTTGACCGAAACTTGACCTTTGACCAACTTCACAATTTGCTCATTGAAGACAGAAAATCAGACAATGCATCATTAACCTGATTTCTACTTTGAATGAGGATAAAAATCACTAATACTGTTTCACAG
>NC_056516.1:3607588-3611998 GCF_014905685.2 Nematolebias whitei | reverse complement strand
AAGGATGGCCCAGCACAGAAGATCAACATCATCAGGCCAGGACTCTGCGGTCTACACTCATCTCCAGGCCAGCGGTCACTCTTTCAGGGATGAAGATGTTCACATCCTGGATAGAGAGGAACAATGGTTTGAGAGAGGAGTAAAGGAGGCCATCTTTGTGAAAATAAATCGTCCATCGTTAAACAGGGTGGAGGCCTCCGTGTTCAACTGTCCCCCTCTTACAATGCTGTGATTGCTAGTATCACTCAGCCCTCTGTGAGTAGTAAACAGCCATCAGTGTGCTAATGATCCATTGTTAGGCTGATGGTCCTTCTTGAGCATGTTATCAGCTGGTTTTGGTTGTCAGCAGCAAACTGGTTGATCCACTCTGAGAAGGTGCTATTTAAGAGACTGAGCTGAATACAGCACCTCAGACTGAGGAAGTCTCTTGGATGAGAGAAGAAACGTTTCTACATTTTTTTGTTGTTTTGCTTTGTTTTGTTTTTTTGAATGTCCAGAGGACCAGATTTAACTTTTTTAGATATATCTTTGTTGCCACAATTTTCAAAAATTCTTGAAAAATTATTTGTGACCAGATTAGATAAATTTCTTGATAAACATAATGTTTTAAGTAATAGTCAGTATGGTTTTAGATAAAAAAATTCAACATCCTTGGCTCTTGTGGAGTTGATAGAACAAGTTACTACAGCGATATATCAAAAACAACATTGTATAAGCATATTTGTTGATTTAAAAAAAGCATTTGATACCATTGACCACACCATTCTACTTGAAAAATTGAAACAATATGGTATTAGAGGTCCAGCTCTACAGTGGATATCTAGTTACAGTATCTGAGGGACAGAAAACAGTTTGTACAGATTGATGATGTAAGCTCTAATCTATGCAGTATCTCATGTGGAGTACCTCCAGGTTCAGTACTTGGACCTAAGTTGTTTATTTTATACGTAAATTATTTAATTGAGGTGTCTGGTATCCTCAAATGTGTTTTATTTGCTGATGATACCACATTCTTTTGTTTGGGTAAAAACTTGGAACAGATGTTTGAATTGATGAAGATGGAGTTTGTTAAAATACAAACTTGATTTAAATTAAACAAATTATCATTGAATGTTGCTAAAACTAATTTTATGATATTTAGTAAAAAAAAGATAACTGTGGATTTTCCTTTCAAAATTGATGGTGTTGAGATATGTAGAGTGAATGAGGTAAGGTTTTTGGGTGTAATTATTGATGATAAACTGTCATGGAAACAACATATAAATTTTGTAAAAACTAAAATATCTAAGTCTATGGCAGTACTGAATAAAGTAAGGGACCTTTTGAATGATAATGCTTTGTGTTTGCTGTACAATACTTTTATAGTCCCGCATTTAATTTACTGTGTTGATGTTTGGGGAACAGCTTGTAAAACTATAACTAAGCCTATTTTTGTGTTACAGAAAAGAGCTATAAGAATTATAACAAGAAAACATTACTGTCATCCTACAACTACTTTATTTTATAAATTGAAATTACTTAAGTTTTATGCTCTGGTGGATTATAATATTCTCTTACTTATGTATAAAGCTCAGAATTATATACTACCCTCGAAAAAAAAGAAAAAAAAACATTCAAGCATATTTTGTTAAAAGTAAAAGTTGTTATAATCTAAAGGGAACAGATATTTTTGTGAAACCAAAGTATAGGACTAGTTTAAGGGGTAGGTCTACTTCAGTACAGGGAATGGGTTTTTGGAATAGTTTGGATGATGATGTAAAAAAATCAAAGTCAATGTTTATATTTAAGAAAAAGATTAAGAACATATTGTTGAATAGATACATATAGATTTAAGTTAGTTAATATCAAACGAAATATAAATGGAAAAATTGTGATCAGTTATGTAATTTTGTTGTATTATTTATAGATGATTATTGATTGAATTGATTGTTTGAATTGATTTTGTTTAAGAAGGGGCAGAAATAATAAGATTTTTTTTTCTTCTTCTGCTGCCTTTCATTTTATGTTTTGTATTTTACTCTCTTGTTTTGAAATTGTTATTGTGTTTTTAATTTGAAATGAATAAATAAAAAATAAAAAAATAGTGCTTGAGTACTGTCCAACTGATAAAATGATTGCAGATTTGATGACAAAACCTGCTACTAAGTTGAAACTGACAAAATTTACTCAGGGCATGTTTGGATGGATTCTCATCTACCTGCCAGCTGTGCTCAAGTGTCTGACCACTGAGATCCTGGAAATAGCAGGAAACACGGCTCATGACAGCGGAAGGACAGGATCGTCCCTCGGCACCTACAGTTGGCTGTCCGCAGCGACGAGGAGCTCGGCAGACTGCTGGGAGGAGTGACCATCGCTCTAGGAGGAGTTCTGCCCGGCATTCGGGCGGTCCTACAGCCTGGGGGAACTGAGAGGCCAGCCGAGTCTGGGTGGACGGATCGGACGGCATCTGCAGCCAGTTTCTTAGGATCCACTGTGGGATGGACCTTTACAAGAGATCCTTCCTGCCTACAGCCATCAGTATCTATAACATCTCTTAATGAAATGAGGATAACGAGTTACAACAACAAATAATTTCCCTTTGGGATTAATAAAGTATTTTTGAATTGAATTGAATTGAATTTTGAACATAAATATGCAGAGACATTTTCATTTCTGGTAAGAAAGACCTTATGGTTTTTTTTGTTTGTTTGTTTTCAGGACTAACAAAAGAGTTACAAGAGAGTGGGGGTGTTAAACGTTCTTGTTATTGACGCTCTTACTCAAAAATGTGTTCTAATACTGCCACCTACTGGTGTGTTTTATTTTGTATACTTCTGGTATGTACGTGTGTTACGTTATTACGTCTTGAGAGAAGAAGACAAAATGGCGTTCTGTGAACACGAGCTGTGTGCGTACAGCACTGAAGGTCTTCAATAAATATGCCAGAAAGAGGCTGAAGAGACCCAACGACTCACTTGTTTCTGTGTCTCTGCAACGCCGGCACCTCTGCGCTACAATCCATTCAACAGTGGCCTCAACTTTTTGGACTTTTACACCTTAAATAACATTTAAAATAAATTGGCTAAAACAATTTATCAAGAACCCATCTTCAGTTTGGAACTTCATACCAAACTTTATTTTCTCTAAATTAAGAGGCCTAAATTTCTTTCTATTTTGCAATTATAATGTTGAAAAAGTTCCCTCAA
This sequence comes from Nematolebias whitei, assembly GCF_014905685.2. Classification (NCBI taxonomy): domain Eukaryota; kingdom Metazoa; phylum Chordata; class Actinopteri; order Cyprinodontiformes; family Rivulidae; genus Nematolebias; species Nematolebias whitei. Next base: position 3,608,813 of record NC_056516.1, on the reverse strand, counting down.
AACTATCCAGTTTTCATAAACAGATGCTTCTCTCTTGGTCATTGATTTACAAACATCATTTCTCTCCACACAGATATTATATTTGGAACAATAGAGACATCTTGCATAAAAACAAATCCTTATTTTACCCCAATTGGTTTATTCACAACATAATTTTAGTTCGTCAGTTGCTAAACCTTGATGGATCATTAATGTCATATCAAGAATTTGTCATAAAATATAACATTATGATCCCTATGAACGAATTTAATATTGTAACAAAAGCAATCCCTACTGGAGTAATTATTTTACATAGAAGTACAGCAGGACAGAATCCAACACTGTTACCCTTTGATCCAACCAAACTTGAAATTGGTCAAATCTGCTTCTCCTCAACCCATAACAGCAACCGTCATATACGTTCACTATTTCAGAAAGATGTTGTCATCTCCATATGTGGTATTTGTACCTTATTGGAACAACTTTATTAATAACCTTAACTGGAAAAGGATTTGGACTTTACCAACCAGATACACAATAAATAATAAAGCCAGAGAAGTATCATTCAAAATTATTCACAGATTTTACACATCCAAAATCTATTTACAACGGTTTAACAAGGATATAAATATAATTAGCTCTTTTTGCGATGAAAACCCAGAAGATGTCTTTCATTTATTTTGGTCTTGCCCCTTCTTGACTCAATTTTGGAAAAGTATTTGTATTTTGATTTCTACTTTTACAGGACCAGATCACAGCACGGTGGTGCAACTGGTAGAGCTGCTGCCTCTCAGTGAGCAGGTCCTTGGTTCAAACCCCGGTCCAGGGGCCTTTCTGGGTGGAGTTTGCATGTTCTCTCTGTGTATGCGTGGGTTTTCTCCGGGTGCTCCGGTTTCCTCCCACAGACCAAAAACATGCATGTTAGGCTGATTGGTAACTCTAAATTGTCCCTAGGTGTGAGTGAGAGAGAGAATGTTTGTTTGTCTCGTTTGTCTCTATGTGTCCCTGTGATGGACTTGCGACCCGTCCAGGGTGTCCCCCGCCCCTCGCACAGTGATTGCTGGACATGGGCACCGGCGACCCCCATGACCCAAAATGGAATAAGCGGGTAAAGATAATGGATGGATGGATGGATGGATAATGGATGGATGGATGTTTTGTTTGGCTTCACTGAGAGCTGTGGAACTCCAACCAACTTATAACATTGATAATTGTATATATATATATATATATATATATATATATA
>NC_056516.1:3604430-3607488 GCF_014905685.2 Nematolebias whitei | reverse complement strand
ATATATATATATATATATATATATATATATATATATATATATATAAAAAACATGTACTGTATGTAAAAGTCAAAATGTTATAAGTACACGAACAGCCTCTAGTCACAGTTTTATTGTGTAGAGCCGGTTGAAACCGGAAGTCCACTTTATTTGAGCTGGCCCGCTTCCTGCACGATGACGCGCAGCCAGGTACACGGATTTGGTCAAAAACTTGACTCGAACTTATATTTCGTAGCGGACTGAATCCGGCAGCTGCTTAAAATGGACTAAAACCTGAAGCTTTCTCCGTCGTACGCTGTGGAAGCTGTGCATGTTTGAGGAGCCAGCCGGTGGACGCTGTGAAGGTGAGACAGTTCCGCTGTTGCTCCTCAATGCAGGAAGGACCAGCAACAAGTCGCCATGAAGCTACAAATAATCTTACAAACAGGCGGTTGTGTGAGAGGAATTTGGACGTGGAGCTAGACGAGTTATGGATTATACGAAACAGAAAAATGTTATTTTGATCGAAATGACAGATGAAAGACGTTTATTGATCTATAAACACCTGTCGCAAAACAAAACGTCTGCACTAAACCACACACACTGACTGAGACACCAACACTGCAAAATAACTTGTCTACGAAACTCGAGAAATTCTTTCAAATAACCTTATGGACCACAAACCTACACAAATGGTAAATGGACTGTACTTATATAGCACCTTTCTATTTTATTTCAAGATACTCAAAGCTCTTTACAACAATCTGTGCCTCATTGACCCAATCATACAGCTCTATACTAGATCTCTACAAAGATAACTGAACAAATCATTCTAAAGAGACTAATCAGAGCTTTAGATCACATTCATACACTGATGGGACACACATCAGAGGCTATGAGGGGTTCAGTGTCTTGCCCAGGGACACTTCAGCATGTGACTGCTGGTGGATTTGAACCCCCAACTCTTGCATTGGAGGACGACTGCTCTAACCACTCAGCCACAGCCGGCCCAAAGCCTACACAAAGGCAAAGCAAATTATTATTTTCGTTGTTATTAATAAAACTGATCATTTCTGATGATCCTGAATAGGCCACAAACCTAGAAAAACAACTCAGTTAAACTGAATATGAATATTATTTTGTTATCGTTGTTTGTGTTTCCCAGCTGGTTTGTCTTTCAGTCCCACCATACTCACGTAATGACAGGACCCAAATCAGGAAAAGTTTTCAGCTTCTCAAATGGACCGAGTAAGAAAAAAGGTGCAGTTTGAACCTGAGTATATACACTGCCTGGCCAAAAAAAGTCGCCACCTGGATTTAACTAAGCAAATATGTACGAGCCTCCTATTAGATAATTTCTGTAGGGCTGCAACTAACGACTATTTTAATAATCGATTAATCTGCCGATTATTTTTAACAATCGATGAATCGGCCCCAAAAAACCCAAATGTTTTAATTTCCACCTCTTTATTCCAAAATTTGACTGACATAGCAAATCGCACAAAAAACAGGTTGCTACTTGACTATTCTGTTAGTAGATATGGCTGAAGGGAGTCCAGGTTTGCAGGATCAGTGACAGTGGCAGAGCTAGGGTTAAACACAATGTCTTCAGTCTTCTGATCATTAAAACTCAAAAAGTTTGCAGCCATCCAAGTCTTGATTATTGATTGTCGATTATTGGGTGCCTCTTCCAGCTTAGCCCTGTGTAAGATGTGACTGAAACTATAACTGTTGATTACCACACGGCATGTTGAAAAGCATAAAGGAAGTGCTCGTCAAACATTCGCAACAAAACAGGAAGTCACAATAACTCCTGTTTGGAAGGTCGGATTTCACATACTGTATACTTGTAAGACCTGGAGCTGGACTAGTACTGACATGGACGGAAGGCGATGTCAAAGATTCAGGAAATGCGCCTCATGGTGAACGCGTGCGGGATAGTCACGAGAGCATTCTCGATGGCGACTGAGTGGAGTGGCTGGAGCTCTGCAGTCGCAGTATGGCCGGAGCGGCACTTTACTGCGAGGGCCTTCAATGCTGCTTGCAGCTTTAATTTGTATTTTATGATCCCACAATAATTTCTTTATGCTGTTTTTGTCATTTCTCATATACAACCAAATACTATACATCTGTCTGTTTTTATATTCATGCCAAAACTTTTGGACTTGGATCATAATTATTGTTCTAATGTGCTCAAAGAGCCTATTTTGAAATAACTCACATTTTCTCAGCTCTTCATTATCCAAGCTGATTTAACTTAAAATCCTAGATTACTACATGAAGTTTGTGTTTTTGAGCAGAGCAGCCCATAAAATGGTAATGAGATTTTTGGTGTGAAAGAACTAAATGGCTTGTACATAATTTAATATTTTGAACTTGTCTAATATACACAGTGATTAATGCTCCTAAAACTTGTTGGGTTACATTATCTTAGGCCTATAGTTTTGCATTTGGTTTTGAAAAAAAGATGCCCTCATGTACAAACCAGATTCCAAAAAAGTTGGGACACTAAACAAATAGTGAATAAAAGCTGAATGCAATGATGTGGAGATGGCAAATGTCAATATTTTATTCGTAATATAACATAGATGACAGATCAAAAGTTTAATCTAAGTAAATGTAACATTTTAAAGGAAAAATATGTTGATTCAAAATTTCACAGTATCAACAAATCCCAAAAAAGTTGGGACAAGTAGCAATAAGTGGCTGGAAAAAGGAAATTGAGCATATAACGAACAGCTGGAAGACCAATTAACACTAATTAGGTCAATTGACAACATGATTGGGTATAAAAAGAGCTTCTCAGAGTGTCAGTGTCTCTCAGAAGCCAAGATGGTAAGAGGATCACCAATTCCACCATTGTTGCACAGAAAGATAGTGCTGCAATACCAGAATGGTGTTACCCCGCTGGGTAGAATAGCAAAGACTTTTAAGTTATCATCATCAACCGTGCATAACATCATCAAAAGATTCAGAGAATCTGGAACAATCGCTGTGCGTAAGGGTCAAGGCCGTAAAACTCTACTGGATGATCGTGATCTCCGGGCCCTTAAACATCACTGCACCTCAAACAGGAATG
>NC_056516.1:3584843-3604330 GCF_014905685.2 Nematolebias whitei | reverse complement strand
AGTTTTTATTCACAATTTGTTTAGTGTCCCAACTTTTTTGGAATCCGGTTTGTAGCTGTGAGTGAATTTAGAATTTGCCTGACAGACGACAACAAGAGTGTCATAAAGTCAAATATTTGTAGTCCATCTATCAGATCTTTGACCACTTTTATCTCCACGCTTGTCTTTGAATTCTTCTAGGCAAGTGAGTCATGTCTGCTGGCAGCATCGACAGTCTGAGACGCAGCTCAAGCCCCTGGAGGCAAAGCCAAGAGTCATTTCATGAGGAGCACTGTATGGACATGCAACCTGTTCCGGAGCCAAAGCTGGTTCACAAATCCCTCCTTAACGATGCTAACGGGAAGGAGTCCGAAACCATCAGCTTCATTCCTGGTTCAGCCAAGCCTTCGAATGAATCACAAACCTGCAATCCCTGCTTTCCTCAGAGGAGCTGTAAGAGTTTAGTGTGCAGCGTGATCACCTGTGGCCTGTACAGGGTGTGCCAACGCTCGATCTTCACACCGTGTTTGGCACCAAACGAGAAACTCCCGGATGAACCGGAGAAGGTGAACCTCCGAGCTGTCAATTCTGGAGACACCAAAGAAGTGGTTGACACAGACTGGTCTGATTTTCGCATCAACGGAGTCAAAGTGACCAGTCCAAAAAAATATTTAGACATTGACACGAGTTTGCCAACATACGCACCTTCATCTGGTGTTCAAACCCAGCCAGGATCTTTGTTGCCTGAGTCCATGAGGTTCGAGGACTGGGAAGATGGTGACGGAGACGTGGACTCCCTGATCACCAAGAAGCTGCTGGAGCTCTACTCTGAGTATCAGATTGAAGAGCTGGCTCGGTGCACCTCGGACTCCCTGTTTGTGAGAAAGAGCAAGGCCATCACCCAGCTAATCAACTCCTTGGCAGAGGAACACAAAATGAACGAGCAGGAAGCTGAGTGCCGGCTGGTGCGGGGCATCATCCGGATCAGCACCCGTAAAAACAAGAAGAGGCCTCCCTCTTCCCGGGTTGAAAAGATGCTGTCGGACAGCGGGAATGAGACGATGACTGCGAGCGCATCCTTTCCTGAAAGCAAGAACAGTGAGTAGAGAATGGTTTCACTCCTTTGTTGTTAATGGCTCAATGAAAATGTTATCTTGCCATTAAATAAAAAGCCCTCTGTTCCTTTTCTTTAGATAACAGGTCTGATCCTGATTTCCAAATATCTGATTTGACTTCGTCCGACAAGTTTGCTAGAGAAATATGGAGAAACAACGGAGGTAAAAAAAAAAACTTTTTTCAGTGTTAACCAGTCATCGCATACACAAACGCATTATGTGTAAAAGTATGTGTAATTCTTTGCTAAAGCACATTTTTTTTATTCCCCATCTATCTGTCCGTCCGTGCATGTGAGCATAACTTGAAAAGCAGGTTCCAGCACCAACTTCCATTTTGGTGTGTGTCTGCTTCTAGATGGAAAAAAGTCACTATTAAAAATTGGGTGCTAAAGTGTCAAAAAGTCATTATAAATTTAGGGATGCACCGATCCACATTGTTTTTTATTTCCGATGCAATCCCGATACCTAAATCTGGATATCGGCCGATACCAATACTATTCCAATATCATCATCATTATGGATTTTATAAGAGGCTGTAATAATATCTTCTCTACATGCAAGTACAAGTTGTACAAATATATGCATACATGTCTAAAAAGGCAACTTGAGGTAAGTTTTATTAACGTTGGCTAAGTTTCAAAATTAGAATTAAATCCTGCTAATACAAAACGTTTTTTATTCCTAGCTTTAAAGTCAGAGTCAGTCAGAGTCAGCGAGTTTTATTTGTCATACACACCACATGTTGTACATGTGGTGGAACGAGATTATGATACACAGGGTCCCAGTTACATCCCACAATAAAATGTTCGGTTGTTTTCACACCAGATAGTCCGGTAGACTCGGTTCGGTTGGGGACCAATATTCATGACCTTTTGTTACATTTGAGCTGGTGCGTTTGCATTCACACTGCACTGTGCAGTCGAGCCAACCTGTTGAACCAACCTGTTTCCCCTGCTCGCCTGTGGGGGCGCTGCACCAAGAACTACTGAAAGAAACAACACAAAAACCTCTGAAGACACGTCGTCTTCTTCTGATGAAAATAAAAACAAAAATGGAGTGGCATCAAGCTTTAGCAGTTTTAGGAGTTATATTTTGTCATTTTTCAAAAATGGACTCAGCATGAGTGGAAGATGAGGCAGAAGACCATGGAGAATATTGTTTTTCACACAAGGCAGCTGACGGCTCCATAAAAGGTCAGAGAAATGCGTGTTTGTTTGCCCTGCGCTGTACTCCACTTCTTGCTTGTGGAGCGGGGCTTGGTCTGTTTACATTCACACTGTACTCGAACCGCGCTGGAGTTCTCTTCTACTGGACCGAGACCTAGGTTTTAGCCCGGGCCAGAGTTCGCCTTTTTGTTCTTTGACAGAGTTCGATGGTGCGTTCACACCTCCCCAAAAGAACAGGACTTTCTAGGAAAACGAGCTAGAGTTCGATTAAAGCGGACTTAACAGGGCCGGTGTGAATGCACCCTTAAAGAAAAACCGCAAAAAGATCTAAGATATGAGCTAAGAAAAACATCAACACTATAGATACACCAAGCACTAATAACATAAAAACAATACGCCGAAGTGGATATTAAAGTGATTAAATGTCTTCAAACATCTGCTAAGTTCATGGCAAAAACCACCACAGACATTTTCCTGTTTTTAGTATTTTACATCGCTTTATAATGTAGCTGTTCTTGTTTTATTTTTAAAAATATGATTTTCTTTTATTTTTCAAATCATTTGTTTTTTTATGATTGTCTACTGTTGTACTGATAAATATCTCCAGGAGGGTGTTGAGGGGTTCTTCCCTCCGCATGTTCGTAGACCGAACCAGGCAACTCACAGGAGACCTCACCTTAGTTTAAGAGAGTTTTAATACACACCACAGTTAAAGTATTACAAAAACAACGTTCTGAAATGCATTTCAGGAGACAATAGCAGCGTACTTCACCCGAGAAGTTGCTCAGCTCAAGATTGTCTGATGCCACTTCCTGTTGTAGGATAATATAAGCTTTTCATGAACCCGCCTCCCTCTCGGAGGGGGTTCTTCTCCTATTAGCTGACCACCTAATTAATCTATGGTTATCGTGGCAACCACACTGTCATATTTCTTATCTTTCAAGTAAAAACTAGTTTTAACTGGCTTTTGGTGCCAGTCTCGAAAAATACTTTTGTTCTTTGCTTCTGTCTACAGAAAAACAAGTTAGTCTGCCCCTCCTTCAATTCAATTCAATTCAAAAATACTTTATTAATCCCAGAGGGAAATTATTTGTTGTTGTAACTCGTTATCCTCATTTCATTAAGAGATGTTACAAATACTGATGGCTGTAGGCAGGAAGGATCTCTTGTAAAGGTCCATCCCACAGTGGATCCTAAGAAACTGGCTGCAGATGCCATCCGATCCGTCCACCCAGACTCGGCAGGCCTCTCGGTTCCCCCAGGCTGTAGGACCACCCGAATGCCGGGCAGAACTCCTCCTAGAGCGATGGTCACTTCTCCCAGCAGTCTGCCGAGCTCCTCGTCGCTGCGGACAGCCAACTGTAGGTGCTGAGGGACGATCCTGTCCTTCCGCTGTTATGAGTCGTGTTTCCTTCTAGTTCCAGGATCTCAGTGGTCAGACACTCAAGCACAGGTAGATGAAAATGTGTCCACAGAACATCCTTTTCAACTCATTTGAGATTTGTGGCTAGTTGAGATATTATTTGAGCTTTTGAGATGTTAATCAGCTGTTGGTTCTAGAAAACTGCCTTGTTGCCATGGTTACGCATCATAACAAATGTCCAAAACTAAAAAAGTTTCAGTAAAAATCATTCCAGCTGCACAGCATCCGACACCAGAAGAACCAACCATCCAAAAAAAAAAAGTGATTTACATCCAGAAAACGAGGAATTAATGTTTCCAAAAGCAAAACCTCAAATTGAATGTAACAGAGCTGCTCCAACATGCAGCCACCTTGAGCGGCGCAATTCTAGAATATTTATCTAGAATATTCTAGAATTCTTCCTGCTCATTGCTGTATGAAAACAAGTATTCCACCTCTGTGTGATAAAATATAAGTGAAAACAGTTTATAAAACACACAAAAATAGATGTATGATGTGAATAAAGTATAAAATACAAAACTATATATAAAAATGAACACAGTGTACAGAATAAAGTGAACACACAGTGCATAAAATGTCCAGTGAATAACACAACTAGCCAGTCTATTCATCATTCCCACTCTTGGTCTCTTAAAAAAGAGACCAATTTCTAAACTCATCCATTTCTGTTCTAAGTCCACATCTTCAGCTGCCTCAGTTTGAACAGGGTTCTGCAGCAGGGGCATCATGGTTCCTTGATCACTTCTATCAAAGTAAGGTTAATACCTGTGGTTTATACGACAGATCTACGAAAAGAGTAATACTTATGATTTAAAAGGCACATCTATCATAGAAAGGATAATACTTGTTTAAACCCTAGGATGCTGTGTGAATGCTGTTGGAAACCCCCTGGAGCGAACGGTTTGATCATTATTTAGGAGGAAAAGACAGCATCACCTCATACCCCATGACGATGACCTTAACGATCCACTCACTATCCTTCACAGACTAACTCAAATGTAAGTTAAGTCCTGTCTAAACTCCCTAACAAAAACATCCTACATGAACACAGACAATACTGCACATCCCCACTTACAAAAAAGTCCACTCAGCCAACCATCCAGGGGTTGTTTTCACCTGGGTGTTCCTGCATTGTTTTAGACTAAGCATTCAGGCCTTCGATTGCCTGAGTAATGGGCACCATTATTTCCCAAACCTAGCACACATGCCCCCTTTTGTAGTCATAAGGGAAGTGGGTGCAAATTTTTCAGCCAATCTTTCTACAGTAACTCGAGTCAAATTAATCTGTCGCAACACATAATGGATGTAATGAATTCTACATTTTTATTAGGGATGATGGGAAGCTCTCAAATCCGGCAGCCACCCAATCAGCTAGCTTATATTAATCTGGAATTCTTCTAGGGACTCCAATCACCTCCATAAAAGTAGAACCGTTTGCAGGCAGGTTCAATTCCAAATTTATGCTATGGCACACTAAAATGTTCACATCTTTCACCTGGGTGTATATTGTTCGGTCCATGTGACAGATTGTGTGTTCAAAAAGTCTTTTAGGAGCAAGGGGAGCTACTGAGCTGGTGAGTGGCTAAGTGGAGTTTGCATTGTCCTGAAACGCACCAAACAGTTCATACAAGAAAATAACACCAAGAAAATAACACCACACATTATCCCTGTTAAAATCCCCCAAACCAGGGTCACTTTCCAGGGGTTTTGTAACAAACCCATGGTATTTGAAAATAGTAGACTGTTTAAACTATATTAGTTCTGGGCCATTTTAATAAAACTATGTACTCTGTTCTCCCAAAATGACCAAATAAAAAACAACCACAATCAATTTTCAACCCTTTCCCTCGGCGTTTCGGCGCTTCGATGAGTTGAGAGGCCCTCCCAGTTGAGGGGACGTTTGTTGCTCAGGGGTGATGAAATTTCTAGAACCACAGAGATTTCTTCATGTGTGTGAGAGTCTCTATAACTATATGTTTTAACTTTTTTAGTGACGTGTGTGCACTGGAGAGCCCTAAGTCAGTGGGTCCATCTTCTCGCTTTTCTTGGGGGAATAAGTTTAGTTCAGTTTTTTTTTTTTTTTTTAATATGAGTGTGTGTCAGGGCTTGGAGACTCCGTTCTCCTTTTCTTGTCTCTGACTGTTCTGTGTCAGGCCACTTGCCATGACAGAGCAGGGTAGAAGGGGGTGTATTGGTGCTTTCTGGGGGTGAGGGCTTTATGGGCTTATCGAGTCACTGGTCTCGATACAGTGGGGGCAGTCAGGTCATTCGTCCTGACAAAGTGGGGACTTTCATCAACCAGATCGATCCCAACTTGGTCCAGTGATTGGTTCGGCTCTTCCGCTGGCATGCGATGTTCTCTCAACCACCTGATGAGGTCCGGTCCACCTCGGTTCAGCCCTGTAGGTGCCTGTCCACCTCGGCCCCTTCCTCTTCCTTGTAATGACTTTCAGCAGGACCCAATCTGCTGTGTGTGACCTCCCAGATTCTTCTCTCTCCTTCTGTATTCCTCCGTGACTTCTCTGCCTCCTGAAACATTTACATTCAACTTTTCCTTTCATCCCCAGAATCCTTACTCTGAATCTTCCTAGAAGAAGCAGAGTTATTTTTCACAAGAAAACATAGCAATATGTGATTACAACATGCAGTGAAAACGAGTGATCAGAAAAGTTAATTTTTCAAAGTTTAGTGGTAAATATTTGGCATGAGTGATGTTAATTTTAGTTAAGATGATGCATTTTATTTGACTTGGCACCTCCTGTCTGTGGGAAAAAAAATTAGTAAATGCATGCACAGAAAATATATTTTCATTGACCACCCTGTCCTCAAAACAGCACAATACAGCATTAAACATCATGTCTACTGATAAATGGAGCTGGGAAAATAAAAGGAAGTCAAAATCAGTTATTCAGCTCTGCCATAGCTCCACCTGAGATCTGTTTAGGTAAAACAAGAACAAAGAAAGGTTCATAATACATGACTATTGAACCTGCACATCAGTAGTAACAATATGGTTAGAATACTCTATACATGAAAGCCCAATTAATTTCTTTCAGTCAAGTCAAGTCAAATAAAATGTATTTAAGAACACAGATCCACTATATTTTCATTGACCTTTGACCAAATCCACTTTGAGGGTCTGTGTTTTGGTTCTGCTCAGTCTAGGGGCGTCCCTTTTGGACGTGTGAAGCTTCTGGAAGCTTCCTTCCTGTACACACTCCAAGGAAGAAAGAGAAATACTTTGGTTATTAGGAGCATTGATTTTACCTGTTTTTGTTAAGCAGATATGCACAAGAGCAATGTGGTTCATAAGCTTCTACTTGGATATATATGCATATATATAATAAAAGTTATTTCTGCAAAAGTAAAAACTTAAAAATCTCCTATTTACACACAAATGATCCAATCCTTAAGTCCCAGTGGCAGCAAGTCTGTACATCAATCACTATTCTTTCTCCCCCTTTTTCTGAAACTACGCCATTCGCAGCGTGTCCTGTTTCAGAAACATCTAAGAAAACATGTTTTCCCGTAATCAGGTGTTGCCAGATCTGCTTCCCTGGACAGTGCCTGCTTCGATGCAATAAAAGCGTCATCTGCTGTCTGATCCCACTGTAATGCAGCTGACAAATTTCTCATTCCTCTGTCATTCACCAATGTCCTGAGTGGTTGAGTGAGGCTTGTGTAATTAGGAATGTAGTGTCTGCTAAACCCTGTAAGACCTAAACATGACGGCATGTCTTTAACATTACTCGGCTTTGGGTGACGTAAGATCGTTGTCCTGTGTACTAGTGTCAGCCCTGATCCTGATGCTGATAACAAGCGCCCCAGAAACTCAACAGTGCGCCTGGCGACCTGCAGTTCGTGCTCACCTTGAACCCTTTTTCAGTCTCAACAACACAGACCACCGAAGTGTGTTTTTGTTTACTGTGTGGCAAATGTAAAAACCTAAACTCCTTTGACAACAAAGTCCATGCTCAATAATCCAGGTATACAATCCAACATTTTTCAGTCAGGTCATCTGGACAGTTTCTTTTTTTGTGCTGAAACGTTTTGCCTTCGATACGGAAGGCTTCATCAATCAAGGAAACACACAACACAAAACTGATTCTTCCCCCAACAGCTTACTCCAAAAGTGGAACAAACCAGTTTTGTTGGTGCTAAGATGTTTTTTTTGGCATGCTCCCTCCTCCATTGCCGGCCCTCTTCCTTGTTGACAGTCTTGTCAAACTGGTTGAAAACAACAGTCATCCATCCATCCATCCATCCATCCATCCATCCATCCATCCATTTTCTTACGCTTATCCGGGGTTAGGTCGCGGGGGGTAGCAGCTTAAGTAGGGAGGTCCACACTTCCCTCTCCCCAGCCACTTGGACCAGCTCTTCCGGGGGAATCCCGAGGCGTTCCCAGGCCAGCCGAGAAACATAGTCCCTAAAGCGTGTCCTGGGTCTTCCTCTGGGCCTCCTTCTGGTGGGACGTGTCTGGAACACCTCACCAGGGAGGCGTCCAGGAGGCATCCTAAACAGATGCCCAAGCCACCTCAACTGGCTCCTCTCGACGTGGAGAAGCAGCGGCTCTACTCTGAGTCCCTCCTGAATGATCGAGCTTCTCACCCTATCTCTAAGGGAGAGCCCAGACACCCTGCGGATAAAACTCATTTCGGCCGCTTGTATCTGAGATCTCATTCTTTCGGTCACAACCCAAAGCTCGTCACCATAGATAAGGGTAGGAACGTAGATCAATCGGTAAATTGAGAGCTTCGCCTTTTGACTCAGCTCTCTCTTCACCACGACAGACCTGTACAGCGCCTGCTTCACTGCAGACGCTGCACCTATCGATCTCACGCTCTATTTTTCCCTCATTCGTGAACAAGACCCCAAGACACTTGAACTCCTCCACTTGGGGTAGGACCTCCTCCCTGACTTAGAGAGGGCACTCTACCCTTTTCCGGCTCAAGACCATGGCCTCGGATTTGGAGGAACTGATCTTCATCCCGGCCGCGTCGCATTCGGCTCCGAACCGCTCCAGTGAAAGCTGTAGATCATGATCTGATGAAGCCAATAAGACCACATCATCTGCAAAAAGCAGAGACACAATCCTAAGGCCACCAAAACGGATCCCCTCAACAACCTTGGCTGCGCCTAGAAATTCTGTCCAAAAAAGTTATGAACAGAATCGGCGACAAAGGGCAACCTTGGCGGAGTCCAACTCTCACCGGGAACATGCCCAACTTACTGCCGGCGATGCGGACCAGGCTCTGACACCGGTCATACAGGGACCTAACAGCCCGTATCAAAGGGCCCGGTACCCCATACTCTCAGAGTATCCCCCACAGGGTTCCCTGAGGGACACGGTCGAACGCCTTCTCCAAGTCCACAAAGCACATGTAGACTGGTTGGACAAACTCCCACGCACCCTCTAGGACCCTGCTGAGAGTGTAGAGCTGGTCCAGTGTTCCACGGCCAGGACGAAAACCGCACTGCTCCTCCTGAATCCGAGGTTCGACTATCCAACGGACCCTCCTCTCCAGAACCCCCGAATAGACCTTACCAGGGAGGCTTAAGAGCGTGATTCCCCTGTAGTTGGAACACACTCGACAGTCCCCCTTTTTCAATAAGGGGACCACCACCCCGGTCTGCCAATCCAGGGGAACTTTCCCCGATATCCACGCAATATTGCAGAGTCGCGTAAGCCAACACAACCCTACAACATACAGAGCCTTAAGGAACTCCGGGTGAATCTCATCCACCCCTGGGGCCCTTCCCAAGCTTTTTAACCACCTCGTTGACCTCAGCACCAAAGATTGGAGGGCCCGACCCAGAGTCCCCAGGCTCCGCTTCCTCAGTGGAAGACATGCCGGTGGGATTGAAGAGGTCTTCAAAGTATTCCGCCCACCGACCCACAACATCCCGAGTTGAGGTCAGCAGCACACCACTCCCACTATAAACAGTGTTGGTGGCATACCGCTTTCCCCCCTGAGACGCCGGATGATGGACCAGAATCGCCTCGAAGCCTTGCAGAAGTCATTCTCCATGGCCTCTCTGAACTCCTCCCATGCCCGAGTTTTTGCCTCAGTGACCATGTTGCTTGGACTGCCGTTACCCATCAGCTGTTTCCGAGGTCCCACAGGCCAAAAAGGCCCGATAGGACTCCTTCTTCAGCCTGACAGCATCCCTCACCAATGGTGTCTACCATCGGGTTTGAGGGTTGCCGCCGCAACAGGCACGACAACCTTGCGGCCGCAGCTCTGGTAAGCCGCTCGACAACAGAGGCACGAAACATGGTCCACTCAGACTCAATGTCCCCCACCTCCCTTGGAACATGTTCGAAGTTCTCCCGGAGGTGGGAGTTAAAACTCCGTCTCACAGGAGACTCTGCCAGATGTTCCCAGCAAACCCTCACAATACGTTTGGATCTGCCATGTCTGACCGGCATCCTCCCCCTCCATTGCAGCCAACTCACCACCAGGTAGTGATCAGTGGACAGCTCCGCCCCTTTCTTCACCCGAGTGTCCAAGACATGTGGCCGCAGATCAGATGAGACGATGACAAAGTCGATCATCGAACTGCGGCCTAGGGTATCCTAGTGCCAAGAGCATATATGGACACCCTTATGCTTGAACAAGGTGTTTGTTATTGACAATCCATGATGAGCACAGAAGTCCAACAACAGAACACCACTCGGGTTCAGATCAGGGGAGCCGTTCCTCCCAATCACACCCCTCCAGGTCTCACTGTCATTGCCCACATGAGCATTGAAGTCCCCCAGCAGAACAAGGGAGTCCCCAGGAGGTGCACTTTCCAGTACCCCCTCCAAGGACTCCAGAAAGGGTGGATAATCTGAACTGCCGTTTGGTGCATAAGCACAAACGACAGTCAGAACCCATCCCCCCACACGTAGGCGGAGGGAGGCCACCCTCTCATTCACCGGGGTGAACCCCAACACACAGGTACCAAGTTGGGGGGCAATAAGTATGCCCACGCCTGCTCTGCGCCTCTCAACAGGGGCAACTCCAGAGTGGAAGAGTGTCCAGCCTCTCTCGAGGAAACTGGTTCCAGAGCCCGAGCCATGCGTAGAGGTGGGTCCGACTATTTCTAGCCGGAACCTCTCAGCCTCACACACCAGCTCAGGCTCCTTCCCCACCATTGAGGTGACATTCCACGTCCCAATAGCCAGCTTCTGTAGCTGAGGATCAGACCGCCAGGGTCCCCGCCCTCGGCCACCACCCATCCCACATTGCACCCAACCCCTTTGGCCCCTCCCACAGGTGGTGAGCCCATGGGAAGGGGGACCCACGTCTCCTCTTCGGGCTGTGCCCGGCCGAGCTCCATGGGTAAAAGCCCAGCCACCAGGCGCTCGCCCGCATGCCCCACCTCCAGGCCTGGCTCCAGAGTGGGGCCCTGGTGACCCACGTCTGGGCAACGGAACACTAGGTCCATTTATTTGTCTCATCATCGGGGTCATTAGACAATTAACACTAATTAGGTCAATTGACAACATGATTGGGTATAAAAAGAGCTTCTTAGAGTGTCAGTGTCTCTCAGAAGCCAAGATGGGAAGAAGATCACCAATTCCACCATTATTGCGCAGAAAGATAGTGCAGCAATACCAGAGTGGTGTTACCCAGCGTGAAATAGCAAAGACTTTTAAGTTATCATCATCAACCATGCATAACATCATCAAAAGATTCAGAGAATCTGGAACAATCGCTGTGCGTAAGGGTCAAGGCCGTAAAACTCTACTGGATGCTCGTGATCTCCGGGCCCTTAAACATCACTGCACCTCAAACAGGAATGCCACTGTCAAGGAAATAATAGAATGGGCTCAGGAATACTTCCAGAAAGCATTGTCAGTGAACACAATCCACCATGTCATCCGCCGCTGCCAGCTGAAACTCTACAGTGCAAAGAGGAAGCCATTTCTAATCAAGCTCCACAAGCTCAGACATTTGCACTGGGCCAGGGGTCATTTAAAATGGAGTGTGGCAAAATGGAAGACTGTTCTGTGGTCAGATGAGTCACGATTTGAAGTTCTTTATGGAACACTGGGACGCCATGTCATCCGGACCAGAGAGGACAAGGATAGCCCAAGTTGTTATCAATGCTCTGTTCAGAAGCCTACATCACTTATGGTATGGGGTTGCATGAGCACTTGTGGCATGGGCAGCTTGCATGTCTGGAAAGGCACCATTAATGCAGAGAACTATGTTCAGGTTCTAGAACAACATATGCTCCCATCCAGGAACATGGTCACACGCTGGACCTCGTTTTAACACGCGATGTCTCTGTTTCTAATTTGAAAATCTGTGACGATGTTTTTTTCAGATCACATGCCTGTATTGTTTGACTTAACCCCCCCTTGTCCTACTGCTAAGACGTGCGTTCCTGCACGTACGCGTTCCATTAACCGTTTCACTGCTGCTCGTTTTAATGAAGGTTTTATTTCTGAGAGGATCGAACAGTTCCCGGTGTCTCTTACCACTGAGGAGCTAACCTCTCAGTTCAACTCTGCCTGTTTAAATGTTCTGGACCATGTTGCTCCCCTTAAGACCAGAAAAACGAAACTTAGATCAGAGCCTTGGCTGAATGACGTCACGCGAGCCGTTAAACGGCAGTGTCGCAGAGCTGAACGAAGGTGGAGGAAGGACAGGCTCCAGGTTTCTTTTCAAATGGTAAGGGAGAGTTGGCGTCACTATCAGAAAACCGTTAAAGCTGCCAAATGTAAATTCTTCTCTGATTTAATTGTCTCCAACTCCCACAACCCCTGAGTTCTTTTCTCCACCCTGAACTCAGTTCTACACCTCAGTGAGCCTTCACCTCTGGAAGCCTCAACTGAGCTGTGTGAAAACTTCCTCCATTTCTTTTTAGAAAAAGTGGCAAACACCCGGGCACTCATTTCTCCGCCAGCTCATGATCTGTCCATCCCATCTCAGTGTGTGGCTGTGTTTGACCACTTTGAGCCCATCTCTCTGTCCTCTCTTGAGCAGGTAATGTGCAGCATGAAGCCATCTGGTTCCCCCTTTGATGTGGTCCCCCCTCGACTACTAAAGGAAGTTTTTCCTACCCTGGGTCCTTTTATTCTCGCTATTCTGAATAGCAGTTTATCCTCAGGTGTGGTGCCAAAGACTTTTAAACATGCTGCTGTCCAGCCCCTCCTGAAAAAACCTAACATTGACCCCTCAGTCATGTCCAACTTCCGGCCTGTCTCCAGACTCCCATTCACCTCTAAACTACTGGAAAAAATTGTGGAGTCTCAGTTGAAACAGTTTTTTGGGGATCACGCTATCCTAGAGTTATTCCAATCTGGCTTCAAATCTCTCCATAGCACTGAAACTGCTCTACTGAAGGTTTTTAACATTAACATTTTCATATCCACAGACGCATGTGATTCTGTGCTGCTTGTCCTATTGGACCTTACATCTGCTTTTGACACCATCGACCACAAGATCCTCATTTCTAGACTGGAGCAGTGGGTGGGCATCACAGGGTCACCCCTTAAATGGTTTGGGTCCTACCTTTCTGACAGAACCTTCTGTGTCAATATCAAAGATTTTAGTTCGGCATTGACAGCGCTCCAGTGGGGGGTACAGCAGGGGTCCATCCTTGTCCCCTTCTCTTTTCTTTATACCTGCTGCCAAAAGGTGCTATCTTCCGCAAACACAACATACCCTTTCATTTCTACGCCAATGATTGCCAAATTTACTTCCCCCTGAGGCACAGAGGCACACGCTCTATTCAGCCTCTTCTTGACTGCCTGGCTGACATCCGGGACTGGATGGCTTTAAACTTCTTAAGCTTCAATGAGAAAAAGTCTGAAGTCATGCTGTTCCATCCCAGTGGCTCACTCATGAACCATGACATTGACCTTTTCTCTCTAGCCCCGCTAGAGAAACAAAAGGTCACTAATCTGGGGGTGATAATGGACCCGTCCTTAAAACTCGACAGTCACGTAAACATGATGGTCAAATCCTGTTTTTTTCAGCTGAGACGGCTGTCTAAGCTGAAACCTATACTCTCCAAGAAGAATCTTGAGACAGTGATCCACGCCTTCATAACATCTAGGCTTGATTACTGCAATTCACTTCTGTTTGGAATCAGTCGGTCCTCCATTTCACGTCTTCAACTGGTTGAAATTGCTGCAGCCTGATTTTTAACTGGTACAGGCTATAGAGAGCACATCACGCCAGTTTTGGCCTCCCTGCACTGGCTACCCATTCACCTTCGGATCCAATTCAAAATTCTCGTGTGTTTTTAAATCACTGAACAGTTCCGCCCCATCCTATCTCACTGATCTTCTGCAGCCATATGTCCCACCGCGCTCTCTGAGGTCAGCAGACCAGTTGCTTCTCTCAGTCCCAGAAACCCGTCGTAAGCTCAGAGGTGACAGGGCTTTCTCTGTTGCAGGTCCACGACTGTGGAATGAGTTGTGTTGTGGCTAGAGTCCCCCTTTCTGGAATCTGTACACATTACAACAAAGAAGGAAAAAAAAAATACTGTTGTTAAACCGATATATACAATATACAAGTGCAATGTCGTTTTGTAGGCTTCTGATTTATTCCTTTCCACATGTCAATGTGATTATCCTAAAGGATCCTTTAAACGCTTCAGACTTACTATTTGTTTTTTGTTTTAAATTATAAAACCCAAAGAAGTTATTTTTGTATATTTTGTAATGATCTAATCATTGTATGAACTGTTCCCTGTTAAGAGCAGCCTTCACCTACCCCCTATGAAACAGTTCTCTGTTTCAAATATGAAATATTACCTTCTGTAATCCACTAACACTCAGTTTGAATATTAGTTTCAGAACTATAGAATATGGTGTAGTTTTAATCTTTCCACTACTGTTATTCAATCCAGGTTTTGCAAACAAATAGCCAAAATACAACACAAGCTCTCCTATAATTTAGCAAAGAGTTAACCATTAAATAAATTTCATCTCGTGTTCCAAACCAGACCCACCACATGTGCTCCTTCAAGGTAAAGACAATCATTCAGTGTTATTTTAGAAACATTAGTGAACTTCATCCAAATCAGGTCTCAGGTTTCTCCTGAATGAGACTTCCTGACCTGTATAAACGGAAAGTTAAAAATCAATATTTTGCTCAGGGGTGTGGAGCATTAGAGGTAATAAAACAATTTTCATCTCAGAGCAGTTGGGGAAGGTTGAATCATCTAGCACTCCCACATCAGTACTTCTGTGTCATGTTGTGTCACATGTCCTAAAATGAGTCTATGTGAGTGATTATTATCAAAGCCAACTGTAGTTTTGATCACGACCCCAAAGCGCTTAGATGACCATCACAGACCAAATGTGGGGTTGACACCTTCGTCAGGCTGCAATTGATGTTAGTGACCTTGGACAGAGTGACCACTAGCTCTTCTTTCAGCCTTTCAGTCTTCAGTTTGTCTCCCTCGGTCTGGAGACCAGTTCAGCTTTGTGTAGCAGTATATATCTCAGCATACAGCAAGACTTGACTGGATGTCCTCGCTGTGGACAAACTCCAGGACCCCCTCTGGACAGTTAATTCAGTTCGCTGTTGGACTGTTGGATCTTTGAAAAGTCACTTTAATTGGCTGAAAAGTTCTTTGTTGTTGTGTCAGTGGTGTTTGGCTGACAACTTCCTTGAACCGTCCCATTGGTCAGTTTCACAGACCCAACTTCAGCGCCCCCCTGAACACCTCTGGTTTCCGATCCGGCCCCCGGCACTCGAGAGTCCTGATCAAAACTCAGATGGATGCTGTATGCATTTGAATGCTAACTTCTGTGTTTTGTGGGCCTAGTTAGACTCATCTTCCCACTCCACAGTTCTGTCATCTCCGGCTGCAGAGAAGGAAAAATAAACCATCCAATTATTAAAATCAGATCCAACATTCATCTGTTATCCACATTAATCGTTCGTTAGCAAGTTTTACTCTGGAACCACAGCGTTTACCCCCAAAGGAGTCATTCTGGTGTCCTGGATTGTACAATAGATGTTTTAACCGCTCAATTACATAAGAGTGAAAGCTTTCATTAAACACTGCACAAACCAATTCTTTACGCCTACTGCATAAAATATTCCCTTCAAAACAATGTCCTCCATCTTGTAGAATATGTGTTCTGACACATCACCTGACAGTGAAGTCCACTCCCAGGGCCACATTATCAGTCCAGACCTTGTAAATTTAGGCAACGTGTTAATATGTAATCACTTATTGTTATATAACCAATCTGCAAATCATCTCTTCTCATAACTATGCTTTTTCACTGTATCACAAACAAAATACTTTTAATACAAATCAATTAAGACTATGTATACCCTTCAAGACATCACAGAGTCCATTATCACTGCACAAAAACGTGTACATGCACCTTTGTTCACAAAGTACAACTTCTTAAACTCACCATGTACACATCTCTGTTGTCCTTTTGCACTCCTAGAACCTGTGTGAAATCTCAAGTCACAAAGTTAAAGTCATGCCATTTACCCACTAGAATTGTTGTCCCATAATTAACCTAGTTCAGGCAGCTCTTAGAAGGAAACAGCTCCTAAATGCTAAACATTTTCAATATGTGATA
Source organism: Nematolebias whitei (assembly GCF_014905685.2). Lineage (NCBI taxonomy): Eukaryota > Metazoa > Chordata > Actinopteri > Cyprinodontiformes > Rivulidae > Nematolebias > Nematolebias whitei. The sequence continues at coordinate 3,588,088 of NC_056516.1, read as the reverse complement.
ACTCATGTGGACTGATTAATTTAACCCAAGTATTTCAATTTGAGTTTAGTTAAGACTGATTATTTTAATCCAAGTATTCCAATTTGAGTTCAGTGTCCTAATTTATGTGGTCTAATCATTTCAATTTGAGTTTAGGTAAGAGTTTCTTTGACCAGAATAAAATTGTTTATTCTACCAGTGTCAAGGATTTCGTCTATTACTTATTTTTATTCTGTTGTTTTTCAGTTGAGCTTAAAACCTGAGTTTATTGTCAATTCCAAGAAGAAAGTTAATTTAACTTGTTCACTACCACCAAGACCACCCCTACACTATTTCTCTTCCACTCGGTCGCTTTGACATCTCAACCCTCTACCGTCTAATCTGACTCCATCTCCTGTTTAATTACAGCTCGTACACATGATGTACCCTCTTTCCTTGAGATTCAAACCATCCTCTGTTTCAGAGTTCACTGCCTCCTTCCTATCATACAGAAAATTGTTTTGTTTAACCTTGTGTCTGCTCCTATCTCCGTTTCTGTCTGGCCTCAGACAGCTATCAGCAAATTTTTGGAAGATTTTCAGCTATCCCTGTTCCCATATCAGATACCATTTAGCTGTTACACGCCAATCAGCTATATTTTTAAATTAATCCAACTTTTACAGCCTAAATCATTAAAAATCAAGCTCTACCCCCTTAATTTTGGTACATAAAGCTTATTTCCGCTTGTTTTAGCTAGTGGCCCCCTGATCTCAAACTAATTACCTCCTTTTCATTTTGATACTTCCTATAAGTCGTGCAATTTGCCTCTGATATGATCCTGTAGATTTTCCACAGGCTTCACCTGTACTACATTTGAGTTCCACACCTGATAACAACATTCACACACCCAGGCATTCAAATATGTTATTTCCATCCACTCCTGGCCGCAGTTTGTAATAAAACAAATACAAGTCTGGTATGCAACAACCCAGTGTCCAGACTTGTCCTTGCCTTACACAACAGCGCCCCCTTCCGGTCAGGATACGGAAGCACCGATCACACACACTTCTGATGCAGAAAGGAAGACAAACCATAACACGCGTAAACCTTCACCTCCTCGTGTTTGGAACAAAGAAACGCTCCCTTCCCCCCACACGAGTGCTTTACCACACACACACACACACGAAAAAAAAAAAAAAAAAAGAGAAAAGTAACCGTTCGCTTCGCCCCCACACACTCTATTGTTACGTCTCCCTTCGGTTCCCCCGGCCTTGGAGCCTTCACACGACATACAAAACACGGCGCAAACAAAAGTTATAACAACGTCCTAAAACTAATGCGATCCCTGATCACATGAAATTTGGTAAATCTACCTAAAGTCCCAGACTTTTCACATTTCCCTTCGAACTAAACTATTGATTGAGTGCAATTTAACATCCAGTCAACAAATGTAGTGGAACACCCGCACCACAGCTCATCAAGTCCCCGACTTGATTACACCTTAATCCCGTCAGATTAAGGTTTTGTTCGCCACCTCCACTGATAACAAAAGGGAAACGTGTCGCTCACGTTGTCCGACGTGAACTCCCGGCAGGCCTCGCCTTCCTCCGGCCACAAGTGAAACTTGTGAATCTAACTAAACACTACCTAAACGTAAAAGAAAGCGTTCGGCGCTTAAACTGTCTGAATATCGTAACCCACCTCGTCAGAATTAACACGAATCACCGGAAGTTAGCTTAAATAAAACCATCTTTATTTTCCGGAGATGGCCGCATGCACACGAACAGAGGAAGTTGAATTTAGTTTTAATTTGGTTTACAGCCGAAAAGCCAGTCCACCGGACATTAACGTCCAAATATGTAACCAGCTTACCTGAAAGTAATGGGCCCAGTTCCTCTTTCTGTGTATGCACCGCAAGCCACCTCGATCCAACTAGGCCGCGTCGCCTCGCCTCACGTCGGGTCACCATTTGTTGTGGCTAGAGTACCACGTCGTGTTCAAAACGGCTGAGGCGTCGCCCTTCGTATAAAAGATTTATTTGACACAACATGGGTTACAGATATTCAGAGACAAACAATTACATTAATAAGATATATGCATATAAATGGAGCATTAAGAACGAACCGTCGCCGTGTGCGCCTCCCGGAAATGCTCGGTGGGCGTGTGTCATTTCCAGCCTTTTATCCCCGTTTGAGAAGGCTAGCTTCCTGATTGGTTCAGCTTCTGTCGCTATGGTTACGACTCTTAGCCCGCCCCCTCAAGGACGTTAACGTCTATATTTCAGATAAGTTTTGGTACACCGAAATCGGCTTTTGTTTAAAGTTTAACTTGGTATTATACTTTTAGGGATACAAAATGATTCGTGCCTAAATTGTTTATATGTAATAATTAATAACTATTAATTATTACCTACCTCATGGGTGTTAATTCAATATCTGTTGAAGTCCTGGTGATTCTGTTTTTTAAGGCAGATTCATCTTATTTTCCTTGTCTGCGTTTAAACTGTTAACACTGTTTGTTTAACGTGATTATACCTTAGTGATACCAACTGATTAGAAATAAAGTCGTTTATTTCTAGGAATAATTAATAACTTAATTATTATCCAACTCATGTTTGTGTTTTTATTTGGATCATTTTTATATTTGTTTTAGTTTAGTTTCAGTTGGATTTTACTTAGTCAAACTATATTGTCTAAATTAAAGAGATGTGTTCTAGCTTTATGGCCTGATTTGATTGCTTGTAATCTATCAAATGTGAACTTGTAAAATTATCTTTAGCTCCTATGAGATTATATTTAAAGGTCAACTAGTTAGAATTAGCAAACATTTTCTATAAACATAGTTCAACCCTGGAAGAAAGACACGCACACACTTTATATGACATGACATTTGAATGCTCGATAGGAATTATAAAAAGGTATAAAATATTAAATCCAACAGTTGCTACTGAGTGTCCGGCAGGCTCCCACACTCTCAGTCTTTAAGTCTCGCTTGAAGACCCACTTCTATTCTCTTGCCTTTAACACATTGTGATTTGTTTTGGTCCGGTCTGTTCTCTACTCTGTTGGCCATTTTAGTTAGCTTCTGCTGCTATTTGTATCTGTATTTCTATTTTATGTTTTCCTGTCCACTGTGCATGTTTGTTTTCTTTTGTACAGCACTTTTGGTTGGCCTTGTTGCTGTTTTAAGTGCTCTATAAATAAATTGGAATGGTATGGTATGGTATCTAGACATCATCTCTTCAGGGAAGACCCTGCATTTTTCAACACGATAATGCCAGACCACAT
>NC_056516.1:3584494-3584743 GCF_014905685.2 Nematolebias whitei | reverse complement strand
TTTGCACTGGGCCAGGGGTCATTTAAAATGGAGTGTGGCAAAATGGAAGACTGTTCTGTGGTCAGATGAGTCACGATTTGAAGTTCTTTATGGAACACTGGGACGCCATGTCATCCGGACCAGAGAGGACAAGGATAGCCCAAGTTGTTATCAACGCTCCGTTCAGAAGCCTGTATCACTGATGGTATGGGGTTGCATGAGCACTTGTGGCATGGGCAGCTTGCATGTCTGGAAAGGCACCATTAATGC
>NC_056516.1:3565078-3584484 GCF_014905685.2 Nematolebias whitei | reverse complement strand
AGTTTTTATTCACAATTTGTTTAGTGTCCCAACTTTTTTGGAATCCGATTTGTATTTGATTTCTCACATTTTCTTGGGGGCCAGGTAAGATGTCAACAAACTAAATCTCTTGTTTTAATGGTTTTCACTCCTCTCCACCTTTAAATGCCGATTTTATTCACCTGATCCAGACTTTCACACTGAGTTTGCTCACAAAAACTAGACTCTAACAAATATTCCTCACAAACTAGATATTTTATTCACTAATTAAGCTGCTATCTTTTCCACACACTTATTTAACCAACACTCCCTTTGTGGGTCGTTCAAAAATTCCACTCATTTCTGTTAACACCTCTCTCACTCCCTTTTTTTTGCACAGTCATCACACCTTGTGAAGACTTCCTGCACATTTCCCTTTGTTACGACCCGGCTCAGACAGGAGAAGGGGAGGTAACATTAAAAACCCGGATGGAACAAGTTTGAATAAAAGTAATAATTTAATTGGTCAGTTTAAAATAAAATTTAACATTAACAATAGGAGGGGTACTTTCCAAGTACCAATTTACAACAGTTTTCACAACCAAGTCAATAACAAAATTAAGGTTAACCAAGTGAATGAATACTCAAACCAAATTTACAATGAGTCAAAACAAAAGTAAACAAGTAATCCTTCTAACCGCTTTCAGGGGCTTACAAACAACACCGACAACCAACTGCAACTGTAGGATTTAACTGTTGGCCAAAGCCAAACACTTCAAGTCAAGAGACCGAAGTCCAAAGACACAGAAACCCATACAAGTGGCAAGCTGCTCTAAAATACAGCCGCCCTGAATGGCAAGAGAGCTGGGTTTAAATAGGCAGGCCTCTTCTGTGGTTGGAGGAGCAGGAGGCAAAGAAGCCAACCAGGATGCAGATTGATGTCCATTGGGAAGGATTCAGGAAGTGAAGCAACCAATCCCAAATGGGCCACAGCACAGCTGAGTCAGCAACCAATCTGCAAACACACTTTTGCTCAACCAAATGGCCTCAGGCCATAACACCTCCCCCCTTAAAACCTAAGCCTAGAGTGGTTCAAGCTCCTCCATCTCCACCAAATTTGTGCACAAGTTAACATATGACTTCTCATTAACAAACGTTGACTTATGGGTAAGAACATTTTCATCTGCTAATACAGCAGCAGAGGTCAGTGAGTCTACCTTTTTCTCATGTAAATGTACAACAACACGCTCAGGTAGACAATTTTTGAACTCTTCCAACAACATTAACTCTCTTAAGTTATCAAAGTCGGTGACTTTTCTTGAACAGCACCATCTATCAAAGAGATTTTCTTTTCTCTGGCAAACTCAACATAGGTCTGACTTGGACTTTTTTAAAATACCCAATTTTTTGCCTGTAAGCCTCTGGAACAAGCTCATAAGCTTTTAAAATGGCAGATTTCATTTTCTCATAGTCTAGGACTTCATCAAGAGGAAGTGCTGCAACAACCTCTTGAGCTTTACCATGGTGTTTACATTGCAACAAAACTGACCAGACATCTGGTGGCCACTGCAAAGCTTGTGCTATTTGTTCAAAAGCTGCAAAATAGCAGTCTATCTCTGCTTCTCTAAATTCAGGCACCAAAGCAATGTACTTGGTAGCATCAAAGTGTCTGTTTTGTACAGAAACAGAGGAGAGACCAACAGAACCATTGGTAGAGTTCACAGGAGCAGCAGAAACATTTGCTCGTACCTGAGCATCAAGCTCCAGCTGACAAATTCTCACAGCTTTTTCAGCTTCAGCTTCAAGTTCCATCTTTTTCATTTCTAGTTGGAACTGCCTAAGCTGTGCTCTTTCCTGGGCCTCAAGTTGCAATCTAGCAAGCCGTACCTTGAGCCGAGCATTGGCTTGAGATCCAGCTGAACCACTGGCAGCAGAAAGACCAACTCGAGGAAGAGTGTAAGGAGTCTTAATCCCTTCACTAACCTCAATGTCAACTTCTGACATTTGTGAGATTGCCTGAGGTTTACCCAGAATATTTCTATCACATTCAGCAGAAGGACCAGCAGATGGCAATATGCCAACAGAAGTCACAGCAGGTTCATCAGCAGAAATCTCAGGAAGCACAAGTTTCAGCTCCACCAGTCTCTCTATCACAAGGTTCTTTAATTCCTTTTTAAGGAGTTGCTTTGAGCAAAAAATAGAAAAATGGGCTGCAATTTGAGCCAAATCATCTTTACGGCAAAGCTCCAGCTGATCAAGAGAAGGACACTTTAAAAACTGCTCAAGATCAAACTGTGCCATGCTTAATGAGCACAACAAGTTGCAGCTGCTCAACCAAGAATGTCACTCAGCTAAACTGACCAAACAATCACCACTTTTAAGTTACAGGATTACGTTAAATATCCCGGACGAGCCCCCATTAATGTTACGACCCGGCTCAGCCAGGAGAAGGGGAGGTAACATTAAAAATCCAGATGGAACAAGTTTGAATAAAAGTAATATAATTGGTCAGTTTAAAATAAAATTTAACATTAACAAAAAGAGGGGTACTTTCCAAGTACCAATTTACAACAGTTTTCACAACCAAGTCAATAACAAAATTAAGGTTAACCAAGTGAATGAATACTCAAACTAAATTTACAATGAGTCAAAACAAAAGTAAACAAGTAAGCCTTCTAACCGCTTTCAGGGGCTTACAAACAACACCGACAACCAACTGCAACTGCAGGATTTAACCGTTGGCCAAAGCCAAACAATTCAAGTCAAGAGACCGAAGTCCAAAGACACAGAAACCCATACAAGTGGCGAGCTGCTCTAAACAACAGCCGCTCTGAATGGCAAGAGAGCTGGGTTTAAATAGGCAGGCCTCTTCTGTGGTTGGAGGAGCAGGAGGTGAAGAAGCCAACCAGGATGCAGATTGATGTCCATTGGGAAGGATTCAGGAAGTGAAGCAGCCAATCCCAGATGGGCCACAGCACAGCTGAGTCAGCAACCAACCTGCAAATACACTTTTGCTCAACCAAATGGCCTCAGGCCATAACACCCTTTCTTTCCTTTGCACAGCCTTACACCTTAGGAGGACTTAAGCCCCCAGTATACTGCTGCGTACGTCCGTTCACGCGTACGTATGCGTGTACTGTACGCAGAGGGTTCAGACTTCATACTCCAGCGTACACCCCGAGCAGCTGCAGAACAGCTTCACAGACAAGGGGCATTTACCTTCGGGACAAATTGAGGTCGCCGATTGGTCATTTGCTGACACGCCTACTGGATTGATTGACAGGTCGGAAAAAAGAAAAAAAAAGAGTGCTGGCAGCCTCAGACACAGTGTTTATATGTTGTGAATAAAAAGATCTAAAACATTAAAAAAACAAAACAGAGCACTGGCTCTACAGACCACATATCAGACCAGCCCACCAGGAAATCTCCAGACCCTCCCGCAGCCACGCTGGACCTGAGTTTAATTCGCTCATGACAAATTCCTCCATTTCTCACCATTTCAGTCATCTCATCAATGGAGGAAGAAGAGATCACTTGCCTCTTGGCAAAAAAACAAAAGAAAGGACCAGATCAGAGATGAAGAAGGAGAATTTAATACATTGGTGTCGCATACAAAACAGTCCGTCGCTGGGCAGTTTATTGTGCGACACCGCGTACACGTATGCGGTCGTAAAAATTTGAGCTTTGCATGGACATGCCCTGGGGGGTACGCTCGTACCTCTGCATACGTACGTGCGTACCTCTGCATATGGATGTACGCGGCAGTATACTGGGGGCTTTACTCCTCTCTTTAGCCAACCTCTCCAACTCCTCTTGTCGTCTCATCTACTCAATATTTTCTTCCTCTTGTTTTCTTTCCTATTCCTCTCTTTGAACTTTTATTCTCTCTTCAGCCCTCCTCCTTTTCCTCCTCAGACCTCTCAATTTCTCTTCCAACTTTTTCTTTTTCTTGTTCCTTCAGTCTCTTTTCCTCAGCCAATATAAGCTCTTCTTCCTTGTTCTTTCTTTCTAAGGCCTTCTCTTCCTCGCTTTGCCTTTTTTCTTCCTCAACTCTCCTCTTCTCTTCTGGCAGTCTTTTCTGATTTTCCTTTTCTTCCATCCTCCTCTTTTATTGTTCCTCCAGATGTCTCTCTCTCATATCTGACCCATTCTTCATGCTCCTTCCATAAGCTCTGCTACAAACATGTGACCTTCAACTGTCTTCCATCTATGTCCAGGCATGGATACAGCCCCATCCCAGCAGGCACTGATAGCCTCTTTCTGTCTCACTCATACGGGGCAGAGCCCCACATTTCTCTTTCAGTTTTTTCTCTTTTCTTTCCTGAATAAAGCTGCTCTATGGCAGCTACTACCTTCTGTTTTTGTTCTGGTATTACTTTAAAAACCTCATTCATACTCAGAGGTGGACTCCATTCACTCTCATTCACGTCTTTCTCCTTTCCGTCCATCACACAAAGGCCTAGTTAGTTTTATTTGTTCATTTCCTTTCACTCCGTTGAACTTTTTGTTCGAGCGCTGCTGAAGTACGCCCCCTTGAGGCGTCCCATGGCAACTGCCGGTATCAGTCTCGGTTTTATTCAGCAACAGGCTTGAAGCTGTTCAGTCAACTTTCCTTTCACACACACACGAGCCAAGTGCTGGTGAAGATTCTCAGTCATCCAGGACATGATGAATTCAAAAAACGTTCAATCCAAAAACAACTGGACTTTATTTGTAACAGAAGACGTTTCGCTCCTCATCCGAGGAGCTTTCTCAATTCAAAGAGCAGAGAGTGAGAGATACAGGTTATAAGGCTGAGTGAGATAAGACACACACACACATATGTAGATTGGCAATTCACACCTAAACAACCTTAACAGTAAGAGTCTTTTGTTCCTCTAATTCACAGATGAGGCCCCTCTGTTCCCATCAGGTGTGAAAACTGGCTGGGAATCTGTTTTAAAGTTGCATTATAGGTTTTTGAAAGCGGAAATCTGAGGCCTCCTTCTCTGTTAAGAGACGACTTTTCTCTTTTTACATAAATTGCTTCCTTCAAACTTCAAAGTCAAACTAGCTATTTTGCAGAAGTATGATATTAATAGTGAAATTTACAGGCAAAGATTCCGCTCACTTCAGGTAGAGCCTGAAGAAACTCCAAAAGAGCTCTACATAAGGCTGAAGGAGCTGTATATGAAATGGGTGCAACCTAATAGTAAAACTGTTGAACAAATCAATGAAATAATATTTCTTGAACAGTATTTGAGAATATTGTCAGCAGAACTACAGGTGTGGATAAGAGAACATAATCCAAAGACTCCAAAGGAGGCTGCTGAACTGGCTGACGTGTTTGTGGCTGCTAGGAGGAAGAACTCCTGGGCTTTTCAAAGCTGGAAAAAAGATGGCCGCAATCAACCTCCAGCCCAACAGGTTTTAGGTGTGAATAAGCTCCTTGTAAAAGAGAGATTTGGCTCAACATTTCAGGGGAAAAAGCCCATTTGTTACTTATGTGGACAGGATGGTCACACCAAACCAGTGTGCCCTCAAAATGCTGTTAAGTTGTCCCAGATGTGTTTTGTGCCCAGGGAAGAGACTTGAAAGGTGGGAGTAATGCAGCCATTAATGGAGACGTCTGTGGAGCTCAATGGTCAGGCACTGAAGGCCCTGATTGATACAGGGAGTACACAGACTTTGGTCCAGCTCCAGTATGTTTTACCCCAGTTGGTTTGCACCAGTGAGCACATTCCAGTTTGCTGCGTCCATGGTGACAAAAGAAGTTATCCAACTGCAGATGTCTATGTCACTGTGAAAGGGCAAACCTACCTGCTTAATGTGGGGGTAGTAAATAACTTACCATTTCCAGTAATTCTCTGCAATGACCTACCAGTGCTTATTGACCTGTTACTTCCGGTAAGATGGCGCCCGTGTACATGGCTTGCAATCCACCTCTGCTGATGGTGTTCGGATTAGTTTTGTTTTTTGTATTCCTCATCAATGACATCAACTCTCTGCTGGTGTATGACAGACAACAACTTTTGGATCTTCGTTTTTCTGCCACTGAAGTCGCTTATTTTGAACAATATGAGCGTACCTCTGGACCCCCTCCCCCCCTGCTGGCGGACGTGCCAGCTTACCTTCGCTGCGCTCCTCACCTCCCTGCCCGGAGATCTCGCTTCAGACGCCGGGGAAAACGTGCTGGTCAGCTGGTGAAGCTGAAAGCTCTGCACGCTGCATTTTCCTCTCCTGTGTGCCCGGACCAGGTAACCAACGTGAGTTGTCAGCCGTTGCGCAGCTCGGACCGACCTGGAGGGGCTGTTATTGAAAACCTGCGGCCATTAGCGCGCGCTAACTCCACCACTGCTAGCTCCACATTGGACAGTATCCGGATGTGTTTGGTCAACGCAAGATCTGTTACTAACAAAACTTTTATCCTCAGGGACTACTTTCAAGAACACGATTTGGACTTTCTGTGCATCACAGAGACTTGGATGTCTCAGGGTGAGTCCAGCGCCTTGACGGAATTACTGCCACCGAACTGTTTGTGTTTTAACGCACCGCGGCCATCAGGCCGGCGCGGTGGTGGATTATTAACAATATTCAAATCAACTTTTGACTGTAAACAACTGCCCATCCCAGTTTCCCGTGCCAGCTTTGAGCTGAGCATCTTTGAGCTGAGCATCTTTGAACTCAGACATTCACCTGCGACGTTATTTGCACTCATCTACCGCCCACCTCGATCTAAGGATTTCATAAATTAGTTTTCTGACTTCTTAGCTGAAATCACACCAAAATATGAGCATGTTTTCATTATTGGTGACTTTAATTTGCACGTGTGCTGTCCTGAGAAGCCCTTGGCTAAGGACTTTTTGGATTTATTGGACTCATTTAATTTAACTCAGCATGTAAACGGTCCCACCCAAGAGTGCGGACATACACTGGACCTTGTTTTAACTCGTGATGTAACTGTTAATAATCTTGTTATTGGTGATAATGTTTGTTCAGACCACATGCCTGTCCGGTTTGAGTTCACCCTCCCACATCTAACTCCTAAGTCGTGCATTCCTGCACGTCGCACTCGGACCATTAACCACTTCACTGCCGCACGTTTCACAGATGTTTATAACTCTGAAATGATAATTCAGCCCCCAGTGTTTCTCACCACCACTGAGGAGCTGACATCCCAGTTCATCTCTGTCTGCTTAAAGACTCTGGATCATGTTGCGCCTGTTAAAACTAGAAAATCAAAACTGAGAGCAGAACCTTGGCTGAGTGACGTCACCAAGGCCGTTAGGCAGCAATGTAGGAGGGCTGAGCGAAAGTGGAGGAAAGACAGGCTGCAGGTCTCTTTTCAAATACTTAAAGAGAGTTGGCGCTGTTATCAGAAAGCAGTGAAAGCTGCTAAATCCAAATACTTCTATGATATAATTACCTCAAACTCTCACAACCCACGTGTCCTCTTCTCCACCCTAAACTCTGTTCTCCACCTCACTGAACCATCCACTCTGGAATCCTCGACTGAGCTGTGCGACAACTTCTTACATTTCTTTTTGGAAAAATTTGCGACCACCAGGGCTCTCATTTCCCCTCCAACTCATGACCCATCCATCCCACCTCAATCTGTAGCTCCTTTTGACCATTTTGAACCCATCACTCTATCTTCTCTAGAGCAGGTCATGTGCAGCTTGAAAACTTCTGGCTCCACCTTTGATGTGGTCCCCCCTCGACTACTAAAGGAGGTTTTCCCTAATCTAGGTCTGTCCATTCTTGCCATAGTAAACAGTAGTTTATCCACTGGCGTGGTGCCAAAATCCTTTAAACATGCTGCCGTCCAGCCTCTCCTGAAAAAACCAAACCTTGACCCCTCAGTCGTCTCCAACTACCGGCCTGTCTCCAAACTCCCATTTGTTTCTAAAGTACTGGAGGAAATAGTCGAGTCCCAGTTGAAGTGCTTCCTGGAGGATCACGCCATCTTAGAGCTTTTCCAATCTGGCTTTAAACCTCTCCACAGCACTGAAACTGCCCTGCTGAAGGTCTTTAACAACATCTTCAGATTCACAGATACCGGTGATTCTGTGCTGCTCGTCCTGTTGGACCTCACAGTCGCCTTTTACACCATCGACCATGAGATCTTCATTGCTAGGTTGGAGCAGTGGGTGGGTGTCACAGGATCAGCCCTCAATTGGTTCAGATCTTACTTCGCTGTCAGATCCTTTTGTGTCTCCATCAAGGATTTTAGTTCCGTATAGGCAGAGCTTAAATGGGGGGTTCCGCAGGGGTCCATCCTGGGTCCCCTCCTATTCTCTTTATACCTGCTGCCGCTTGGTGCTATTTTCCGGAAACACAACATGCCCTTCCACTTCTAAGCCGATGACTGTCAAATTTACTTCCCCCTAAGACACAATGGTACATGCTCTATCCAACCGCTGCTCAACTGCCTGGCTGACATCAGGGACTGGATGGCTTTAAATTTCTTGAGTTTCAATGAAAAGAAGTCTGAAGTCATGTTGTTCCCTCCCAACAACATGATCACAAACCACTGCATCGACCTTTCCGCTCTAACCCTGTCAGAAAAACAAAGAGTCACTAATCTGGGCGTGATAATGGACCCTTCCCTGAAACTTAACAATCATGTAAACATGATTGTTAAATCATGTTTCTTCCAACTGAGGCGGCTGTCTAAACTGAAGCCCATATTGTCCAAAAAGAACCTGGAGACAGTAATGCATGCATTCATTACATCTAGGCTTGATTACTACAATTCACTCCTGTTTGGTATCAGTCAGACCTCCATTGCACGACTACAACTGGTCCAGAATGTAGCAGCCCCATTTTTAACCAGTACAGGCAAAAGAGAGCACATTACACCAGTTTTGGCCTCACTGCACTGGTTACCGGTTCACTTTCAAATCCAGTTCAAAATACTCATGTATGTCTACAAATCACTAAACTGGGCCCCCCCCCCCCCCCTTCCCCATCTCTCTGATCTGCTACAACCATATGTCCCACCACGTTCCCTGAGGTCAGCGGACCAGTTGCTCCTCACAGTTCCAGGAACTCATATTAAGCGTAGAGGTGACAGGGCCTTCTCTGTAGCAGGACCAAGACTCTGGAACGAGTTATCTTTGTTTGTCAGACAGGCCCCCTCCCTCTCGGTTTTCAAGTCCCATTTAAAAACTCACTACTATTCAGTAGCTTTCAACACAAGATGATCTGTGTTTTGATCCTGTATGCTCCACACTGGTTTGTCGTCATTATCTGCATCGTTTTTATGTCTATATTCTGATTTACCTCATTTTGTATTTTGCTTTGTGTGTTACCTGTTTTTTTTTCTGTACAGCACTTTGGTTGGCCTTGTAGCTGTTTTAAGTGCTTTATAAATAAAGTGGTATGGTATGGTATGGTTACAGTCTCCTCAGTGTAATGTTGCTCTAACTTGGGCCCAAGCAAAGCAATTTGAAGAAATTGTCCCTGACCTTAGTACTTTACCATTTCACAATGTGGAATTTTCTACAGGTGAAACAAAAGACAGGAAGTCCAAAAGACTGCGGAGAAGAGAAAAGTTTCAAGGGACAGTGGTAGTTCCTCCTGACACACCACAGCCTGAAGTACTCAAATATTTCAAAATCCCGTGTGATATATTAGAGTTGCAGCACCAGGATTTAGATCTTGTGAAGTATTTCAAAGAAGCCGAAGTAAACAAAAGTGATTTTTGCATTCACATTGACATTCTTTACAGATAATATGGGCCAATTAAACAGCTGGTGGTTCCCAAAGCAGTTAGAGAAACTGTTTTGAAGTTGGGCCATTCGATTCCCTGGGCTGGCCATCTGGGGAAGCATAAGACCTTAGCCCGTATAAAACGCTGTTTCTTTTTTTGGCCTGGCTTGCATAAAGATGTACTGTTTTGCAGGAGCTGTCCAGAATGCCAAATTATATCAGCCAGACTCCCAACAAAGCTCCTCTACAACCCCTTCCAGTCCTGAGCACACCATTTCAACGCTTGGGTATGGACATAGTGGGACCAGTGGAAAGGAGTAAAGGAGGTAACCGGTTTATGCTGGTGATTGTGGATTATGCAACTAAATACCCAGAAGTCTTCCCCCTGAAAGTTGTCAAAGCAAAAAATGTTGCATTCTGTTTGGTGCAATTTTTTTCTGTTTTCAGTTCAGCAGCCTCCTTTGCAGTCTTTGGATTATGTTCTCTTATCCACACCTGTAGTTCTGCTGACAATATTCTCAAATACTGTTCAAGAATTATTATTTCATTGATTTGTTCAACAATTTTACCATTAGGTTGCACCCATTTCATATACAGCTCCTTCAGCGTTATGTAGAGCTCTTTTGGAGTTTCTTCAGGGTCTACCTGAAGTGAGCGGAATCTTTGCCTGTAAGTTTCACTATTAATATCATACTTCTGCAAAATAGCTAGTTTGACTTGGTCATAGTTCATAGACAAATCAACATCCATGTGCACAAAGGCACTTCTACCTTTGGTGGTTGTGTAGGCCGCACTGGTGAAAGGGGTCTGAGGAGCAGGGGAGTAGTTTGGGGTTGAGTCTCCCTTTTCAACAAGCTGAACTGGTTTTGTGGTTCCTCAAATTTCTTCTCTTGCTTAGCAGCTTCTCTGGTCCAGTAGTCCTCCTTGGCCTTCTGTTGCCCCATATTGGCTCTGAGAAGCTTAGCCAAGTCTGCTAGTGTTGGTTCACTCTCACCTTCCTCTTCCATGTCAAACACTCCACCAACGGCTCCACCTTCTTCAACAGCCTCCCTTTCATCTGGCTCAGGACTGGCTCCTCCTCTTGTTCGTCCTCTTCCTCTTCCAGGCATTTTTTGGAAACTTTTCCTCTCAGAAAAAAAAAAAATCAGAGGCAGTTAATGCAAAAATTGTAAAAGCAGAGGAAAATAATACACCATGTCCTTAACTGTTTGAGAAAAAAAAAGATCTCACTCCTGATACCAACTGTGAGGGACCAGACTTAAATAAGGACAAAGGTGTTAAAAAAATCAGCAAAAATTTACATTTAATAATTCCAAAATAGTTAAAGATTCAAATTTCAATGAAAAAATAAACCAAAAGATAAATAACAAATTTGGGCCCAACTTCAATGAGGTCAACTGAGCACTAACCAAACTGACCTGTTAAACAAAAAACAAAGGACTGCTTAAATAGGGGTGGAGTAATCCAAATCTGCCACATGAGGGAGGCACAACAACATAATAAAGGGACAAAAAATATAAAATTAGCTAAAACAGCATCTGAAACAAATAAAGCAAAACTAACTAAACCCCTAAAACTTGGGGGAGTGGTGGCACAGAGGTTAGAAGATGGGCTTGCGATCAGAAAGTCGTAGGTTCACCTCCCGGTACCGTCAACATCAAAAAATGTGGGTGGAAAAGGGGAAACACCCACACCTCCCTCCACCCTCATTCGCCCCACTCTGGGCCCCTGAGCAAGGCCCTTAACCCCCACCATCTGCTCCCTAAACAGGTCTCTCTTGAAAATGAGTTCTCGTGGCTCAATGAGACTACCTGTATAAATAAAGGGTAAATGAAAAAAACTAACTTAGCACAAATAAGTGAACACTAAAGTGACAAATTAACCAACTAAAACCAAATTTAACAAATAGAAGTTCCCCCTTCCCTCAGTCTTTGAGAAAAAGTGGTATGTTCCAGGCTTCCTCCTCCTGCTGATCTGCATGGGTTTTTCCAAGATGGCGCTCATGGTTGCAGCGGCTCACAGCTCTCCCTTTCAGTGCTTTTTAATGTTATTTTTGTACGTCCTTTTTTCTTGTGTTTACATTGCCGAGTTTGCAAACATCAACTACGGACGTCAGACCCTTTTGGACATCAGTGAGCAGCACCAAATACCTGTTTCGAGTGACTTTCATTACACGCACAACATCCCAGACGGCATAGCGAGATCACCGGGCTCTCCATGGATTGTTGTCGGGCCTGGGAGGCGGCGCAGACGGAGAAGGGAGAGGAAGCAGAAGCGAGGCTGCAGGTCTGGCGTTATGCTAAGGCTAAGATCACAACCTCACAAGCCACCTCTACCGAGCCTTTATCTCTCCAATGCCAGATCCCTGGTGCATAAAACGGATTATTTGGAATTACAACTCGCTGGAAATCGCTATGTTCGCCACTGCTGTGTTCTGATTATCACCAAAACCTGGCTTCACCCCGGGATACCCGATGCTAGCATACAGCTAGCAGGCCGCTCTCTGCTACGCTGGGACAGGACTGCAGACTCCGGTAAGAGCAGAGGTGGAGGGCTCTGTATTTATGTGCATGAGAACTGGTGTAACAACGGGACAATTATAGACTATCACTGTTCCCCAGACCTTGAGTACATGTTGGTGAGATGTCGACCTTTTTTTCTACCGAGAGTGCTAACAGTTGTGATAATTACTGCTGTGTATATACCACCCGACGCTAATGTAAATACGGCGCTCTCTCTCCTGCTGAACACCATAAATGAATGGCAGCGGACTCACCCCAACAGTGTTCATATAATTGCAGGAGATTTCAATAGGGCTAATCTGAAGACTGTACTCCCAAAATTCTTTTTTTTTTTTTTTTTTTGGTGATGGCCTCCCTTCTCCCCTTACAGCCATCCTCTCCACACCATTATTATGAAATATTTATTCTAGTGATTATCTAGTGTAGTTTTTTTTTTTTAAATAGGATAGAAAGAAAGAAAAGACAAAGTAAGACTCCAAAATATAAGAAATAATACACAAAGAGAGCACACGGCAAAACACCCGGCCACTGTCTGTTCACCTGCAAAGAACATGACAAAACACAGCAACAAAATACATATGTATAAAGAACTTAAAATATTCATGGCTTTGTAGTAAGTTTCCATAAATATATATACCCATACATACGCCTATATACATATGTACATACACATGAATATACATTCATATACATATCTATACATCTATATATGTACATATAAAGCCTACATAAGCATCCCTGCATCTACTGTATTTGTGTGTGGTTGAGAGCATGCATAAGTGTATAAGGCTTCTCAAATAGAACATTTAATAGTAACTGTGAAGCAGCAGAGACCCAACCCCCAAGACCAGAGGCAGACGAAAAAGGGGGGACCAGAGCCCAAGACCCCAGGAGGGACCCCGACCGCGGAGCCCCCAGGGCCACCCACACAGGACGAACCACTCACCCACCCCCCAGATCGGACCACAGGGGAGAACCGGAAGATCCCCACCAGCGACCACATGCAATGACCCCCCCGGGGCCAACAGCGACAAACTCATAGGCCCCCGCCGGAACCCGCCGCACCGATGCAGTTCCAGGCCCGGGCACCGAGGACGCACACCACCCAGGCCAAGGCCTGACAGGGCCAGAGGACCCGAGCCCCACCAGGCAGACACCAGGCCGAGCCGACACACGCCCAAGCGCCCAGCCCCCAACACCAAGGGCCCCAAGCGCGCCAGCAGGCAAGGGCACATCCCACCAGGGGGTCGCGCGATAGGGGCACGATGCCAAGCACCCCCAGTTGTATCAAAGAGGGAGCAGTCCGAGTCTCGGCCTAACAAATACCCATTCATACTACACAAACACAATCACACAGTCCCAGCCTCATTCTTACACTCACTCACCCAAAGACATACAATAACGATACATTTCATTCTTACTCCCGATACACACTCTATACCCCCCAGGTCCAAGACATGTACCCGCCCTCTACAGGGGGCAGCCCATGCCCAAACCCAGGAGGTAGACCCATTCATTCTCGAGCGGAGAGGAGCCAATATCCCAGACCCAGCCCAGGCCACGCCCAGCCGACAGGACACCCCCCGGCACGAAGAGGTCACGCCTCTGACCACCCCCACACACCGCCAACAACCAAGCACGCGCCCCCAGCCGACCGCCCGCCAGCCACCCCGGCCAGCGGGCCAACCATGGCACCCAAGAGCCAAGCTCAGGGGGTCCAAACAACCCCAGGGAGAGCACAGCGCCAGCACCGCCCACGGCAATCCCCCAGACCCCGAACCCCCACATAGTCCTGGTCAACACCCGACGGCCTGCCCTTCTCTCGGACCCCACCCCCGGAATGGCAGTTAGGGAACTAGGGGGGGTGAGGAAAAAAAAGAGAATGAGACCCCGACACATACACCCCCGCCCCTAGATGTGCTGTTGATATGTGTTATTGTATAGTGCTATTAAAAAGGAAAGAAGAAGGAGCAAAGGCTGTCATGATGCCAGTTTCCCCTCCACCCCAACTCTATCCAAACCCTAGTGTCTAAATGCAACCATTGTAAGTGAGCATAGGCACAGGGGGCGAGAGTAGTCCCAAAATTATACCAACATGTTGTGTTTTACTAGAGGGGAGAACACTCTGGATCATGTTTACTCGAACTTTAAACATGCATACAGAGCCATACCCCTCCCCCACCTCGGGCAGTCAGACCATCTTTCCCTCCTGCTCCCCCCAGCTTACACCCCCCTCAGATGCAGAGCAAAGCCTACAACAAAAACTGTTATAACCTGGCCTGGTAATGCACTCGATGACCTACAGGACTGTTTTGAACAATCTAACTGGGACTTATTTGAGCATCAAGAGATGGAAACCTACGCAGGAACAGTACTGAACTACATCAAGTTCTGCATCTGAAATGTGACTATGGTCAACAGCATTAGGGTTTACCCCAACCAGAAACCCTGAATGACCAGCCAGGTCCGCACACTCCTCAGAGCCCGCGATGCTGCCTTCAGGTCATGTGACAGAGCTCTGTACCGAGCTGCTTGAGCCAACCTGAATAAGGGAATAAAAACCACAAAGGCTGACCATAAAAGGAATATAGAGTCCCATCTGTCCAGTAACAACTCACGGGAGGTGTGGAAGGGCATAAAAAAACATCACAAACTATAGAGGCTGTGAGGTGACAACAGGAGACCTGAGTGTATCACTAGCAGAGGAGCTAAACTGCTTCTTTGCATGCTTTGATGCACCACAGCAGCACCCATCTGATCCTGCCCTGCCCCCACACCCACCCGGTTACTGCACCACTCCACTCACTGTATGGGAGCATGATGTTAGACGTTCGCTCCAATCAGTGAACCCCAGGAAAGCTACCTGGCAGGGTGCTCAAAGCATGTGCCCTCCAGCTCGCCCCCACCTTCACCAGAATTTTCAATCTCTCCCTGGCCCAGGCAGTCATCCCTCCCTGCTTAAAATCTGCAACCATCATCCCAGTGTCGTAAACACCTACCATCACCAGCCTGAATGATTACTGACCGGTGGCTCTCACTCCGGTAATCATGAAGTGCTTCGAGAGACTGGTTCTCCAGCACATCAAGGACTATCTCCCTCCAAAATTTGACCCCTACCAGTTTGCATATCACACCAACAGGTCCACAAAGGATGCTATTGCAGTAGCTCTCCACACCGCGCTGAGCCACCTGGAACAACAGCACAGCTACGTTCAAATGCTCTTTGTCGATTACAGCTCAGCCTTTAACACAATCATTCCGGACATTCTTATAAATATATTGGACAATCTCGGCCTCCCCCCACTCACATGTGCCTGGATAAAAGACTTCCTAACCAATCGGCCCCAATCTGTAAGACTTTGTCCCCATCTCTCCTCCACTCGTACGCTGAACACTG
The DNA here is from genome assembly GCF_014905685.2 of Nematolebias whitei. NCBI lineage: Eukaryota > Metazoa > Chordata > Actinopteri > Cyprinodontiformes > Rivulidae > Nematolebias > Nematolebias whitei. The sequence continues at coordinate 3,568,914 of NC_056516.1, read as the reverse complement.
GCTCCCCACAGGGCTGTGTGCTGAGCCCCCTGCTGTACTGTCTCTACACCCATGACTACAGCCCGGCCCACAACAACAACCTCATTGTCAAGTTCGCTGATGACACCACAGTGGTCGGACTAATCTCTAAGGGAGATGAGACGTTTTACAGACAGGAGGTCCTGGAGCTAGCAACCTGGTGCTCAGAGAAAAATCTGACTCTGAATATCAAAAAAAACAAGGAGGTAATTATTGATTTCAGGAAGCACAGCACCAACCTAGCCCCCCTTTACATCAATGGCAAGTGGTGGAGAGGGCTCACACTTTCAGATTTCTTGGTGTCCATATCTCTGCTGATATTGCTCTATTGCTCTATTGCTCCTGGAGCAGTTTAAATATGTCCTCCCATTTTTCCTCGTATGTCTATTTCTTTAGTCTGATCAGAGTTCAGCAAGTAGTTCAGGGTAACATGCAAAGGGTCAGCTGGACTTTCGTACAGTCTCGAGATTAATCCATATTTTCCACCTGTCCATTATCTCTCTCAGATCACATGACTCACTGTGCACGATTTTACCCCACCATACATAAGCGTTTTCCTCCTGTTTCTTTTCCAATTGGAGCATCTGATTTTTGTTGTTTATCATTGATCTGAAAATTTTATCGTCAGGAAATATCACATCGGTGTACACTTGAGAACAAACTATTTTTGCCCCCTAATGCCACTATTAGATCATGAGCCAAAAGATTTAGCGGACATTGTTTCTGAATCAAAAATTCATGTATGAATTCAATGTGAGGCTGAGTTAGCAGGATTTGACATTTTACTGGTTGTGAAAAATAGCATCTTTGCTTCTCACCGGAAAATCCCATCACTTCGGTGTATTTTGAGGAGACTGGGAGATCAATATTCAGAGTACTAAACTGCGCACCAGTGTCCACCATGAACGGAAAAAAACCTCCCACCGATCATGATATCTAACAAAGGAGCTGGAAATTCATCTAAATATTTCTCCTCATGTGTGGGACCCTGGCCTCCCTAGTATTGTGAAAATTGGCCTGGGTTCGGAGCAACGTGTAGGGGGTCCTTGAGGTGCGTGTTGGGCTCCCTGTCTCTGTTGGCTCTGATTTTGTGTATGATCCGGTGGCGGCGGAGGATACCCAAAATCATCTGAAGGCATTTGATCTCCATATCGATATCTCCCTCTCATACCCCTTCCCCTGTTTCTATTCGGGGCATATCGAAAATTCTGCGAGTTCTGATACATCTGACACGCTCCTATATCTGAAATCAGGGGTGGAGCCATGGGGACCATTTGTGCCATTGTATGTTCTTGTTCAGCCTTTTTGTTTTCATTAACCTTCCCTCTCAGGTCCTTGAGTTGCTCCTTCATCAGTTGCTCATGTAATTTTTCGAATTCTGTCTTTTCCTTTTTGAGTGCCTCATCCTGTCTCTGTATGTGGTGTATTAACGTTGCCATCCACTACTCAAGTGCCATTTCTTCTCCTCCCACAAGTTTTAGCATTTCTTCCTTCACTGTACCCGTTTGGCTTTTTATCATAGCCTGTTTAAACAGTTTTCGTAAAGGTGGTGACAGAGGCACAACCCCTGTTTGTTCCTCCCACACGCTCAACATTCTGAACACGTATTGTTCAGTTGTCTCTTCCTGTATTCTAGTTGTATCATTTAGAATATTATAATCTGTTCTCACTGGAAACATGTCTCTTAGAGCCAGCCAAAATCTCTGAGCCTGTCCCTCAAAAAGCATGGATTGATCTAAATTTGTTGTCCTTGCATCTTGCTCCAACCTCAGCATCTCTTGAGGTTCCAAGTGGGGTGACAAACAAGCTCTAACATCTCCCAGGGTGAATATCTGACCGCGAAATGCTTGTAGGAAGTCTTTTATCCAAATGTGTGCCCCTTTCTTCGGATCGGGTAAGGTTGATTTCAGGAGTGCGTTATCTGCGTAAGCTAGGGGATGGTACGTTGTGTTGTTAACCTGGCCTGTTCTATTACGTGTCACCACCAGAGGCAACTGGCATGTTGGGCCTGGGTCATAGTCCATATTACTCCTCCGTTTTGTAGGTTGTGGATATTTTCGATAATCCTGGTCTTTATCCACTACCATTGGTTTTGGATAGATATTGTACACACTTGTCCTTCTAGACACTCTTTCATCTAACTGCTCTCTCGCAACATCCTCCTTTGTGTCGTCCTCACTCTCAAATAGGTCCCTACCTATCTGTCTGAGCTCCTCTCTCATTTCACTTATCTCCCCCAGCATGTTAGAGATCTCAGAGGTAGGTGTTCCACCTTTTGTACCGCCGTCTGCTCCCTGTGTAGTTTGGTGTCCATCCTCTGTTCTACCTGTGTTCCCACTATTGTCTGTCCACTCTGTACTCCCCTCCGAGTCGCCCTATTTGCAACTGGGCATCCCTGAACTTTAAAGGTAATCTCCCCATTTTCTATTTTAACTACCTGCATCTGACTTGAGTTAGGATTAATTTCACTAAATCCAACCTTTTTGTTGTTTTTAGTTGACAATTTAGCATTATTTTTGCTGCATGACTTATTGTGACTGCCTTGCGTGAGTGTGTGTTTTACAGTTATAGAGTTACTGCATGTAGGCTGCTTCAACTCACCAGTCCACATGTGGGCAGGGTCACCTGTTTTGTCAGTCCCCTTTAAGAGTGGTGTTGCCTTCTCCCAAGCCACATTCTCCGGTTTGTCCTGTTGGGTCTTATAAAAGTTATTGAAATAAAATTTTGTAAGGTTCAGGAAATCCTTTGCTTGCAATGCCTCTTTTAGTGCCTTTCTCTTCATCAGCCATCCTGCACCTTCAGCTTTTGTACATGCCTGTGACAACCGGTTATCCAATGTAGCTACATAACAATGTTGCTTTTCAATGGTTGTTGCAGGGCTATTTAAATCAACAAAAAAAACGTCTGCAATGACTTTTTCTGTCCATTTGTCAAATGTTTCAATTTTTCTCTTCGATTCCTGAAACAAAAGTGTGTTATGTAGTTTTTTCTTTCCTGCCCCGATATAGGCTCCTACAGAGCCTTTTTTTTTTTCCTCCCAGGCTCTCATCGAGGTCGCAGCTTCTGTTTATTTCCTCCCTCGTTTTTCCTTCTTCCTGCACTGCCCTGTGTGTGTCTGAAGCGCCTGGGTCTCATCTCCCGAACATAAATTAAGAAGATTATGGATTTGGTATTGTGGGCGTTCAACTCTATTGATAAGATTTTTTCATCAAAGCGACAAGGTCCTGGAGAACCGGCATGTCCAGCTGAGACTCACGCTGTGGGGTACGTCATGGATTCGTGGGGAGTGTGGCAGATGATGTGTCTCTCAGTTCTGTCTCAGGAGGATGTTGAAGACGTTTATATATTTGGAATTATGATAGCAGGGACTCTGCTTTTTGGCATCGGCGGGGCTCTGTTTTATCGACTTTTGAAGCAGATGGCGGCAGCAGTTTCGACCATGGTAAAACTTCCGAGTCAGTGTGAAGGTCTGGTCCACGCTGTGGGAACTTTGAATCGTCTAGTTTACGAGCTTAACCGTAAGGTGGAGGCGATTGAGAATCGCAGGCCACCTGCGGCTTCTGGGGCTCGTCAGCGTGGTGGGTTCGACCTTAAAGGAGACTCATAGCATGGATCAGTGGAATGGAATCCCACAATTAGGCATTTTCGGAACCAGAACGCCCAGATGGGCTCAAGGCTGAAGAAAAAAGTAATCTGTCTGCCTGAAGAAAAAACAAGAATCAAGCTTATCTAAATCTGATTCCCGACGGCCTCGGAGACTGGCCGACTATCAATTTCTCCTGGGACATGAGTACCCAAGGAAGAAAGCTTCATCTATC
>NC_056516.1:3561168-3564978 GCF_014905685.2 Nematolebias whitei | reverse complement strand
CGGAGAACTTTCTGTGCAAGCTTATCAGAACTGCTGGCTGGAACAACATCTTCAGAAACTGTGGCTGATCTGAAAAAACGTTCATGGACAAATCTCAACACCTTGATGTTAAATGCAAATGTAATCATGTTTTAATTGTGCTTGCTAGTAGAGTTTTTTTGATGTCTCAAATCGTGTCCTGATAGGCAAGATGTGAAAGATTTTTTTTTGTAATGCCACTATCTACCCTCATGTTTCTACCCCTTTTCCTATCTAAGATTATTATCTGATAAGGATAAAATGGCCGCGTTTTCTACAGTTGCAGCTTCGTGCACTCCGCCCATCTTTTGGACGACTGTACGTACATATTCGCGTTGTACCTCGGTGCAATTCCAATAAAGTTTATTCTGATTCTGATTCTTCAGGCAGTTGTTCTTCCATTGTCCTTAACCCTTGTTTATTACAGATAACAACTAAGCATCGTTTTTATCTTGTTTAGATTCAAATTAAAACCTAAAATACAAACAAAACACCTAAAATACAAACAAAACAAACAATCAAAACAAAAAAAAAAACTATCTTTCTATCTTCAGCTGTACAAAATCCTAATCCAACAAAAACATTTTACTCTCTTTTGACCATGAAAATAATCTCTATCTGTCCCTTTCTGCTTGTTCTAAAAAGCTATCTGTCCCTGTTTTTAATAAATCCATATACTCATCTGCAAAAACCCTTATCCAGCAAAAATATTTTACTCTCTTTAGACCATGAAAATAATCTCTATCTGTCCCTCTCTGCCTGTTCTAAAGATTTCTAATTATCCTTATCTTAACCATCCATGTATTCTTCTTTTAGGTACCTCTTCTGCATTCTTCCTAGGGATCATTCTACTTCTAGATTCTTTCTAGGGATCATCCATATATAGGTGTACTTTAAATATTTCTGCCCTACCAACTAGCGCAGCCCCAACCGAAAATAGACGAGAATAAAAATGTATATAAAAAATATATATATATAAAAACAGCTACGTCACTCGGGGAATCACAGCTGGCCAGTCTGTATTTCTTTTCTACAGACCTAAGGAGGCTATCATAAACAGAAACTTGAGGCCATCACTTTCTTTCGAGAAGGTAGCTATTTCTCCGCACAGGCACCCGAAAACCCAGTAGAATTTTCTTCAAACTGTCACATGACCACACCTCTTGACGCTGTCCAGACGTTCAAGTTTTAACGTGTTTCTAATAAACAGCGATGGGGAATAACACCTGGAACGTCTTTCGGACTGAACACGCTTTTTGTAAATTTCTAACGTCAGCAAAAATGATGCCACAATTTTTACGCGGGGCTCTAAACCGTCAGCCACGTCGGATCTTCTGTATCTCTTAAATAAACAAATGACAATTTATATACGGGCATTTAAATCAACTGAACGAAGTCTAAATTTTAAAGAAAAATTTACATTTCGCTTGTTTATAACTCTCGCAGACCACTTCCGGTTAGCGTTGTTGCTAACGCTTCCGGCCCGCTCCCCGCGCACCCAGGCGAAAATAACGTTACGTATATAAATTGTTAGGTCCGATAAATACACTCACAAAATCAAGTATTATCCTGTAACGTTCTACTGCCTTTTACTTCACTAAACTGCGTGCACCGGTCCGAAAACAGAGCAGCCTGTCGGTCCTTAAGGGACACAAAAATTTGATTTAACAGGTTTCTACTTATCCTGATGCATGCTCAATAATCCAGGTAGAAAAAATCCAAAAAAGTTCAATCTGGTCCTCTGGACATTCAAAAAAAAAAAAAAAAACGAAACAAAGCAAAAAAATCTAGAAACGTTTCGTCTCTCATCCAAGAGACTTCCTCAGTCTGAGGTGCTGTTTTCAGCTCAGTCTCTTAAATAGCACCTTCTCAGGGTGTATCAACCAGTTCTATGTCATATAGGCTTCGCCCTTTAAGGCTGTCGCTGATGGGTTTATCCCGTTATGCGTAGCATAAGCACTGAAAAAATTTAGTCCACGCCCACCTGCTGTGTGGGCCCCACCCGGTCCGTATAAATTACGTTAAGAGCGGGAAATCGGCTCCCATTTTTTCTTCAGCGAGCTAAAATAGCACTGTCAGAAGAACAAGAAGGAAAATTGTGTAGATGACCAACCTTTGTTAAGAATGCTTGGCCCGGCAGTCAACCTCCGGTCGTCCGGTGAGTTCTCCTCCCCGAGGAGAAGCTGACGAGCAGTCTTATTTCAAGGTAAGCGCCGAGGAATATTTCCCAGTGACAGGTCACTACACGCTGGACAACGCCATCTTGTATTTTTCCTCGTATCGCCGACCCTCGGAGCGAATCGGATGTTTCCTCCGGGGACAGGCGTGCTCAGCTGCAGCCCCCGCTGCTCATTCCCTCCTGGGGAGCGTAGTGTCGGTGGAGGGGGGCTGAGTGAATGCTCACCCCATCCCACCTCGTTTTTCGCATCGGCGATCACACCGCTCCCGGCCGACGGCGCCCCCCAGGGTTTGCCCGGCGTAACCCAGGAGGAGGCTGACATGAAAGGACCCCTTTTTACGTCCTACGCCTTTTCCCGCTAGTTCGGATGATCCGGCGGGAAGGTTGTTTACTGACTCCATTCCGGCTCACCGTCTTGATCCATATGGCCTCGTGTTCCCAACAGGACGTCCTACGGCGAGGCCACAGACGGGTTTTTTCCTGGTAGATTGGGGGAGCCGGTCTCCACAGTCCGCACCCATCTCCAGAGCAGGGTTCACTGAGCGGAAAGTCCCTCCGTGCCCTCTGGAGCCAAGCCTGATGGAGGCTCCATTGGAGTAAGATGTTCGAGATGGACCAGCGTCCCGTGCCTCCCGTTAGCATAACCGAGACTGTGACATCGCTCTCCAACTGAGCTCACCAGCATGTGTTCCACGGCCGCAGCGAACAACACGTTACGCTGTTGGCGTACACGTTCAGAGGCGAGAAGAGACGGTGGCCCTCTGTCCTTCGGCTCACCCCGCTCTCGTAGCAGCTGCTTGCTAACGACGCTGCCGGCCCCTGCAGTACGCTCAGCCTACAGGGCAGCTGACGTCATCATCAACCGGTGCGCCTCTTTGCGGTCTGCCGCCCCACATCGCAGCCGGAGAACGAGGTCCAGAGGTTTTTTCCTGGCTCGCCACTCCACCTTCCTCTCAGGAAAGACGCAGGAGTTTGCTGGTGATCCTCCTTTCATCAGAGAGAGATCTTTTCAAGCTGCTCTATGGCTGCTCAACGCCTCCCCAGCTCTGCTACGCCAGCCCCTCCCGTCAGACGTCCCCGGCATCCGGAAGTTCATTTTTTTCCCGGACTTCGCCAACAGGGGGCCCTCCAGGACAACAAACAGAGCTCAACAAAGGTAAACAGGTGTCGTTTTTGCTGGAGGTGTGTTGATGACACTGTGAATAACATCATTTTATGATGAAGTGTCCTTTAGCCAGACTGTCAGCATGGTTATCTGACAAGCGGCCCCATCACCCACACTCATCACAAATGAGCCTTTTTTAAGGTTGTTTTTCATTCACTGTCAGCGGTGCCGATGCGCGCCCCCCGCGGCATGAAGGCGCGCACGCAGCTCTCAACAACCGCCGTTCACGTCAACGTTCACGTGAGATCACGGTACGAGCTCAGCAACGTATTTCGCTATCGGCAGAAACGACGTTTTGTCATTGCAGTGATGTCAAACGCGCGCTCCCGCGGCGTTAGCAGTTTCACAAGCCTCACAGCGGCTCTGCCCCTTTTATCCTCGAAGAAGGTTTTCTGAATTAATACTGCAGCTCGTGGAATCATTCTGAAGTTCACATGACTTGCAGCCA
>NC_056516.1:3553560-3561068 GCF_014905685.2 Nematolebias whitei | reverse complement strand
ATGTTTTGTACGGCTGTCAGCAGTCCGCCCCTCAACCGCCGTCATGCGTCGCGGTAATGTTTTCTGTGTGATCCCGGGCGAGACTTGAGCTGAGGCGAAGCGTGTGACAGCTGATGACGCGGTGGGGCTGCGCGTTTGACGTCGCTGTGCGAACGTTGAAAAGGCGGAGGGCGTGACTTCATTAACGCCGTGCTGTTGGAGTGAAGGCTGCTAGCCCCGCGGGAGCACACGTTGTTCTCTGGAGGGACGCGCGCCGCTCTCGCTGGAGGGGCGCGCGCTGGAGGGAGGCGGGACTCATTACCGGGTTCTTCAGCTGCTTCACGTTTAAGCTGCGGTGAGCTGCCGAAAGCTGAGACGCGGTGGGTGACGGCTGCCCGCGTTTGATTCGTTGAGACGGGTGTCGTTTCTTGTGAGAAAGAAGGACCTCCACCCGAACCAGCCTGCGGACCACATTTATACCGATGTGAGCTGGTTAGCGCCGGCAACTGTGTGTGTGCGCCAGCATCAACGCAGCGCCGTTGGATGGAGGCTGTTCATTTTAGTGATCGACTCGTCATGTCTAGAGCGACGGTGAGTTTAAAAACCTTAATTAAGGACACCGGCTCATGTGTGGAAGCTGTTCTGTGATCGACTCGTCATGTCTTAGAGCGACGGTGAGTTTAAAAACCTTTATTTAAGGACACCGGCTCGTGTGTGGGGCTGTTTCATCCCACATACCTTTATGAGCAAGATGGCGCCTGTGTATGTTCAGGCTGCCGCTCGCCTGCTCAAATGTTGCTTTTTTTCCATTTTTCTGCTTGTGTTCGTTGTCATACCAACTTTGATGGATAGCGTTTGCGTGTGTGCGATAAGGACTTATAATCGTGATTTTCTTTTTGGAATTAAGGAAGCAATGGAAAGTCCCTTTCACGACTGGGACAGCTACAAACAAACTTTTCCACCTCCGTTTGTGAGTCCCCTAATCTCCCGTAAGTACCTGGCGTTGTGGCGGCGTCCGGGAATTTCGAAAAGGAGGAGAAGAGGCTGCCGAGCGGGTGTCCAAGTTCGGATTAGGCGTGACGTGCGGCATATGGTCCATGCTGATCGGAGCTACAGGTGGCTGCGTCAGGTGCCGCTCGTGCACGGCCTTACAGCTGGGGGTGATGCTTCATCTTCGCATCTCGCCACTTTTCCGGGTTGTGAAGTTAGAAGTGGACATCGTTGGACCCACGATGGACAAGGCGCTTGGGCCTCAGGTCCATTTCAACGTTTCGTGCTTCCACGCCAGTACAGCTGCTTGTTACGTGACCGTGGGAGATGTCTTCAGCCTATCCCGCTGTGCTCAGCCGACAGGATTCCTGATCTGACTTCTTCCCCAGCGAAAAATCGGATTGGATTATTGAACGCTCGTTCAATTGCAAATAAATCGTTCTCTATTTATGAACTCATTGTTAGGAAAAGCTTGGACTTCCTCTTTCTCACAGAGACGTGGCAGAGGGAAAATGAATTTGTCCATTTAAATGAGCTTTGTCCTGCTGGTTACTTGGTAGTAGGTAAGCCTCGCTCCGGTCGCTGTGGAGGAGGACTGGCTGCTGTGCACCGGGACTGGTCCTCATGCAGACTGTCAGACACAAGCCACATTACCTCTTTTGAAACCTTCATGATGGAAGTTGGTTCCTCAGATCCATTTTATACTATTCTGATTTATCGCCCTCCTGGCCCTGCTGGGACTTTTCTTCAGGATTTTGCTGATTTGTTATCTTCTATAATTAGATTGGGAAAGGTCTTGATTGTGGGTGATTTTAATTTATAGATTGATGATGTTACTTCTATTCCAGCAAGAGATCTCATATCACTGACAGAGTCGCTTAATTTTACACAGTATGTTTCAGGTCCCACACACAACAAGGGTCATACATTAGACCTGGCATTTGCACTGGGTTTGCAAATTACTAATGTGTGTGTGGAAGATGTGCTTCTCAGTGACCATTACTGTGTTTTCTTTGACTTGATGGTGCCATCTGAACCTCGGCCTGTATTGACTGAGGTAAAAAGAATTATCACAGAGGCGACAGCCATGCTTTTCTGTGATAAGTTGGATCCTTCTCTTCTTAATAATTTCACGGAAATTGACTGTTTTGTGAATTGTTTTAATAGCCACTGTGCTGATATTTTGGATCAAGTAGCGCCAGTTAAGGCTAGGAGGGCACTACAGGAAAGTTTTTGTCCTTGGATAAATGATGAAATCAAGTCTCTGAGGAGAACATGCCGCCAGACTGAACGTCTATGGAAGACTACTAAATTGGAGGTCCATAGGCTGCATTTAAAAGACTTAATAATGTTCATAAATAAGAGGATTGAGGAGGCCAGGACAAGTTACTTTAAATGCCTGATTGCCTCAAATAAAAGAAATTCTAAAGTGCTCTTCGACACTATTAGCTCTCTTGTGTCACCTGTTGCTGTAAAATTGCATAATTCCACAATTACTTGTGATGAGTTCTTGGATTTCTTTATTGATAAGGTTAAAGTAATCAAGGACAGTTTGCCTCCTTGTCATGGTTCCCGGCATTCTGAACTTCCTACCCATAGCTGGGCCTCATTTGAACCTATTACTGTGGTAGACATCTTTACCGTTATGGAAAAAATGAAACCGTCTTCTGGCATTTTAGATGTTCTTCCTTTTAAACTGCTTGTGAGGGTTTTTGATTCTATTGGGCCCTATATTGCTAAAATGTTTAACATGTCTTTGCTTAGTGGTGTGTTTCCTCGTCCTTTCAAACATGCCATTGTGGAGCCACAGTTAAAGAAAACGGGACTGGACTCTTCTGAACTTAAGAATTTCCGGCCAATTTCTAAGACTCCCTTTTTGGCCAAAGTCCTAGAAAAGGTGGTCTGCACCCAACTTAGATCATTTTTACAGGTGAATGACATTTATGACACTTTTCAATCTGGGTATCGTGAGTTTCATTCTACTGAAACAGCCCTGTTGAGGGTGTTTAGTGATATTATGATGGCAGCTGACACTGGTAAATGTTCTGTGCTGGTTTTGTTGGATCTGTCATCGGCGTTTGATACAGTGGACCATGGCATTCTGATAAATAGGCTCCAACATTTGGTTGGAATGTCGGGTTGCGTTTTAAATTGGTTCACCTCTTACCTGGTTGGCAGAACTTTTAGTGTGTCAGTGGGAAACGCAGTGTCTGATCCTGCGGAGCTTTTGTGGGGTGTGCCACAGGGATCGGTTTTGGGACCTGTTTTGTTTCTGCTGTACTTATTTCCTCTGGGCAGGGTCATCCAGAGGTTCAGTGATGTGTCCTATCATCTGTACGCTGATGATCTGCAACTGTACTGCTCTTTCGAGCCAAATGAGCCACATAAATTTCGTATCCTCACTAGTTGTTTGGCCGAAGTGATGAAATGGCTCACTGAAAATAGCCTATTATTGAACACCAGTAAGACCGAGACCTTGATTGTTGCTCCTGACAGTGCTGTCCCTGGAATTAAGCAGCATCTTGGAAACTTGAACTGCACAGTTAAAAGCAATCTGCGCAACCTGGGTGTTTCCATGGATGGAGCGATGTCTATGGAGCGGCACATAAACCAGCTTGTCAGGAACTGTTTTTTCCAATTACGGAACATTTCTAAATTTCGTAAGATGGTGACTTATGGTGAACTTGAGATGATTATTCATGCTTTTGTCTCATCCAGATTGGATTATTGTAACAGTCTGTTTACATGTCTTAATAAGAGGGAGTTTGCGCGTCTGCAGATAGTTCAAAACACAGCTGCACGCCTGCTCACTTGCACTCATAAGAGGGAACATATTACACCCATCCTGAAAAGTTTACACTGGTTGCCTGTATCTTACAGGATGCACTACAAAATCCTGGTACTGACCTTTAGAGCTTTGCATGGACAAGTGCCAGTCTACATTAGGAATCTCATCCAGCCTTATGTTCCGACTAGGAGCCTCAGGTCGTCCAATCTAAACTTGCTGATGGCTCCTCGGACCTTTTTTAAGACTCGAGGAGACAGATCTTTTCAAGCTGTGGCGCCTCGCCTCTGGAATGAGTTACCTTGTACCATTCGATCTCTGGATTGTATAGATACTTTTAGGACACAACTTAAGACCTACTTTTTTAAACTTGCTTTTTAGCGTAATACTGTGTTTTATTGTTTTGTATGTTTGTTTTAATTTATTATTTTATTTTGTGCAGCACTTTGTGACCCTGGTCTGTGAAAAGTGCTATAGAAATAAAGTTTACTTACTTACTTACTTACGAGTGCGAGTTGACATCGCTTGGGTGAAAATCGTGCAGCTCGGGATTATAACGAGTTATTTTCACTTACCATCGTGCCCTGTAAGCGACTAGTAATGTCTTGGAGCGGCGGTGAGTTTAAAAACCCTTATTAGGGACACCGGCTCTTATGTGTGCGGCCGCTGTGAGCTCATCCGGGCTTACAGACTGGCTAAAAAACAGACACTTTGATCATTAATGATGATTTATTTCAACTTTCGTGTCACTTTTACACACACCCTCCGGAGACCGTCATTTTGAGAAACTTCTCTCTCATGAGCTCTGCGATTGTTTGCCCAGAGCCCTGTCTTGCAGGCGAACTCTGGGGAAACGCTGAGCTGCAGGTTGCCGGAGTGAAGAGGGCTGGATTCTGACGGGCGGGGCTGGTGGTGGAACTCAGCGAGAGCCGCGGCCGTGGAAAAGTCGAAGCTTGCTCGCGACGGTCCCTCCAGCGGGCCGGGGTGGGCCGCGCGGCTTGATGAGGTGGCGCACAGCCTCTGGCACCTCCTCCGACTGTTTCACTTCGCCAGCATGGTTTGAAGCTGCTCTGAACAGCGCGTCCGCGATGGCTTCATCAGGTCTTGTGCAGATTCTCCGGCAGCGAGGGGAGTAACGAAGCCAGGTGGTGTCGTTGGATCATCGTCATCCGCGCTGCAGTCCTCGACAGGCAAACCGTGGGAGAGGCACATATGTTGAGCTGGCGTCAGCTGCCTTACAAAGGGAGTTCTTTGTCTCCAAGGCATGCTATATGCTAGCAGCGCACGTTGTTGCTAACTGCGGCTGCCTGAAAACACATCGGTGGGCTCGATTGGAGAGCGTGGTCGCCGTCTGGTTCCTGTTCCTCCGGAGGGACGGGACGCTGCTCCGACCTGGGCAGCTTCGCTCCGGAAGCTTCCGCGAGGCTTGGCTCCAGGGGGGGTTACCGAGGAATAGCCCCGCTCGGTGAATCCCTCAACTCTGGTGATGGGAGCGGACTGGGGACCGACTCCTCTAATCTACCAGGAAAGAACCGTCTGCGGCCTCGCCCGTCGAACGTCCTGTTGGAACGCGAGGCCGTATGGATCAAGACGGTGAGCCACAGTGGAGCCCAGTGAAAAACAACCTTTCCGCCGATCATCCGAACTGGCGGGAAAAGGCGAGGGACTTAGAAAAAAGGGGGGTCCCTTCATGTCAGCCTCCTCCTGGGTTCCGCCGGGCAACCCCTGAGGGCGCTGTCGGCCGGGAGCGGTGTGATCGCCGATGCGAAACGAGGTGGGATGGGGTGAGCATTCACTCAGCCCCCCTCCACCTACACTACGCTCCCCAGGAGGGAATGAGCAGCGGGGGCTGCAGCTGAGCACGCCTTGCCCCGGAGGAACCATCCGGTTCGCCCCGAGGGTCGGCGATAAGAGGAAAAAACACAAGATGGCGTTGTCCAGCGTGTAGTGACCTGTCACTGGGAAATGTTCCCCGACGCTTACCTTGGAATAAGACTGCTCGTCATCTTCTCCTCGGGGAAGAGAACTCACCGGACGACTGGAGGTCGACTGCCGGGCCAAGCATCCTTCACAAAGGTTGGTCATTTACACAATTTATCCTCTTTGTTCTTCTGACAGTGCTATATTAGCTCGCTGAAGAAAAAATGGGAGCCGATTTCCCGCTCTTAACGTAATTTATACGGACCGGGTGGGGCCCACACAGCAGGTGGGCGTGGACTAATTTTTTCAGTGCTTATGCTCTGCATAACGGGATAAACCCACTAAAGCGAAGGCCTTAAAGGGCGAAGCTTATACGACATAGAACAGCACCTCAGACTGAGGAAGTCTCTTGGATGAGAGACGAAACGTTTCTAGATTTTTTTGCTTTGTTTCGTTTTTTTGTTTTTTTTTTAATGTCCAGAGGACCAGATTGAACTTTTTTGGAGGTTTCTACTTACCTCATGTTAAAAGCCGTCTAGAAACAGTCTGCTCCGACTCGGTCACCTGCCGCTGTGTCACCATTAAACAATAAAAAATGAGCTACCACTCCTAATGACAGGAGCCCAGATTTTGGCACCAACTGTTAAAGACGGGAGCTGGCTGTGGATCACCGGACTCGGAAACCACCTCCAGCCCACGTCTTTTCCCCCGGCTCGGACCTCCCTCAGAAGTGGCAACTCATACTATCAATAACTCAAGGAAAACGTCAATTCAGTTTTACCAATTGTATTAAAAGTCAAGGCAGGAAAAAGTTACAGTTTCACATCACTGGACTCTCCGGTCTATGACGCGTTCTCCAAACCCAGAAGAGCCCCGATGTCTCGTGTCTTTCTTTCGGCTTTTCCCTCTTCAGGGGTTGCCACAGCGAGTCATCCTCCACCTCACTCTTTCCTCTGCATCCTCTGTCCTCACTCCAACTACCTTCATGTCCTCTCTAACTGCATCCATATATCTCCTCTTTGGCCTTCCTCTTTGTCTTTTTCCTGGCAGCTGCATTTCTAACATCCTTCTACCAATATACCCACGGTCCCTCCTCTTGACATGTCCAAACCATCTCAGTCTGGCCTCCCTAACTTTATCTCCCAGTTGTTCAACCTGTGCTATACCTCTGATTATCTCATTCCTAATCTCATCCAGCCTTGTCACTCCTAAGGAGAACCTTAGCATATTCATTTCTGCCACTTCCAGTTCTTTCTCCTGTCTTTTTGTCAATGCCATTGTCTCCAGACCATACAATATAGCTGGTCTCACCACTGTCTTGTAAATTTTTCCTTTGACCTTTGCTGATACCCTTTTGTCACAAATCACTCCTGAAACTTTTCTCCATCCACTCCATCCTGCCTGGACTCTGTTTTTCACTTCTTTACCACATTCCCCATTTTCCTAGACGGTGGATCCCAAGTACTTGAAGAGTCCTGCACCTTTGTGACCTCTGCTCCTTGTAACCTCACTGTTCCACCGGCCTCCCTCTCATTTACACATGTACTCTTATGCTTCCATTAGGTAAAGTTATTAAACAGCATGGGATAAATTTTCAAAGTCAAGGGTAATTCCACAATGTTCTTGGCAATTCCATTGTGTTGATTATAATTCCATACATCTCGGTAATTCCATTGTAGCAATGCTTTAACCCCTTGGAAACAGAGTCTGTAATCCATTGGAAAAAGTCATATAATCCACAACGGTAAATCCACAACGATTGGAAGTGTTGATTAATCAGCATACAGAGGGGTACCCTTGGATTGAACTGAAGATGCGGCCACTGGATGAAGAG
>NC_056516.1:3545843-3553460 GCF_014905685.2 Nematolebias whitei | reverse complement strand
TATATATATATATACATTACGTACATTACATAATAACCTACATTTGAGTTGACATTTAAAAACTCTTTCAGAGCTTATGTTTACCACGCAGCTCTTTAAATTAAGCTGTTGCAAATTATCTTCATGATTGAAGTGCTGTTTAGTAATATTAAGTTAGTGCTCCTTTGTACCACAGTGAAAGTCGTGGAGAGAATTTTTGACCTTGGGCGAAAAAGATGCAGAAGCTGCTGGATCCACAAGATGGACATCATGGCCGAGGTGTTTGACATGCAATAACTGAAAACATCCTGAATGAGGATGATTGTAAACGTAGATTACACAAGTCCTACACCTTTTTAACTCCACTGCAATGTTCATTTACAACACATGGACATTCTGTATTATGGTTACGTTTTTCAGTACTCATTACAGATAAAACCGAAAAAATACATAAATAAAAAACCTGGACTTTATTTGTAACTGAAGATGTATCACTTCTCATCCGAGGCTCTTTCTCAATTTAATGAAACGAGGAGTGTGATTCAAGTTATAAAGCTGTGGTGTGCCGTAAGCTTGTATTATGGAGACTGGTGCATGCAGATCAATCTCCAGCAAGCTTACAGAACACCACAGCTTTATAACTTTAATCCCAGATTCCTTTTTTCATTGAATTGTGAGTGCTCCTCGGATGATTAGCGAAACGTCTTCAGTTTTAAAAAAAGTCCTGTGGTTTTGTTTTTATATTTTTTGGGGGGTATTTGCCTTGTCAAGGATAACTGAGAATCTTCACCAGCATTGTTACAGGTAAAAAACAATTACTTCACTTATCTACACTATGGACGTAAAAAAACACTGTAAGCACTTCACTTTTGATGATCAGATGGAAGCTCAAGACTTGAAAATGTTTCTTTTATTAGAAATAAAGACCTGTACAAAAAAAACCCAATTATACACTAATTATATATGCAAACTTAACAAGCTACATGTTTGGCTATTTGTGGGCTTACCTTGCAGGATCTACATTTCTATAGATCAACTATGATCTACTCTAAATATTTTTAAACATGTCTGTTTGCCATGGAACGGGCAATGGATTCCAGCACCCCAAGGAGTGCCTGATTGAAAGCAGCACTCTGTTCAGCCTCCTGCCTTCGCTGTGCTGCTTCCTCTCTGCGAACATCTGCTTCCTCTCTACTGAAGGCCATCTCCTCCCTCCTAATTGCTTTCTCCTGCTTCCTCGCTGCTGCAGCTTGGCGCTGCCTCTCCGCAGCTTCTTCTTGCCTTGCTTTTTTGGCATCCTCACAAATAAAATGGAAGTGTTCCTCTCTCTGCTTCCGGTTCATCTCCTCTTGTTCTGTATGTGCAGAAACAAAGCTCTCTGCTGCACTTGTTGATCTGCGCTTTCTATTGCCTAGGAATAACACACAAGAAAATGGCTGTTAGATGATGAAGTACAGGTAGAGTTTTTAAATAAATTATTTACATTAAAGTTCCTGCTAATTTCAAAAGGTGTTTGTTCACAAGATCAGTAATGATTCTGTTCATAAAGCAGTCTAGTACTTTAATGATAGTAAGCAGGTGGGCATAAATAAACTACATGTAGTCATTTACAACGGTTTGTGCTAATTTAGAAAAAGAACAGAGCATCGTTAATCTGAACAAAAATCACTACACCCTGTTTAATTTCAATAATAAACGTCATAAATGAAAGTTTAAGTGATAAATGAATAATTAAATTTAACATTTATACATTACAACTGAATAAACAAGTAGTTTGAATACATGCAAGGTGTTTTACAACAAAAACAAAACAACATTCATATCAACATGATCAATGTGATGTTAAACACGATTGTTGCTTCTTCTTACCTAGTAACGGGTGCTGTTTGGTGACGCTCTGCTGCGTGTTGCCCGGTGGCGTGGATGTACTCGGTGGCGTGGATGTGCCCGGTGGCGTGGATGTACTTGGAGCTGGTGTGGTCGGGAAGGGTCAGAAGCGGGGAGGATTGGACAGTCAAAAGCAGAATCTGGCGAACCTTCATCTTCAGTGGGACTTTCTGCATCAAAATAAGAGTGGAAAAACAGCAACAGAGTACAGTTAGCAATGATGCTAACTAATGACGACTTAACCGTGTCAGCCTCGTTTGTTCACAGTACTTTCAGAAAACGCAAAGAAACGGTTGCATGAGGAAAAGGAAATATGCTTAAAGTAAATAAAATACACTCACCATCAGCTATAGATTCCAGAAGAGCAGTGGCCGTGTCTAGGCCACTCTCCCTCCCTTTGTTGGCTGGGCGTTTGCCGTAAATGGCATCCATTTGTACAAACCACTTCCAGTTTCTTCTGTTTGCTCCACTCCTACCGTTGTGGTCCTTAATCGTTTTGTAATCGCTTTTTAGTTTTTTAAGCTTTCCTCTTTGCTTTGGTGTGCGATGGAAGCCCTGCACCGCCATCTGCGCAGACACCTCTTGAAAAATCTTTTCATTTCGTTTGGTTCCATCTAGCTCGCTCTGCACTTGTTCATCGGCCAGCAAACAGAGAAATGCCTGAACTTCAGCATTCGACCACGGTTGTGCCATGATTATTTGTTTTACCTTATAAAATATTCCAAAATATGCTCCTCCGATTTCTTGTTGTCTGTTATGCGGGTGAAAAAGAAAATGGCGGATCGGGATTTCCGGTGGAAGACTGAATCTCTGCCCTCCACCAATGAATACGCCCCCTGACCAATCAGTGACCTACAGTGCGCTGATGTCACATCTAGACCCTACAAGAACCAGACCTGGGACCTCAGAGAATTAGGTCCCAAAAATGGGGTGGGTTCCACCACTAAAGGCATTGTTGATAAAACACGCAATCGGCCACAACTAGTTACATAGGAGTACCAAAGGGCCCTGTGGATAAGGGGCTTAAGTCTGCCTCTAAAAAGTCCACCTCCACTCCACTTATTATTCTAAATTAGAATCACCTGTTTGAGGTTGTTAGCTGCATAAAGACACCTGTCCACCCCACACAAGCGGTAAGACTCCAACTACTAACATGGCTAAGACCAAAGAGCTGTCCAAAGACACCAGAGACAAAATTGTAGACCTCCACAAAGCTGGAAAGGGCTACAGGGCAAAAGCCAAGCAGCTTGGTGAAAAAAGATCAACTGTTGGAGAAATTCTAAAAAAGTTAAATCTGGTCCTCTGGACATTCAAAAAACAAAACAAAGCAAAACAACAACAAAAAAATGTAGAAATGTTTTGTCTTTCATCCAAAAGACTTCCTCAGTCTGAGGTAGGAATGTGCGATATGGCATAAAATTCACATCACGATATGTACTGTGAAGGGTGGTGATAACGATCTACATCGCAATATGTTTTGGGTATAAAACTTAATACGAATTTTTCAAAAAGCATAGGGTGTCCTGTTGTCATCATATATTTTGAATTAAGAAAATTCCACTACTAGGTCCGGAGAGTTTTTAAATAATAAACAAATCAAGTATTAGGCTTCTTGCTTGTAGTGCAAAACAGTGCAAAATATTCAATTCAGTTTATTTTTTTTATTTATATAGCGCCAAATTACAACAAAGTTGTCTCAGGGCACTTTACAGAAACATTCACATACACAAAAGCCAATTAGTAAAGTTCTCTATCTAAGGAATCCAGCAGACAAGATGAATCTTGGCTTTGTTGCAGTCTCCCATCCTGAGCAAGCACAGTGGCAACAGTGGAAAGGAAAAACTCTCTTTAACAGGAAGAAACCTCCAGCAGAACCAGGCTCAAGACAAGTGGCCATCTGCTTTGACCGGCTGGTTGAGAGGACAGGAAGGAGAGACAGACGAACACAGAATGGTAGGTCCAGATATAGGTCCAGGTGTATCTGAAAGACAAAAAAAAACCACGTTAAGGATAGAAAAAATAATTACAAATACAAAACAGGTTGAGCAGAGTAAGTAAAGACAGCAGTAGAGTGAACATTGTGGTCAGTTTGTCCTCCAGCAGTCTAAGTCTATAGCAGCATAACTAAGGGACAGCTCAGGAAACCCAAGCCGAACCTAACTATAGGATTTAGCAAAAAGGAAAGTCTTAAGCCTAGTTTTAAAACTGGATAATGTGTCAGCCTCACGGACAGAGATTGGAAGTTGGTTCCACAAGAGAGGAGCCTGATAACTGAAAGATCTGCCTCCCATTCTGTTTTTGTAAATTCTAGGAACCACAAGTAAACCTACAGTCTGAGAGCGAAGTGCTCTGTTAGGAAAATATGGAACAATAAGATCTGTAATTTAAGATGGAGCTAGGTTGTTGAGAGCTTTGTAGGTTAGAAGTAAGATTTTGAATTCTATTCTGGATTTGACAGGGAGCCATTGGAGAGAAGCTAAAACTGGAGAAATATGATCTCCTACTAACTCTGGTTAAGACTCTGGCAGCAGCATTTTGGATCAACTTAAAAACGTTTTAAAGAAGTATTTGGACATCCAGATAATAAACAATGGCAATAGTCCAGTCTAGACGTGACAAATGCATGGACCAGTTTTTCTGCATCATTTTTAGATGAGATGTTTCTATCAAAATATGTAAAATGTAGTTTTAGCCATACGTTTTAAACAAAATAACATGTTGTTAACTTAACAGTTTCCAGTCTTACTTAAGAAATGAAAAGCAACAGAGCAGCATTTTACACTGAAACACTTCATCCTCCAAACCTCTAGTTGGCGGCTCCTTCTGCTTTAATGGAGAGCTGACGCAAATGAGACTGTGGCTTTGACCAGAGGGTCTTGCAATAAAATCACACAACACAGCGTTCTTTTACAGATCAGAGAGCAGGTTTCTCTAAAGCTGACCGTTTATTTTAACTGACGATGGAAAAAAAAAACTTTAGACGGAACACAGCGTTTTGCACATGCGTCAGAATACGGCAACACTACGGGAAGCCGGGCGTAGTTAGCTTGTAGCTTCGCTACTTAGCTCTCGAAGAAAAGACTAACGCCACTTGCGCACAGTTTTCAACTCAAAAAACTAACAATTAAACTGACAACTCTGATTTTACATCAGACACAGCATTACTGCGGTTAGCCGGTAAAGACAGATCTCTATCGTAGGCTAAATTTCTATCATTTCTACCGTATACAATTTATATCGCGCATTCCTAGTCTGAGGTGCTGTATTCAGCTCAGTCTTATAAATAGCACCTTCTCAGAGTGGCTCAACCAGTTTGCTGCTGACAACCAAAACCAACTGCTCATATGATCAAGAAGGGCCATCCGCCTAACAATGGATCCGCCATCAGGGTGCTAATGATCCATTGTTAGGCTGATGGTCCTTCTTGATCGTGTGAGCAGCTGGTTTTGGTTGTCAGCAGCAAACTGGTTGATCCACTCTGAGAAGGTGCTGTTTATAAGACTAAGCTGAATACAGCACCTCAGACTGAGGAAGTCTTTTGGATAAAAGACGACACATTTCTACATTTTTTTTTTTTTTTTGCTCTTTTTTGCTCATTGATGTTTTGCTTTTTGTTTTTTGAATGTCCAAAGGACCAGATTTAACTATTTTAGATTTTTCTACCTGGATTATTGAGCATGCATCAGTATATATTTGCACAATTATTAGAAAATGGAAGAAGCTAAACATGACTGTCAATCTCCCTCAGACTGAGGCGCCATGCAAGATCTCACCTCATGGCGTATCATTGATCCTAAGGAAGGTGAGGAATCAGCCCAGAACTACACGGGACGAGCTGGTCAATTCAAATTCAAATTCAATTCAAAAATACTTTATTAATCTCAGAGGGAAATTATTTGTTGTAGTAACTCGTTATCCTCATTTCATTAAGAGATGCTATTGATACTGATGACTGTAGTCAGGAAGGATCTCTTGTAAAGATCCATCTCACAGTGGATCCTAAGAAACTGGCTGCAGATGCCGTCGGGTCCATCCACCCAGACTCGGCTGGCCTTTCGGTTCCCCCGGGCTGTAGAACCGCCCGAATGCCGGACAGAACTCCTCCCAGTGCGAATGCTGCTCCTCCCAGCAGTCTGCCGAGCTCCTCATCGTTGCGGACACCAACTGTAGGTACCGAGGGACGATCCTGTCCTTCCGCTGTCATGAGCTATGTTTCCTGCTAGTTCCAGGATCTCAGTGGTCAGGCACTCGAGCACAGCTGGCAGGTAGATGAGAATGCGTCCACAGAACATCCTTTCAACTCATTTGAGATTTGGTGCTGTGTTGAGATATTATTTGAGCTTTTGAGATGTTAATCAGCTTCTGTTGGTTGTAGAAAACTGCCTTGTTTCCATGGTTACGCATCATAACAAATGTCCAAAACTAAAAAAGTTTCAGTAAAAATCCTTCCAGATGCACAGCATCTGATACCAGAGGAAACAATCAGCCAAAAAATGTGATTTACATCCAGAAAAATAGGAATTAAAGTTTCCAAAAGCAAAATCTCAGAATGAAAGTAACACAGCTGCTCCAACATGCAGACACCTTGAGTGGCGCAATTCTAGAACTTGAAGATGACCTGAATGACCTGAAGAGAGCTGGCACCACTGTTTCCAAGGTTACTGTGGGTAATACACTAAGACGTCATAGTTTAAAATCATGCATGGCATGGAAGTTTCCTCTGCTTAAATCAGTACACGTTCAGGCCCGTCTTAAGTTTGCCCATGACCATTTGTATGATCCAGAGGAGTCATGGGAGAAAGTTATATGGTCAGATGAGACCAAAATAGAACTTTTTAGGCTCAAGCAGCGAAGCGCTGCGGAGGCCTCTTGTAATCGCTCAGTTCATTAGACCCGAGCAATTTTTCCGTCAAATAAATTGGCCTTTTGGGAGTCTTAACATATCCCAAAACTCACCAAATTTGGTGGGCGCATCAGGACTGGTGAAAAATTGCGTATTTTAAGGGCATCGCAAAAATCTAAGAGAAACTGATCAAGAGCGCCACCTGGAAATTTTCAAATTACCCTCTGCTATAACCTTAGTTTGTCGTAGAAGCATGAAATTTGGTACACTTGTTCAATTTCCCAAGATGCACAGAAAACCCTCTGGCATCAACGTTGGACGATAAACAGGAAGGCAGCCATTTTGGAATGCCGTCCAAAATTTCACACCTTTTTCGCAGTTTATAGCCTCCACATTTGAACGAACTCCTCCTAGCGATTTTGTTCAATCGGTTTCAAACTTGGCCATTTTGGTTAAAAGGCACGGGGGACGAAAAGTTATCTAAACGCTGCGTTTAGGAGCATGCTCAAGGGGCAGGGCCAGAACTAAAGTTTGACATCTCGTTGTGAAAACCGAAACGCTAAGATCTCCTACACGAAAACTATCTGAGACATCAAACCTTCAGTGATTGATCCACATCCGGTCCCCTGCAAGACTAATGCCCCTTTTCCATTAGTACCGGTACGGGCCGGTACAGCCCGGCTCTACTCTACTCGGTACGGTACAGGTTGTGTTTCCATTATGCTTTCAGTACCGGTTCCAGTGGGCGGGGTTCAAATTGACGTCACGGCCTCTCACCAGCTGGTGGCGCTGAGACGCAGAAACTGTTTTCAGTACAAGTTGAGAATTTATGTTATTTTGAAATTGTGTGTATGTGTGTATGCATGTATACATGTGTATAAATATATATATATATATATATATATACA
>NC_056516.1:3527762-3545743 GCF_014905685.2 Nematolebias whitei | reverse complement strand
AAATATATATGTACACACATATGTGTATATATTTATGTGTATATATATATATATATATATATATACACACACACATATATATATATATCATATGTATATACACACAATTATGTATATATATACACATATGTATTTATATACATATATATGTATTTATGTATATTCATATATATTTATATACATATATATGTATTTATATATATTCATATATATTTATATACATATATATATATATGTATTTATATATATTCATATATATTTATATACATATATATATGTATTTATATATATTCATATATATTTATATACATATATATTCATATATATTTATATACATATATACATATATATGTATTTATATATATACATATATATTTATCTATATTTATTTATAGATATAAATATATATATGTATATAAATTACATATATATGTATTTTTATATATACATATATATTTATCTATATTTATTTATAGATATAGATATATATATATGTATATAAATTAAAACTCTGATGAACCAGATTCTACAAAAACATTACATTCAAATTTTTATAGGTTTTCATCATCATTTGATGTATTTGCACTCATTGTGTCTACTTTTAATGTTCATTTTAAATGTGTGGTTTTCTTTCTTGTTCACATATATACATTTTATTTTTAGCTTTGCTTTAAAGTTCTTGTTTTGTGATTTGTACATTCGTGAGTTAAAATAAAGTTGAACTGAAGGTCGTCTCTTTTCTTTAAACATGTTTGAGGGAAATATTCCTGATATCCAATAGTTTTGTGTCTTTTTATGATTTTCAGCTGAGTTAACAGTCATTAAAGTGAAAACAGGATTTCATGATAAAGCTGGCACCGTCTTTTTTTTTTTTTTTTTTAATCTTCAACGCTCTGCTGGTCTCGCACGACACTGCCCGCAGTCACACGATCCTCTCCTCCGGAGAGGAGGAAGCTGGGAGGCTCATCCTCCCAGCTCCAGCTCAGCTGGTCACTCACAGAGTCCGTTCCAAGACCCCAGCCGCGTGTAATCATGAAGGTCCGACCCGCGCAGACAGGCGGACAGAGACGGTCTGCGACGAACGGTGGAAGCGATTTTAAAAAACATTTTACGTGTAAAAAAAAAAAAAAAATCATTTTTAAATCGCTTCAGCATTTTTTTTAAACATTTTTTGTATAAAAACAAAATGTTATTTTATTTAAAAATCGCTTCCAGCGTCCGTCCCAGACTGTCCAGTCCGCCTGACTGCCGGGCGGGATCGGGATTCAGCCTTCATGATTACGCGCGGCCGGGGTCTCGCAACGTCCATCTGCGAGTCCCCATCTCCAGCTTTGCAGTGACCTGCGGAGCTCTGAGCACACAAGGCTGGTATCCAGAACCCGAGCCTCCGAGTCGGCACATCGAAGGTTCTTCCGCGGTGACCAGCTGAACTTGGAGCCGGGGAGATGACGCCCTGCCCGGCCTGGCGCTCCAGGCTCCGGAGGGAGGATCGGGTGCACCAGCAGAGCTCCATCCAGCTTGCTCTGAATTATGTTGTCGGCCACCAAGCACAAAAAATGCCAGCACATCAACATTAGACCAAGATGTTGTCAGTATTGTTTTTAAAATCTTTAAAATAAATCCAGCCGCTGCTCCAGTCCGAGAAATTGCAAATGGCGGATTATTGTTTTGAAACGTTTCTGAAGGATCCAGTGACTCCGCCCCCGACTCCGCCCCCGACCAACCAGTGACCGACAGTGTACTGACGTCACGTTTTTGTACCTCTTCGTACCGGTTAGAACCACAGAGCCAAGGGTACTGAAAATAGTAACAGGTGCTAAGTACCGGTACTAATGGAAAAGCCTCAGAACCGGGCCAAGTAGGGTCGAGTCGGCCCGTACCGGTACTAATGGAAAAGGGGCATAAATGGTCAAATCATGACACAAATTGTGACATCACTTAAGCCAGGCCCCCTGAGAACAGGAAGTGTAAAGTTTTACATTGAACTGTCCCTATCTGGCCTCTGTGATTTAATCAGCATGATAATGTGTCTAGTGACCGAAGACATGTTAGTGTAACTTGCTTTCCAACACTGACAGTTTGGGGTGGAGCATTTGAGCAGCACGGTGTGGCGAAATAAGACGTTACGCCGTCGCCATACATTTGGCTCTAAATTGCACAGATTTGTGCCGAGGTATACCAAAATCAGTTTGATTGATCATTATCCACCCCTTGAACAGGAATCCATGATAAGTGGCCAATAGCCTCCACAGTGCCCCCTAGAATATTTTAAAACTTAAGGCCCAAGCCAATTTATGACCGATAATTCTGAAACTCAGTGAACATCTGTATCTTCTCAGGACCTATGAAAAAGTCTCTTGGAGCCATGGTCCACATTCAACAGGAAGTCGGTCATTTTGGGTCAAGGGGTCATTTTTAGGCGTTTCTAATTGCGAGTTTTAACGAACTCCTCCTAGGGATTTGGAAGGATTGCCTTCAGGCTTGGTTAATATGCCCTTAAAACATTGGGTAGTAAAATTTATCAAAAGCTTGCATTTTCATATATGTTAAAGGGGCGTGGCCAGGCCTCAAAGTTGCGCTTCACACTGTTAATTTCCAAACGCTATAACTTTCACATTGAAAGACTGAAATGCACCAAACTTGGCATGAGCCATCCCTTTTGGATGCCTGATGATCCTCTGTGGTCATATTCGGATGTCATCAAAGCCCCGCCCCCTCAGAACAGGAAGTCAATTTTTTTTTACTTGGAATGCTCCCTCTTTGATACCCTTGACCTACTCAGGATGATCCTGTGTTAGAAGACATATAACAAGTTGGTCGCACTTGATTTAAATTACAAACAGTTTTAGTTGGAGGATGTGGGCGTGGCAGCGTGACAAATTCAGAAGTGACGCAGTTGCAATATGTTTGGCTCTAAATTGCAAAGATTTGAGCCGAGGTGTACAAAAATCACTTATGAACAATCATTATCCACCCCGTGAACGACATTTTTTCGGGAATACCGCGGGTCACGTGATTCTGGCAGGATTCCGGCGGGACCGGAGTCAACCTCATTATAACACGTGACCGGGACGTGACCGGACTGAAAGCTAACTGGAGCAGACAGGAGCGGGAACCGACCAATAACCAAAAATGAAAATGAAACCAAAAAAAAAAAAAACACGGGCGCAGCTATTTTGTAGTTTTCTTTCAGTAAGCCTTCACTTTAACACAAGTCTAAAGAACTACATTGCCTAGAAGTCAACTGTTCCAGCCATAGCTTTTCACCGAGAGGGTGGGAGGAGCAGCAAAGCAAAGAAACCGAATGGCTGAAATAGTTTGCAACGCAAGGTAAGAAGCAACTGTCTGTTTATTAAACTCAAAGAACAGGCAGGAAAGTGTCAAATAACCCTGAACTTCATGAGAGTTGTGTTGGTGCTGTGCTGCTTTAAACGTTAGTCTCAGCTGCAGTGTGGAGCTGCTTTGTTTACCGTCAGTAAATGAACAGACTCAAACAGCGCATTTTTCTCCACTTTGTCCCTTTTAATTTAAAAATTATGCTCTGCTTTGTTATGTGGGTTTTTAGGTTAAAATATTCATTTTCTGTCGCTGTTTGTAATGTAAAAAAAAAAACAGAACTCTACCTGGTTAAAGTGCACACATTCTCCAGTAAAAATATCCCTATTTTTATATTGTGATATAAAAATCCTGCTGGATACTGAAATGGAGGAAAACGTGAATAACCATCACTTTATTGTGTAAATAGTAACTGTCGGCTGTAACCATGCCAGTACAACAACAAACTCGTTAGTGAAAGCATTCTCCAGTAAAAAATATCCCAGTTTTTATATGAAAGGCTGGTTGTATATATATATTATAATAATTGTTTTAGTTTTAGATTTAAGATATGATGTGTACAGTTATGTTGTGTTAAATTTTAGGCCAAGAGTTGATTTTTTTCAGTTCATTTCTTCACACCAGGGGCGATTCTAGAAGCCCTTTTTAGGGGCCTTAGCCCCCCAGTGTTGACAATGGCTCCTGGCTTGAACCACACAGTGTGTATTAGCATTAGAATTATTGTGGGGGCACATATTGGTGCGAGGTCTGTGGGTCCTCCCCCATAACTTTTTGAAAGTAGCTATTTCCTGCATTCTGGTGTATTTTAACAGGTTTTCAAAAAGCGTTCAATACAAAAACAACTGGACTTTATTTGTAATAGAATACGTTTCGCTCCTCATCCGAGGAACTTTTTCAATTCAATGAGCAGTAAGTGAGAGATTCAGGTTATAAGGCTGAATGGGATAAGACACACACATATGTAGATTTGACAAGTCACACCTGAACACCTTAACAGTAGGGGTTTCTTAAGGTCTTTGTTACTCTAATTCACATATGAGACCCCTCTGTTCCCATCAAGTGTGAAAACCGGCTGGGAATCTGTTTTAAAGTTGCATTATAGGATTTTGAAAGTGGAAATCTGAGGCCCCCTCCTCTGTTAAGAGATGGCTTTTCCCTTTTTACATAAATTGCTTCTTTCACCCCACTTTCAAACCATCTTTGTTCTCGGTCCAAAATGTGCACATTTGGGTCCTCAAAAGAGTCCTCAAAACATGTAATGCAACTTTAAGACAGATTTCCAGGACAGGACAGGAGTGAAAATCCACTCCTGTGTCATCCTGTAATCTGCACCTCATTTATTGTGCATGATTAGTGAACATTTCTACACACATTGGTATTATTTTTTTAATATTGGACTCCAGTGTGCCCCCTATATTATTCCAACAGTTATATCTAAGTAATACATCATCCAATCTGCACCAAAAAATTTTGTGCATCAGTGACCACTTCTATATACATTGGTATTATGGTTTAAGTTTTGACTCCAGTGCGCCCCCTAGATTATTCCAACAGTTATATCTCAGTGATACATCATCTTATTTGTACCTGTTTTTTTTTTTTTTCTTCATCAGTGAGCACTTCGAGACACATTGGTGTTGTTGATTCATGACATCACTTAAGCCCCACCCACTCGGTGAAGAAACTGTCAAACATTGGGTGACTCTTCCAGCTTAGCCCTGTGTAAGATATTACTGAAACCATAACTGTTGATTATCACACGACATGTTAAAAATGTGTGGTAATCCAGCGAATGTCGTCGCTGGGTGACGTCCAGTCTGTGCCGTTCTGGTTCAATGTGTCATGCAATTATGTGGTTTAAGGTGGGCTTATGAAGGGGATTTTACGTAAGGCCTTAACCTATATGCACCTGGTGTGTAAGCTATTATGATTGGGAACAGCTACAGCTACCAGTTAAGGGGTGGAACATGCTGAAAAGGGTAGTTATAGGGGTCTATACTTATAGAAGGGTGTTCCAACTATACCACCATCGCTAACATTGTCTATGTTAGACTTACATGGCAACTATAGTTGGTTTACTTGTCTGTTGCCTTTTAGACGAACGACTTGAGATTGGGTGTTTGGTTTCCCCATAAATGTTTTTGGAAGTCTATGGCGAGACTCATCAAAAAGAATTAGCTATCCCCCCGAATAGAATTGTTCGAGTAGGTTCGGCTTAAGCGTTGTGAGACCAATGTAGATCATGGTACTTAAGGTAGCATTAATCTACATTGACTCCGCAAAGATTAGGTTTTAACGAGTGAAATGCATGTTGGCATAGTTAAAGTCCTTTACAGTCTCCAACTAAAATACATACAAAACTCATTCTTACCTCAGAAACAAATATCAAAACCAAATAAACAACGTTTCAACATCGACAAGAGTAGTGACTAAGCAACTAGAAACATCGTTTCACTGCTTCTTCTCACCCTGGTTGTCAGATTCAATCACGCTGTCCCGTAGGAGTTGTTTCTTTGCACACCTTGTGTGGTTTAACCTGGTTTCGATGTACCCATTTGACAATTGGCTCTTTTTGGCCTTTACTGATTTTTATCTGATAGACAACTGGAGACAGTTTGTCTGTTATCAGATGGGGTCCAGTCCATCTGGGCATCAGTTTACGGGCGAGAGTTCCGGTCCCGGACTCTCTTCTCCCAGTTGTAGGGGCAAACGTGTAGTACCAGACCCTGTCCCCCACTTGGAGTTCCTCGTGTATGTCAGCTAGACTGTTCGAGGAGCTGAGGACAGCCGCTGCCAGTGTTAATAGGCAGCGGCTGTACGGGCATAAAGGAAGTGCTCGTCAAACATTCGCAGCAAAACAGGAAGTCACAATAATTCCTGTCTGGAAGGTCGAATTTCATGTATACTTGTAAGACCGATGTCAAAGATTCAGGAAATGTGCCTGATGGTGAACGCGTGTGGGATAGGCACGAGAGCGTTTGCGATGGCGACTGAGTGGAGTGGCTGGAGCTCCCGCGGTCGCGGTATGGCCGGAGCGACGCTTTGCTGTGAGGACCTTCAATGCTGCTTACAGCTTTAATTGGTCTTAATTCCACTCGCCGTGTTTGGAGGACGAAGAATGATGAGTACCATCCCTACTGTGAAGCATGGGGGTGGAAGCATCATGCTTTGGGGGTGTTTCTCTTCACATGGGACAGGACGACTGCACTGTTTTAAGAAGAGGATGACCGGGATTATGTATTGCGAGATTTTGGGGAACAACCTCCTTCCCTCAGTTAGAGCATTGAAGATGAGTCATGGCTGGGTCTTCCAACATGACAATGACCTGAAGCGCACAGCCAGGAGAACCAAGGAGTGGCTCCGTAAGAACATATCAAGGTTTTGGAGTGGCCCAGCCAGTCTCCAGACCTAAACCCTATAGAAAATCTTTGGAGGGAGCTCAAACTCTGTGTTTCTCAGCGACAGCCCAGAAACCTGGTTGATCTAGAGAAGATGTGTGTGGAGGAATGGGCCAAAATCCTGCTGCAGTAAACCTGGTGGAAAACTACAGGAAACCTTTGACCTCTGTAACTGCAAACAAAGGCTACAGTACCAAATATTAACATTGATTTTCACAGGTGTTCAAATACTTATTTGCAACAGTAACACAAATAAATTATTTAAAAAATCATGCATTGTGAATTACATTTTTTTGTTGTTGTTTTGTTTGTTTATTTCTCTCAAATTGGACATGCACCTAAGATGAAAATTTTAGACCCCTCCATGATTTCTAAGTGGAAGAACTTGGAAAGTCGCAGCGTGTTCAAATACTTTTTTCCTCACTGTACAGAACATTTCCAAAAAATTAGAATTTCATGGAAAAGTTGTTTAACTTCCAAAATTCCATTCAAAAAGTTAATCTTTAATAGATGATAGATTCAAGGTCCACGATTTAAACAATTTCAAGTATTTATTTTTTTATTTTTACGTAATTTGGGCTTCCAGTTCATGAAACCCATGAAATCAGGATTTCAAAAAAATTAGAATGCTGTGAAGAAATCAGCCCACACTACTCAGTTTTTGCAAGAAAAAAAAGAATGAAATCAGGATCACAACGAATCAATCAAAAATATGGTACTTTCAAAACGATATGTCAACCTTTAATACTTGGTTGGGAATCCTTTTGCCTTAATCACTGCCCTGATGCAATGTGGCTTTGAGGCGATCAGCCTGTGGCATTGACTGGGAGTTATGGAAGCCCAGATTTCCTTGATACTTGCTGTCAGCTCTTCTTTGTTGTTGGATCTGGTGCCACTCGTTTTCCTCTTGAGAATACCCCATAGATTCTCAATTTGGTTTAGGTCCGGCGAGTTGGCATGGGCATCAAACCAGATTGTGGTGCTTCTGGCGGCATGGGCAGGGGCCAGGTCCTGCTGGAAGATGAAATCTGCATCTCCATACAGATGCTCAGCAGATGGAATCAGGAAGTCTTCTAAAACATTCTGGTAGACTATTGTGGCGACCTTGGATTTAAAAGAGTTTACCAACACCTGCACCGGACATTGCACCCTAAATCATGAACGACTGTGGATATTTCACACTGGACCTCAAGCAGTATGGGTTCTGTTCCTCACCCTTCTTCCTCCAAACCCTTGGACTTTGATTTCCGAATGAAAGGCACGCTTTACTTTCATCGGAAAAGAGGACCGAGGAACCTGACAGTTGTAGTCCATCTCCTGGATGAGTCTGAATGTGGTGGTTTTTGAAGCTGTGACTCCCACCTCATTCCACTCTTTCTGGATCTCTGCCAGATTCTGGAATCTTCTCTATTTGATAATCCGCTGAACCCCATGGTCATCTGTTTTGCTGGTGCATCTTCTCCTGCCACATTTTGCCCTTCCACTAGACTTTCCATTGATATGCTTGGACACAGCACTCTGTGAACAGCCAGCCTCCTTAGCTATGAACTTTTGTGACTTACCCATCTTTTTTTTCCTGCTATTCTACGATGAAACCAGGCGTGTTTTCCCTCCCCCCCCACCCGCTTCCCTGCTGCGCTCTTTTGTCCTGTGAACCCTTAAAAAAGCCTCTTTTTTTCCTGTATACCTCTTAATTGGAAGGATCAGCTGGTCTCTCAACAAAATCGATCAACTTCTCCCGACAGGAGTCAGGGTAAGGAGGACCCTCTGACCTCTAAGGAAACAAATTGGATTCATGATAACAACTAGATTCTACTGTTTGGGTTGTTGAAATCTGGTTGTCTACAAATTCGTGTGGAGGTGTTGAAGCTTGACAGTGCTCGGACTGAATGTGGAGCTGTGACAGGGAATTGGAGCAGCTGTTATCAGGACTGTGATCTCCCTGGCAGCACTCATGAATGGTGGAATGATCTGGAGAAGCTGTGAGCTCGACTTTTGGAGTAAAGGTTCAATTCGGCTGTTTTGGAGTTTCCATCAGAGAATATGTACCAGCGAGACTTTAAAGGCAGAAACAATAATTACGAGTTCTGCCTGACCCAAACGGTGGCCTTGATGCCGGACTTATCTCAACTCCTCCGGGAATGTTTGGAATCAACAAAGATGCTTTGACTGTTTCCTCACCCCTCCCTTCCCCAAGGACATGTGACAGAACCTCAACTGAGCTGAAGATGAACGTCACCTCTTATCTGGACAATGGCTGAGGGGGGGGCTCTGGACTATGCTACGACTTTCCCTTAAAAATTCAATGTTTACACCGCCTATATGTTCATGTATAACGTCTGTTTATGTTGCTTTGCTGTGGTAGGTTTTTTTGATCTCTCAAATCGTGCCCCGTCTAGGACACGGAGTGAGAGATCTTTTTTTATACCGTCTCTCCTCATGTTTTCTTTCCTTTTCTTATCTAAGCAAAATATTATTCTGAATAAGAATAAGAGGCCGCGCTGATTATTTATAGCCGCAGCTTCATGCACTCCGCCCATCTTCGGATGACTGTACGTACATATTCGCGTTGTATCTCGGTGCAATGCCAATAAAGTTTATTATGATTCTGATCTTATGGAGGGTATCAATGATGGTCTTCTGGCCAGTTCTGTCTGCAGTCTTCCCCATATTGAACTGAACTGAGACAATTGAACCAAACTGAAGCAATTAAATGACACCTGGAGAAACCTGTGCAGATGCTTTGAGTTTAGTAGATGATTTGTGTGTCACACTCATTCATGCCCTGCAAAATTTGGGCTGATTTTTCCACAGTATTCTATTTTTTTTAAATCTTGTTTTTGTGGGTTTCATGAGCTGGAAGCCCAAATTATGTAAAAATAATCAAATAAATACTTGAAATTGTTTAATTTGTGGGCCTTGAATCTATCATCTATTAAAGATTAACTTTTTGAATGGAATTATTGAAGTTAAACAACTTTTCCATGATATTTTAATTTTTTGGAAAGGGTCTGTATTAACAACCCAACTGTTTCTGATGGCCATCAGTTCGGTTGAGCTTTACTTGAGCCGTGAATTTAGCACTGAACTAGTGCCTAAAACAGCCTCATAGGAAATAAAATAATAAAAAAAGGGCTTAATACCGGGAGCATGAGAAGCCACTGCACTTCTGTGTGCCGCCATAGCAACAGAAGCCTTTGTGAGTTGTGCCCAGAATAGTCCTATCTCTTGTAATGAAGAGGAGCTAACTGCACGTGTACAACTTTTAACGAGAATCTATGGGAAAAGATTCTTGCGCCAGGCAGAAATATGTCATCAATCAGAGACAACTTTTTTGAAAGAAACTTTACTCATCATGCCTCTCAGCGAGCAAGTCCTTGGTTCAAACCCCGGTCCAGGGGCCTTTCTGGGTGGAGTTTGCATGTTCTCTCCGTGCATGCGTGGGTTTTCTCCGGGTGCTCCGGTTTCCTCCCACAGACCAAAAACATGCATGTTAGGCTGATTGGTAACTCTAAATTGTCCCTAGGTGTGAGTGGGAGAGTGAATGGTTGTTTGTCTCGTTTGTCTCTATGTGGCCCTGTGATGGACTTGCGACCCATCCAGGGTGTCCCCCGCCCCTCGCACAGTGATTGCTGGACATGGGCACCAGCGACCCCCGTGATCCAAAATGGAATAAGCGGGTAAAGATAATGGATGGATGGACTTTACTCATCATTAACTATGAAATATTTATCTCACACAACTAAATATATATATATATATATATATATATATATATATATATATATATATATATATATATACACACATATATATACACACATATATTTCAAAATATTTTTTATTTTATTATTTAATTTTTATTTCCTTTTTTTTCTTCACTGTAATGTGGTGAGTGGTGTGAGTGGTGGAGCGGTGCCCTAGTGCCCGTTATTGGCCAGCCGCCACTGATCTAAGTGTTTGAAGCAATCAACAAAAATGACTCCTTATCGGGTGTTGACCCTGGGATCACTCATTGTGAGCAGTTGAGACTGATATTATCTGTTCTGGACCAGGTTATGAGTCAGAATAGACCAGACCGGGCCACCAGCAAGATTAAATTTGTAACATCTTCTAACTATCAAAACCCTTCCAAAGCCATGACATCCTCATCCATTCTTTCCCAGATTGTTTAAAGATTAACTAATTCTACTGTATGTAACTTGTGACTTTGAAGAACGTAATAAATAAATATTCTATTTTTCAGGCTTTTAGCAAATAGATATAATAATAATAATTTTAGGAATTTTATTTGAGCTTAAACAAGAAAAATTTAGTCAGATTTAATGTCAAACAATAAGTAAAAAATGGTTGCCTTTTTATACTGTGTATGTAAACATCTGGTTTTAGCTGTATGTGGAACGTTTCCCCTGATGGTGTGTTTTCTTCTGTGTCCTTTCAGGTCATACTTTAAGTTCTCCAACAGAGTATTCCTCTGCCCACACCCAGTCTTCCGGTGTCCCGCTGATCCGCTCCTCAGTGAGGACATGAGTCCTCTGTTTAGAGCGGCCATGTTGTGTCCACAACACACAGGATGTTGACACAAGACACTAGTTGCACTGGAGCCTCTGTCTGAGCCAAGCTCCTAACCTCAGGACTCAGTGTTGCTAGAAAGGGCGGTTTACCGCCACTTGGGAGGTTTCCATTTTGATTTTACAGGTAAAAATTGCTTTGGGCTGATGGGGATAATTTGGGCGTGTTTGGAGCCAGATCGGCAGATTTTGAGTAAACCTATTAAAACACATTTCAACAAATCATTCATCAATATTGGTTCTTAGCAAAGCTTCCCTGCTCTGAAGCTAACCTGGCTGGAAGGAAGGAGCAGGAAGTAAAAAAAAACAAAAAAACACCATGTGTTTGTGTGTGCACGCATGCCTGTGCTGTATGCTTATTAGGAGCTTGTAGTCATCTTGTTTTTGATGTACTGGTACTTGTGGTTTTAAAATGTGACTCCTTTGTATGGGTTTAATTATTTATTTAAATTTAGCTGTTTGGTTGATTATTATTGCACATTTCATCATGCCACATAGAGTAAATTTTAATCTTGGCTTTTAATTTAGTGTTTAGCTCATCTGTAACCATTTAAGTGTGCGTGCGTGCGTGCATGTGTGTGCGTGTTTTGTTTCTGTTTTGGTTTTATAATTTAAATTATTTCATATAAATGTGACAAGCATTTCTACACCTCAAAGCGGTCGTAGTATCTAAAGATGAAAAAAGGATAGAAGCATAGTTGCCAAGTCCGCTTATTATAAGCGACTTTGGGCTTGTTTTTTTCTAAAGTTGCTTGCAAATCTTGTGAGTCGCGGGTTGCGGTTTTTTGGGCTTGTTTTGAATGTGAAGTTGCTTATTTGGGCTCGACTTTCTTTCCGTGTAAAACTAGTTGATTATCTCCCAGCTCCGCACAATAAAGCTAAAGACGAGTGATAGTAGATAGGTTGTCCCTTCCACGCCCCCATTTCCTGTTTATCGCTCCGGCCCAAGTTGGCGAGGCGACAGGTGCACACATAGACATACAAAATACGTCTGTGAGCATGCACCCCAAACACTCATAGTGTGGCTGACCACTAGGGGGCTCCACTCACATGCAGATTCAATTCAAATATATTTTATTAATCCCAGAGGGAAATTAAATGTTGTAACTCATCATTCTGGTTTCATTAAAGAGTTGTTCTAGATGCTGATGGCTGTGGACAGGAAGGATCTCTTGTAGCTTCTGTCATACAACGGATCTGAAGAAGCCTCTGACTGAAGACACTCTGTTGTTGTATGACAGTCTGATGAAGAGGATGCTGAGGGTTGTCTATAATTTTCATTTTATGAAGAATCCTTCTTTGTACAATCATCTCCAAAGGTTCTAGAGGAGTCCCCAGAACTGAGCCAGCCTTCTTTATGAGCTTGTTGATCTTTTTTAAGTCACTTGCTCTGGTGCTGCTCCCCCAGCAGATGATGGCAGAAGAGACAGCGCTCTCTACAACAGACTTATAGAAGATATGCAGCATCTTGCTGCAAATGTTAAAGGACTCCAGCTTCCTCAAGAAGTACAGTCTGCTCTGTCCCTTCTTGTAGACGCTTCACTGTTGCATTTCCAATCCAGTCTGTTGTCCAGGTGAACTCCAAGGTATTTATACTTCTCCACCACCTCAACTTCTTCTCCCATGATGGAAATTAAATTCAATTCAATTCAAATTCAAAAATACTTTATTTGTCCAAAAGGGAAATTATTTGTTGTTGTAACTCGTTATCCTCATTTCATTAAGTGATGTTATAGATACTGATGGCTGTAGGCAGGAAGGATCTCTTGTAAAGGTTCATCCCACAGTGGATCCTAAGAAACTGGCTGCAGATGCCATCCGATCCGTCCACCCAGAGTCCCAGACTCAGCTGGCCTCTCAGTTCCCCCAGGCTGTAGGACCACCCGAATGCCGGGCAGACCTCCTCCCAGAGCGATGGCTACTCCTCCCAGCAGTCTGCCGAGCTCCTTGTCGCTGCAGACAGCCAACTGTAGGTGCTGAGGGACGATCCTGTCCTTCAGCTGTCATGAGCCGTGTTTCCTGCTAGTTCCAGGATCTCAGTGGTCAGGCACTCGAGCACAGCTGGCAGGTAGATGAGAATTCATCCACAGAACATCCTTTTCAACTCATTTGAGATTTGGGGCTGTAGTTGAGATACTATTTGAGCTTTTGAGATGTTAATCCCCTGCTGTTGGTTGTATAAAACTGCTTTGTTGCCATGGTTACACATCATAACAAATGTCCAAAACTAAAAAATGTTTCAGTAAAAATCCTTCCAGCTGCACAGCATCCGATACCAGAGGAAACAATAATTCAAAAAATGTGATTTACATCCAGAAAACCAGAAATTAAAGTTTCCAAAAGCAAAATCTCAGAATGAAAGTAGCAGAGCTGCTCCAACATGCAGCCACCTTGAGCGGCGCAATTCTAGAAATATTGTTGGACCTGTTCATATTTCTCCTGAAATCTACAATCATCTCTTTTGTTTTGTTCACGTTCAAGATGAGATGATTGTTTCCACACCATGCCACAAAGTGGTCCACCAGTTCCCTGTACTCAGCTTCGTGTCCATCTCTGATACACCCGACCACTGCAGAGTCATCAGAATATTTCTGCAGATGACAGGAGTCTGTTTTTTACTGGAAATCTGAGGTGTACAAAGTGAAAAGAAATGGTGAGAGTATAGTCCCCTGTGGTGCTCCTGAGCTACTGACCACCTGGTCAGACACACAACCCTTCAGTCTCACAAACTGTGGTCTGTTTGTCAGGTAATCTTTGATCCAGGTGATTGTTGAGGCCTCCACCTGAGTCTTCTGGAGTTTATGACAAAGCAGATCAGGCTGGATTGTGTTAAACTGGAGAAATCAAAGAACATGACTCTCACAGTGCTGTCTGCCTTTTCTAGATGACAGTGAGTTTGCTGAAGCAGGTGTATGATTGGATCTTCAACTCCAAGTCCACGCTGATAATCAGAAACTGCAGTGGGTCCTGATATGTGCTTGTTTGTCTAGTCAGGTGGGTCAGCAGAAGTCTCTCTAGGACCTTCATGATGTGGGATGTCAGGGCAACAGGTCTATAGTCATTGAGGACTGATGGGTGAGTTTTCTTTGGCACTAGAACAAGGCAGGATGTTTTCCACAACACTGGCACCTTCTCCTGGGTCAGGCTAAGGTTGAAGAGGTGCTGCAGAACCCCACAGAGCTGCTCTGCACAGACCTTCAGGACTCTGGGACTGACACCATCTGGACCTGCAGCCTTATTCTGGTTCAGTCTCTCCAGCTGCTTCCTCACCTGACTTCTGGAGATGCAGAGGGGGGAGGCAAAAGAGGTATCAGCATCTTCTGATTTGGTTGAAGACCAACATGTAGAAGAAGGGTCCATGACTGAGGTACAGTATTTGAGGTGTGACAGGACAGTGTTGGGTCAATGGAGGGTGGTATGTCTGTTTGGCTGTGGGCAAGAGAGGAGGATGCTGAGCTTGTTCCTGAACTGAACCTATTGAAGAATGTG
Source organism: Nematolebias whitei (assembly GCF_014905685.2). Taxonomy (NCBI): domain Eukaryota; kingdom Metazoa; phylum Chordata; class Actinopteri; order Cyprinodontiformes; family Rivulidae; genus Nematolebias; species Nematolebias whitei. The sequence continues at coordinate 3,530,949 of NC_056516.1, read as the reverse complement.
TTCAGTTCATTGGCTCTGTCCAGGCTTCCATCCTTCTGATCCTCCTTCTGCTTGAAGCCTGTGCTCTGTTTCATCCCTGACCACACCTCTCTGATATTGTTCTGTTGGAGCTTGCTTTCTAGCTTCTTCTTGTACACCTCCTTGCTGTTTCTCATCTTGACTTTTAGTTGCTTCTGTGTGCTCCTCAATAATTCCCTGTCTCCCTCCCTGAATGCTCTTTTTTTCTGGTTTAGCAGTTCCTTCAGGTCAGTGGTAATCCAGGGTTTGTTATTGGGGAAGCATCTCACTGTTCTGGTGGGTATGGTGTTGTTTACACAGAAGTTTATATAGTCGGTCACACACTCAGTCATGGCATTGATGTCCTATCCATGTGGCTGGCACAGTGCATCCCAGTCTGTAGCCTCAAAACAACCCTGCAGGGCTTTTTCAGCTTCCGTTGACCATTTTCTCACTATTCTCTTTATTGCAGGTTGCCTCTGAACAAGGGGTTTATATTTTGAGCAGAGAAACACAAGATTGTGATCTGATTTGCCAAGAGAGGGTCTTGCTTTAGCGATGTATGAATCCTTGACATTTGCATAAAACAAGTCCAGTGTTTTGTTTTCTCTGGTAGAGCAGCTGACAAACTGTTGGAATGTCGGAAGTGTAGCAGAGAGAGAGGCATGATTAAAATCCCCAGATATTGCAACATATATCATATCTTCTATAAGTTTGTTGTAGAGAGCGCTATCTCTTCTGCCATCATCTGCTGGGGTAGCAGCACCAGAGCAAGTGACTTAAAAAAGATCAACAAGCTCATAAAGAAGGCTGGCTCAGTTCTGGGGGCTCCTCTAGAACCTTTGGAGATGATTGTACAAAGAAGGATTCTTCATAAAGTGAAGAACATTATAGACAACCCTCAGCATCCTCTTCATCAGACTGTCATACAACAACAGAGTGTCTTCAGTCAGAGGCTTCTTCAGTTCCGTTGTATGACAGACCACTACAAGAGATCCTTCCTGCCCACAGCCTTCAGCATCTAGAACAACTCATTAATGAAACCAGGATGATGAGTTACAACAACATTTAATTTCCCTCTGGGATTAATAAAGTATTTTTGAATTGAATTGAATTGAATTGAATTGACTGCAGAGACGACACTTCACAGTAACATGTCCAGGATTACACCATCTGTTGTTCACAAGCACTGCCAACCCACCTCCTTTCCTTTTGCCACTCCTCTTTAAATCTCTATCTGCTCGTATGGTCAGAAAGCCTGGCAAGGAAACGCTGGAGTCGGGGATATGATCCTGCAGCCATGTCGCAGTGAAACACATAACACTGCATTCTCGATACTCTGGATGAGTCCTTGTTAGGGCTTGAAGTTCATCCAACTTGTTTCCCAGTGATCTCACATTTCCCATCATGATTGATGGAAGAGATGGTTTAAACTGCATTCTTCGCTCTCTCTCCCTCTTCTTTGCTCCTGCTCTGCATCCACGACGCCTCCTATTCAACTCATTTGGGATTTGAGGCTGTAGTTGAGATATTGTTTGAACTTTGGAGATGTTAATCAGCTGCACCCGGTTGTAAAAAAACAACCTTGTTGTTATGGTTACGCATCATAACAAATGTCCAAAAGCAAAGATATTTCTGTAAAAATCCTTCTAGCTGCACAGCATCCGACACCAGAGGAAATAATCATCCAAAAAAAAACAATTTATATCCAGGAAAAAAGAGAAATTAAAGTTTTCAAAAGTAATATCTCAGAATGAAAGTAACAGAGCTACTCCAACATGCAGCCACCTTGAGCGGCGCAATTCTAGAATGATGTCAGGATGTTTTGTTTTTAAAAATATGTAGAAAAAATTACATATTCAAAATGTATTTTTTATCAAATGGACTGTACTTATATAGCGCCTTTTTTATCTTATCGAGATACTCAAAGCTCTTTCCAATACAATCTGTGTCTCATTTACACATTCATACAGCACTCTACTAGAGCTCTACAAAGCTAATTGAACAAATCATTCTAAAGAGACTAATCAGAGCTTTATCACATTCATACACTGATTGGACACACATCGGAGGCGATGAGGGTTCGGTGTCTTGCCCAGGGACATTTCGGCATGTGACTGCTGGTGGATTCGAATCCCCAACTCTTGCATTGGAGGACGACTGCTCTAACCACTCAGCCACAGCCGCCCAGATCAGAGCTTAAAAGTATCTTATTCAAAGTGTTTAGCAAAATGTTGCTGTTGTTTATGTGTACTGCCATAATAAATGTATGTTTATACAGTTTAAAAATGGCCTCTGTTTTACACAATGTGGTGGGTTGCCAGTTGGGCTTGTTCTGGGCTTATCCTGATACATGCTCAATAATCCAGGTAGAAAAATCCAAAAAAATTCAATCTGGTCCTCTGGACATTCAAAAAACAAGAAAACAAAAAAAGACAAAAAACAAAACAAAGCAAAGCAAAAAAAAATGTAGAAACGTTTCGTCTCTCATCCGAGAGACTTCCTCAGTCTGAGGTGCTGTATTCAGCTCAGTCTCTTAAATAGCACCTTCTCAGAGTGGATCAACCAGTTTGCTGCTGACAACCAAAACCAGCTGATCACATGATCAAGAAGGACCATCAGCCTAACAATGGATCATTAGCACCTGATGGCTGATTACTATTCACAGAGGGCTGAGTGATACTAGCAATCACAGCATTGTAAGAGGGGGACAGTTGAACCCGGAGGCCTCCACCCCTGTTTAATGATGGACAGTTTCTTTTCACAAAGATGGCCTCCTTTACTCCTCTCTCAAACCATCGTTCCTCTCTGTCCAGGATGTGAACATCTTCATCCCTGAAAGAGTGACCGCTGGCCTGGAGATTAGTGTAGACCGCAGAGTCCTGGCCTGATGATGTTGATCTTCTGTGCTGGGCCATCCTTTTGGCCAGTGGCTGTTTTGTTTCCCCGATGTAAGACTGATCACCCTTGTTGTGGCTAGATAACCACGTCGTGTTCAAAACGGCTGAGGCGTCGCCCTTCGTATAAAAGATTTATTTGACACAACATGGGTTACAGATATTCAGAGACAAACAATTACATTAATAAGATATATGCATATAAATGGAGCATTAAGAACAAACCGTCGCCGTGTGCGCCTCCCGGAAATGCTCTCTGTGCGTGCGTCATTTCCGGCCTTTTATCCCGGTTT
>NC_056516.1:3510772-3527752 GCF_014905685.2 Nematolebias whitei | reverse complement strand
AGTGCTTGATAGGAATTATAAAAATGTATAAAATATTAAATCCAACACCCTCCTGACACTGAACAGCATACACGATATTACTCTGTTTGTGCCAGGGGACTGGATCTTTGGGATGAACCAGTCTTTAATGTGTTTTGGGGTTTAAAAGCCACTGGGACGTTATGTTTAGAAAATAAACGTCTCAGTTTCTCTGATACTCCCTCAACATATGGAATGACCACTGGTCTGGGTCTGGGTTCCTCCTTTTCACCTGTTGGCTGACTGGAGTCCTGTTTGGGTTTCTTCTCTGCTTTCAGGAAGGCCCAGTTAGGATATCCACACCGCAAACCCACCCACACAGACCAGTATTTGCAGTTTGACTCCCATCACCCTTTGGAGCACAAGTTATGAGTCATCAGGACTCTGTACCACAGAGCAGACAGCGTCCCCACTAACTCAGGAGCCAGGCAGAAGGAGAAATCCTACACAAGACAGGCTCTAGAGCAATGTGGATATCCTAACTGGGCCTTGCTTTGTTTTGTTTTTTATCTTTTTTTGTTTTCTTGTTTTTTGAATGTCCAGAGGACCAGATTGAACTTTTTTGGATTGTTCTGGGCTTGTTTTGGGCTTGTTTTCATAGAGCTGGTAGCTTGTTTCTATCACAAGATCTGGCAACACTGGATAAAAGGTAGTTTTCAAATAGTCACAAAAATTTTATTAAATCCCTGTAAATGTTTATATTAAGTTCCGTACTATAAGCGTTTGGTAGTATATTAGAATGAGTGTTAGCATAAAGACCAGAACAGCTCTGAAAATGGAGCAGAATTTGTTGATTTTATTTTAAAAAATGGCCCTAATACAAGTTACATTATAGAGAGGAAAATATAGTTTATTATTGTAAATTGTTAATTATTGTAATGCATTATAATAATAATACAGTATGTCATGGAGAAATGACCCCTCCTCCCCCAAGATCTAAGGTTTAACGTGTCAGGACATTATGAAACATGATGACAATGGGAAGATTGTTGCCCATCTTAAATGTTTCCCAATATGTGAATAATGGTTCTCGCTGTTGAATGATGGTATCCAGATAGTTAGGAAATGACCTTTGACTCTTACCAGACTGACAACAGCAGCAATAGTGAGCATCTAATTGCAAAAACAGTTGTTTCTCTAAGGTCATTGTTGATGTCTTTCCTTTTTGACAGACGTGTTTGCCTGACAGCACTGCTTTTGTATAGTTGAACACACTGATGATGATCAGTTCATCAATACATCCAGTGGTTAATTTGAGCCAGATCCTGCTGGAACAAGATCAGGGAACTCTCTCATTTTGGCCGTGTATGTTCTGGCAACTCAAATCTCCGCCTCTAATAGTCCAAAGTCATTGTGCATTTTTATTTTGATTATTTATTAAAAATACAACGAGAGGAGACGTTGCCCAGTCTGTGGAGTGGATGTTCCAGCTGCACCAGCTCGTTCACACGCTTCCAGGCTGGGAGAGAGCTGAGCCTCTGGAGGAGGTGTGTGTGTGTGTGTGTGTGTGGGGGGGGGGGGGTTGTTGAAGATGGAGGAACAAGATCACATTTATGCACGAGGTGCTGGAACTCCTCCTCCTCTCCAAACAATGTCCTTCCTCAGCGGTGCTGCACACTGAAAAACACCCCTTGTCCCCTCCTCTCAGACCCCCTATCACTTGGAGGGGGGGGGCGGGGGTTCCAGCTCACATGAAGCTGCTGAACTGATCCTTTCATCAACAGAAACTATCTTTTATTCAACAGAATAAGCAAATAGATTTATTTCATGTTCATGGACGTTGAGCTTCAGTGTCTGAGATGCGGACGGCATATCCTGCGAGTCAGCTTCACTCAGCTTCTTCATCCAACACATTCAGTGGCACGCCCTGCAGTGCACGTTACACACAGAGCGTCTCAAGACCACACCGATGTGTCGGAACTGCTGCATACATTTGAGACATAAATAAAAAAGCTTACAGTAAAAAATTAAAAATACGACAGAAATGTTTGATGCGTTATTCACATTACAGCACGTTTCAAAACAAAGGCGCTGATTTGTCAAAATAACAGCTATCAAAATGTCAAAAAGACAGTCCAATTTACTTTAATAAAAGATGGATGGATGGTCATTAGTTGGATAATCGAGAACTGAAGCCTTCACGTGCTTCAAAGGAGCAACAACCAGGACTGAATTCAGCGGAGAAGAGTTCAGCTCAGAACTGTGAAGTGAAGGTAGGGGGTTAGGACACCTGACAGAATCGCAGTTGCTCTATTCACACACAACCTGCTGTTGCTCTCCAAAATGGTAATTTAATCAAATGTTTACAAATGTAGGTAAATGTAAATGTTTAATAACAAGTTAAAATACACCAAAATGCAGGAAATGGCATCTCTATTATTTTCTGTGGGAGGACCCACAGACACCACACCCCCGGAATCCCCCACCATCATCCCCCTCCCCCCGGCCCGCCCGTTGTTCCGGCATTAAGCAGTTTACAAATTAAGCCTTGAATACATCTAATCAGCAGAATCTGACTGATACAGAACCTCTTAAACCCCATGGAAGCAGTAAGACTGGACTTTTTACTCAGCCTTTCCATTTTAGTTTTGTTGTTTAAGAAATACAAACCAGATGGAATATCCTGATGCATGCTCAATAATCCAGGTGGTTACATCTAACACGGTCTTCTGGATAGGTTCTTTGTTGAATTTTTTTGTTTTTTATCCAAAAGACTTCTTCAGTCTGAGGAGCTAGACATCATCAGGTCAGGAGTCTGCGGTCTACACTCATCTCCAGGCCAGAGGTCACTCTTTCATGGATGAAGATGTTCACATCCTTGATAGAGAGGAACGATGGTTTGAGAGAGGAGTAAAGGAGGCCATCTTTGTGAAAAGAAACCGTCCATTGCTGAACAGGGGCAGAGGCCTGCGTGTTCAACTGTCCTCTTACACACAGCCCTCTGTGAATAGCAAGCAGCCATCAGGGCACTAACGATTGGTCGTTAGGCTGAAGGTCCTCCTTTATCATGTGAACAACTAGTTCTGGCTGTCAGCAGCAAAATGGTTGATTCACTATGAGAAGGTGCTATTTATAAGACTGAGTTTGTTGCAGCTCCTCAGACTGAAGAAGTCTTTTGGACAAAAGATGAAACATTTCAACAAAGAAGAATCCATCCAGAGGGCCTGCCTCAACCTTGTTAGACCCTGATGGAGTCTAGTGTGTTTTTGTCCACTTGTAATTTGTTTGAAAAAATGTTTAAAACTGATGAAGGCCAGTCCATCCTCCTCCTGGGGTTTTTCCAAACATGTCTGGCTCCCCTGACTGCATGTACGTGTCAGTGAGTTAAAAATATTTCACAAGTATTCAACATTTTTCAGTCAGATCATCTGGACAGTTTCTTTTTTTGTGCTGAAACGTTGATCCAGAAGGCTTTATCAGTCAAAGAAACACACAACAAAACTCCAAAAAAGTTCAATCTGGTCCTCTGGACATTCAAAAAAAAAAGCAAAAAAAAAAAGTAGAATGCTTTGGTTTTTTTTTGTTGTTGTTGTTTTTTTAAATGTCCAGAGGACCAGATTGAACTTTTTTGGATTTTTCTATCTGGATTATTGAGCATGTATCAGGACACAACAAAACTGATTCTTCCCCCAACAGCTTACTCCAAAGTGGAACAAACCAGTTTTGTTGGTGCTAAGATGGTCTCTTTGGTATGCCCCCGCCTCCATTGCCGGCCCTCTTCCTTGTTGACAGTCGTGTCAAACTGGTTTTCAACCAGACACGACTGTCAACAAGGAAGATCATCATTAAACAGGGGTGGAGGCCTCCGGGTTCAACTGTCCCCCTCTTACAATGCTGTGATTGCTAGTATCACTCAGCCCTCTGTGAGTAGTAAACAGACATCAGGTGCTAATGATCCATTGTTAGGCTGATGGTCCTTCTTGAGCATGTGAGCAGCTGGTTTTGGTTGTCAGCAGCAAACTGGTTGATCCACTCTGAGAAGGTGCTATTTAAGAGACTGAGCTGAATACAGCACCTCAGACTGAGGAAGTCCTCAGGATGAGAGACGAAACGTTTCTACATTTTTTTGCTTTTTTTTTTTTTTTTTTTTTTGAATGTCCAGAGGACCAGATTTAACTTTTTTAGATTTTTCTACCTGGATTATTGAGCATGCATCAGGATATAAATCATGAAACTTAACGAGTACAATAAATAAATGAAGTGAAAGTGGTAAAGATGACCCACTGTTTGTTGTTTGTCACCTTTAAAAATGGCCACATAAAGGATCAATGATGAAACCGTCCAACACTGATGAAACTTGATCTTGGAGTTCTCTAATCTCTTAGAAAGCTGTTCTAGATTCTTTGGTTATCGTTTGTATTATCCATCTTTTCAATCCTTTTTCAGTTGTCCACTGTAGACTAGTCCAGGGAGTTTGTCTCCAGTCCTGTGGACCTTGAACTGAATAAATTAAATAAACTGCGATTGTAATCAAAGGAACATCAAGCTGGTAGATCAACTGCTACAATTTAAAACTGCACAGGTGATGTTCAAAGCTAGAAATAATATGCTTCTAAAGAATATTCAAAACATATTTCAGAATAGAGAGGGAAGGTATGAACTGAGAGGAAAATGTAATTTAAAGCAACCTTGTGTTCCCAGCACTCAAAAGCATGTGCATATCTGGTCGTGGGGTGGTTTTTGTGAAATGGCTTAGACAAAGAAATGAAGCAAAGTAAAAATATTGTGCAATTCAAGAGAAAATACAAGGAGGAGTACATAATGTACTGGTATATAACATTGAATGAGACAAAATGATGTTATTCCAACTGTTTAATTTGTTAATCTGTGTGTTTGCTTATTAATTTTTGATCTGTAGGTGATATGAGAGTAAATTTGTATCTGCAGGCGTATTGATGTATGTTTAGGTATACGTAGCTATGCATGCATGTCTGCATGTATACAGTTATATATGCATGTATGGGTATTTACAGTTTGTACATATTGAATCACTAATTTGATTCAGAATTTGTATGTAAACTTTGGGACAGGACTGGATAAGCCTTTGCTTCTTCCTGCTGCCTTTTTGAACATTTTTGTTTCGTTAGAGAATATTTTGGTGGAAATATTTACGTTTTTATTTGTTTTTTGTTTTCTTTGTTGAAATTTTAACTGTTCCAAATTAAATAAAGATAAAGCTGCTCTGAGATGGTCGTATTGTTACGGCCTCAGGCCTGTACTACCTTTCTTCTTTTGTAGTTTTGCAGTTTTCTGTAATGCCTGGTTGCTGCTGGCTCGCTGCCTCCCTCTACTGGTGGACTTTCGACCAAGCCTTCAAGACTCACCTGTCCAAAGACGATTGACCAAAAGAGGTTTAGACAGCACCACCAGTCCACCAGCAGCCAATGAAGAGGCCAGAAGGAGGAAGAAGATCATAAAAGCCAGCCCTGCCCTTCAATCAATGCTGCTGCGTTTAGTGTGCGGTATGCCAACTTTTGGTGGTGCAGCCAAATTGTTTCAAACTGTGTCTTGCTTAGTCTTATAGACATTTTCACGCTTCCAGGTTTTAAAGCGGATGTGGTGTTAAACAACTTCCGGTGGCTATAGCGTTAGCATTAGACAGTGAGGAAAATGGCTCAGTCTCGACGCGGTTGCTTTTGTTCAGTTCCTGGTTGTTCTTGTAGGACAAGAAAACAACCATATCTGTCCTACCATGCTTTTCATGACGTACCCAGACCAAAGGAGGCAGTGGATCCAAGTGATCAGAAGAGATGATGGTCCCAACTTCTGCATAAAGCCAGGGAGCACTTGTATGCAGCTGCATTTCACTCAGGAGGATTTTGTCTGCAGATCCACCAGCAGCTGCTTTAAAAGTTGAGCTGTTTCTTTCTCTTCACCTGGAATAATTTCACTGCACCAGCTAAGAGAGAGTCTGTTTTTAGAGAGTTCAGAAACAGCAGCTTGTCCTCTCACAGAAAGCTAGCCAGGCTGTAACTGCTACTGGAGTCCACGTGAAACTCACTTCACCTGGTGCCACATCCACCCACAGGTAAATATCACATTAAGAACCAAAATAGTTCAATCTGGTCCTCTGGACATTCAACAAAACAAAGCAAAACAACAAAAAAATGTAGAAATGTTTCGTCTCTCATCCAAGAGACTTCCTCAGTCTGAGGTGCTGTATTCAGCTCAGTCTCTTAAATAGCACCTTCTCAGAGTGAATCAACCAGTTTGCTGCTGACAACCAAAACCAGCTGATCACATGGTCAAGAAGGACCATCAGCCTAACAATGGATCATTAGCACACTGATGGCTGTTTACTATTCACAGAGGGCTGAGTGATACTAGCAATCTCAGTATTGTAAGAGGGGGACAGTTGAACCCGGAGGCCTCCACCCCTGTTTAATGATGGACGGTTTCTTTTCACAAAGATGGCCTCCTTTACTCCTCTCTCAAACCATCTTCCTCTCTGTCCAGGATGTGCACATCTTTATCCCTGAAAGAGTGACCTCTGACCTGGAGATGAGTGTAGACCGCAGAGTCCTGGCCTGATGATGTTGATCTTCTGTGCTGGGCCATCCTTTTGGCCAGTGGCTGTTTAGTTTCCCCGATGTAAGACTGATCACAGCCCTCCTGACACTGAACAGCATACACAACATTACTCTGTTTGTGCCGGGGTACTGGATCTTTGGGATGAACCAGTCTTTGCCGTAATGTATTTTGGGGTTTAAAAGCCACTGGGACGTTATGTTCAGAAAATAAACGTCTCAGTTTCTCTGATACTCCCTTAACATATGGAATGACCACTGGTCTGGGTCTGGGTTCCTCCTTTTCACCTGTTGGCTGACTGGAGTCCTGTTTGGGTTTCTTCTCTGCTTTTAGGAAGGCCCAGTTAGGATATCCACATTGCTCTAGAGCCTGTCTTGTGTAGGATTTCTCCTTCTGCCTGGCTCCTGAGCTAGTGGGGATGCTGTCTGCTCTGTGATACAGAGTCCTGATGACTCCTAACTTGTGCTCCAAAGGGTGATGGGAGTCAAACTGCAAATACTGGTCTGTGTGGGTGGGTTTGCGGTACACCTCAGTTTGCAAATGTCCTCTATCAGAGACTGAGACCTTACAGTCCAAGAAAGCCAACTTGCCATTTTTTACATCTTCTCGTGTGAACTTGATGTATTTATCCACAGAGTTGATGTGGTCAGTAAAATGTTGGACTTCCTGAGATTTAATTTTAACCCAGGTGTCGTCAACATACCTGAACCAATGACTTGGTGGTGTCCCTGAAAAGGACGTCAAGGCTCTCTTTTCTACCTCCTCCATGTACAGGTTGGCAACAATAGGAGAAACTGGAGACCCCATAGCACACCCATGTTTCTGCCTATAATATTGCTCCCCATATGTGAAGTAGGTGGTGCTGCATGGGTGTGCTATGGGGTCTCCAGTTTCTCCTATTGTTGCCAACCTGTACATACCATCCCAGTGGCTTTTAAACCCCAAAATACATTACGGCAAAGAGTGGTTCATCCCAAAGATCCAGTCCCCCGGCACAAACAGAGTAATGTTGTGTATGCTGTTCAGTGTCAGGAGGGTGATCAGTCTTACATCGGGGAAACTAAACAGCCACTGGCCAAAAGGATGGCCCAGCACAGAAGATCAACTTCATCAGGCCAGGATTCTGCGGTCTACACTCATCTCCAGGCCAGCGGTCACTCTTTCAGGGATGAAGATGTTCACATCCTGGACAGAGAGGAACGATGGTTTGAGAGAGGAGTAAAGGAGGCCATCTTTGTGAAAAGAAACCGTCCATCATTAAACAGGGGTGGAGGCCTCCGGGTTCAACTGTCCCCCTCTTACAATGCTGTGATTGCTAGTATCACTCAGCCCTCTGTGAATAGTAAACAGCCATCAGGTGCTAATGATCCATCGTTAGGCTGATGGTCCTTCTTGAGCATGTGATCAGCTGGTTCTGGTTGTCAGCAGCAAACTGGTTGATCCACTCTGAGAAGGTGCTATTTAAGAGACTGAACTGAATACAGCACCTCAGACTGAGGAAGTCTCTTGGATGAGAGATGAAACGTTTCTATATATTTTTTTTTTGCTTTGTTTTGTTTTTTGAATGTCCAGAGGACCAGATTGAACTATTTTGGATTTTTCTACCTGGATTATTGAGCATGCATCAGGATATCACATTAAGATGCTACATTATAAACTTGTCATGTCATGGAGAGATCAAGTTACATGCACCGACTCACAAAATCTATTGATCTTCACGGAAACAATGTCAACAACAATAATACTAATGTCAACAATAATAATAATAATGTCAACAATAATAATAATAATGTCATTAAGTTCAATAATTGAAACGATTTTGCTAATCATATTTTATTTAGTGGTTTTACTGGTGCACTCCCAGCTGTCCTCATTCTGCTCAGTCCTGTGTTGGTGGACTCTCACTCCTGCTTGAGTCACCATGATTAGTCAGTGACTTACCTGAGAGAAGATTGGCTGACTGAACTAAAGGCTGGAGTCATTTTCAACTATTTTTATATGTGAATGTGAGGCCCATGTTTGTTTGTTTTGTAATTCTTAAATATTATTCATATTTATTTTGTTTACTTAATTTCATATTTATGTTCCAGGTTGAAGGTGCAGTCCAGTCTCGTGTAGGTTCTGTTCCACTCGTGTCTCGTGCATCACAGCTCGTGGGTGAATTTCTTCTCTTGTGTTACCTTCAACCATCCTTGTGTCTTTTAGTTGACTGAACACTGGAAAGCCTCGGCCTCGGCTCAATATTTAAGAATCATTATTGTCTCCATTAGAAAAGGTTTTTAACTTAGTGTTAATAAAATGTATATTGTATCTTGGAACAGTCTCCTGCTTACTTGTAGACCCAAGTGTCTTCTCTATAAATGATGTTCTTCATGAAAGTCCTAAGGCCGTGTTGCAGTAAGTTTATAAAATAAAAATAACATCCATACCAAGCTTGTTACATATTGTTCTAGTGTTATGGAATCAGTTATTTAAAGGTTTTCAATTCAATTCAGTTTATTTATAAAGCATCAAATCACAACAAAGTTGTCTCAGGGTGCTTTACAGGAACATTCACATAAAAGCCAATTAGTAAAGTTCTCTATCTAAGGAATCCAGCAGACAAGATGAATCTTGGCTTCGTTGCAGTCTCCCATCCTGAGCAAGCACAGTGGCGACAGTGGAAAGAAAAACTCCCTTTAACAGGAAGAAACCTCCAGCAGAACCAGCTCAGGACAAGAGGCCATCTGCTTTGACCGGCTGTTTTGAGAGGACAGGAAGGCGAAACAGACGAACACAGAATGGTAGGTCCAGGTATAGGTCCAGGTCCAGGTATAGGTCCAGGTGTATCTGAAAGACAAAAAAAAGCACGTTAAGGATAGAAAAAATAATTACAAATACAAAATGGGTTGAGCAGAGTAAGTAAAGACAGTAGTAGAGTGAAAATTGTGGTCAGTTTGTCCTCCAGCAGTCTAAGGTCGTTTTCACACTAGATAGTCCGGTAGACTCGGTTCGGTTCAGGACCAATATTCATGACCTTTTGTTACATTTGAGCTGGTGCGTTTGCATTCACACTGCACTGTGCAGTCGAGTCAACCTGTTGAACCAAACTGTTCCCCCGCTCGCCTGTGGGGGCGCTGCACCAAGAACTACTGAAAGAAACGACACAAAAACCTCTGAAGACACGTCTTCTTCTGTAAATAAAAATAAAATGAAGTGGCATCAAGTTTTAGGAGTTCTATTTTGTCATTTTTCAAAAATGGACTTGGCATGAGCAGAAGATGAGACAGAAGACCATGGAGAATATTGTTCTTCACACAAGTCAGCTGACGGCTCCATATGAGGTCAGAGAAATGCGTGTTTGTTTGTCCTGCGGAGCGGGGTCTGGTCGTTTACATTCACACTGTACTCGAACCGCGCTGGAGTTCGCTTCTACCGTACCGAGACCTAGGTTTTAGCCCGGGCCAGAGTTCGCCTTTTTGTTCCATGACAGAGTTCGATGGCCCATTCACACCTCCCTAAACGAACCGGACTTTCTAGGAAAATGAGCTAGAGTTCGATTAAAGTGGACTAAACAGAGCTGGTGTGAATGCACCCTAAGGTCGTTTTCACACCAGATAGTCCGGTAGACTCGGTTCAGTTAGGGACCAGTATTCATGACCTTTTGTTTACATTTGAGCTGGTGCGTTTGCATTCACACTGCACTGTGCAGTCGAGTCAACCTGTTGAACCAACCTGTTCCCCCGCTCGCCTGTGGGGGCGCTGCACCAAGAACTACTGAAAGAAACGACACAAAAACCTCTGAAGACACGTCTTCTTCTTCTGTAAATAAAAATAAAAACGAAGTGGCATCAAGTTTTAGCAGTTTTATGAGTTATATTTTGTCATTTTTCAAAAATGGACTTAGCATGAGCAGAAGATGAGACAGAAGACCATGGAGAATATTGTTTTTCCACACAAGGCAGCTGACAGCTCCATATAAGAGAAATGCGTGTTTGTTTACCTTGCGGAGCGGGGCTTGGTCTGTTTACATTCACACTGTACTCGAACCGCGCTGGAGTTCGCTTCTACCGGACCGAGACCTAGGTTTTAGCCCGGGCTAGAGTTCGCCTTTTTGTTCCGTGACATAATTTGATGGTGCGTTCACACCTCCCCAAATGAACCGGACTTCCTAGGAAAACGAGCTGGAGTTTGATTAAAGCGGACTAAACAGGGCTAGGGTGAATGCACCCTAAGCCTATAGCAGCATAATTAAGGGACAGCTCAGGAAACCCAAGCCGACCCTAACTATAGGATTTAGCAAAAAGGAAAGTCTTAAGCCTAGTTTTAAAACTGGATAATGTGTCAGCCTCACGGACAGAAACTGGAAGTTGGTTCTACAAGAGAGGAGCCTGAGAACTGAAAGATCTGCCTCCCATTCTGTTTTTGTAAATTCTAGGAACCACAAGTAAACCTGCAGCCTGAGAGCGAAGTGCTCTGTTAGGAAAATATGGAACAATAAGATCTGTAATATAAGATGGAGCCAGGTTGTTGAGAGCTTTGTAGGTTAGAAGTAAGATTTTGAATTCTATTCTGGATTTGACAGGGAGCCAATGGAGAGAATATAAAACTGGAGAGATATGATCTCTCCTACTAACTCCAGTTAAGACTCTGGCAGCAGCATTTTGGATCAACTGAAGACGTTTTAAAGAAGTATTTGGACACCCAGATAATAAACCATTGCAATAGTCCAGTCTAGATGTGACAAATGCATGGACCAGTTTTTCTGCATCATCTTTAGATCAGATGTTTCTAATGTTAGTGATATTACGCAGGTGGAAGAAGGTGGTTCTAGTAACGTTTTTAATGTGGGGGATAAAAGACATGTCCTGATCAAAAATAACACCAAGATTTTTAACATTAGAGCTGGAGGACAGATTAATGCATCTAAGGAGGGAGAAAGACTGAAAATTTCATTCCTAAGGTGCTCAGGTCCAAAAACCAAAACCTCAGTCTTGTCTGTGTTCAAAAGGAGAAAATTAAGGGTCATCCAGGTTTTTATGTCTTTAAGACATGCTTGTAGTCTAAGTAGCTTATTGGATTCATTGGGTTTAATGGACAAATATAATTGTGTGTCATCAGCATAACCATGAAAATTTATCCCATGCTGTTTAATAACTTTACCTAATGGAAGCATATATAAAGTAAAGAGTATTGTCCCAAGCACTGAGCCCTGAGGAACTCCATGACTAACATTGGTATATGAAGAAGATTTATTATTTACATTTACAAACTGGAATCTATCAGATAGATATGATTTAAACCATTTTAGAGCTGTTCCTGTAATCCCAACATCATATTCAAGCCTCTGTAGTAAAATATTGTGATCAACTGTATCAAATGCAGCACTGAGGTCTAACAGGACCAGTATAGACACAAGTCCA
Organism: Nematolebias whitei; assembly: GCF_014905685.2. Lineage (NCBI taxonomy): Eukaryota > Metazoa > Chordata > Actinopteri > Cyprinodontiformes > Rivulidae > Nematolebias > Nematolebias whitei. The sequence goes on along the minus strand of NC_056516.1, from coordinate 3,515,804 downwards.
TTGTCTGAGGCCATGAGAATATCATTAGTTACTTTTACTAGTGCTGTTTCTGTGTTATGATGAGCTCTAAACCCTGACTGAAACTCTTCAAACAGATTATTTCTTTGTAGATGTTCACGCAACTGACCTGCAACTATTTTCTCTAGAATTTTTTAGATGAAAGTTAGATTAGATATAGGTCTATAGTTGGCCAGAATGTCTGAATCAAGGTCAGATTTCTTAAGTAAAGGTTTAATTACAGCAACCTTAAAGCTCTGTGGTACATAACCATCCGTTAAAGACAAATTAAGTAGATCCAAAATGTGGACATTAATTAGTGGAAATACCTCTTTAAACAGTCTGGTTGGGATGGGATCTAGCAGGCATGTGGATGGTTTGGATGAGGTTATTATTTTTGACAATTCAGAGAGCTCAACAGGACAAAAACTGTCCAAACATAAATCAGGCTCTAGTGAAATTTTTAAAGTTGTCTCATTTGACAGGGGACTAGAGATAGTAGAAGGAAGGATGGTTTGAATTTTCTCTCTAATTGAAATAATTTTATTTATAAAGAATCTCATGAAGTCATCACTAATTATAGTTGTAGGGATACATGGTTCAACAGAAATGGGACTTTTAATTAGTCTAGCAATAGTACTAAACAGAATCCTAGGGTTATTTTTATTTTCTTCTTTTAAAGATGAGTAATATATTATAATATAATAATAATATAATAAGATATATTATATATAATATACATAATATATATTATATATAATAATATAATATTCTGCTGCTTCACAGTTACTATTAAATGTTCTATTAGAGAAGCCTTATACACTTATGCATGCTCACAACCACACACAAATAGAAGCAGGGATGCTTATGTAGGCTTTATATGTAGATATATAGATATGTATATGAATGTATATTCATGTGTATGTACGTATGTATATAGGCGTAGGTATGGGTATATATATTTATGGAAACTTACTGCAAAGCCATGAATATTTTAAGTTCTGTATACATATGTATTTTGTTGCTGTGTTTTGTCATGTTCTTTGCAGGTGAACAGACAGTGGCCGGGTGTTTTGCCGTGTGCTCTCTGTGTGTATGTTTCTTATATTTTGGAGTCTTACTTTGTCTTTTCTTTCTTTCTATCCTATTAAAAAAAAAAAACCTACACTAGATAATCACTAGAATAAATATTTCATAATAATGGTGTGGAGAGGATGGCTGTAAGGGGAGAAGGGAGGCCATCTAGAAAAAAATAAAGATGACTAATATAGTTTTAGCTTTACGGGGAGCTTTTTTATATGTTAGCAGACTAGTTTTCCAAGTTAAATAAAATTCTTCAACATTAGTAGAGCATCATTTTCTCTCCTGGTTTCTAGATGCCTGCTTTAAAGTACGTAACTCAGAATTGAACCAAGGAGCCACTTTCCTCTGATTGATTACTTTCTTTTTTAGTGGAGCAATTTTATCAAGTGAAGTCTGCATTGAAGTTGTAAGATGATCAACTCTAAGTTAAGTTAAGTTAAGATCTAAGTTACTGTTCTCTGATGCATTACTCTGCAAGACAGAGGAAAACATTGTGTCAGAGTTTTGTCTGTACCTGTATATTAAAGAAAAACAGAGAAACAAGGATGAGTTTTCACGAACAAGGCTTTGCAAAGGAGACAGTGCTTCAACTGAAGTCAGAGCAAAGTCTAACTCGCTTTGGTCTGTGCTCGCCTTTTATTGAACAAGTAGGAGTGGTTCACAGAAAAAACAAGTTTTCTGGCAATGTCAAATAGTGCAGATGTGGCAGTTTTAGATGACAGGAACTGTAAGGTCAGGTCAGAACATCCTCTGGGAACATTTGGGCCAATCTGTTCTCAGCCGTGTCCAGCCAACAACATCTTGCATAACGCAGATGCCCAAAGTGCTCTTACACACACAGAAACTTTGTTGAAACAAGTGTACTGATAAGAAAAACAATTCAAATGATCAGTAGTCCAAAATGCTCCAACATTCCTTCATGTTTATAATTTAAACTGAGATTATAAACATGATAATCAAATAATTATTATTAAGTATGTATTTTCTAGGAATGCAGTGTGAATGACGAGGAAACCCCCCCCCCCCGGGCAGATGTTAGATTAGTGGGTAGGAAAAACACGTCATCGTTCCAGGCCCCGAATGGCAACGACCTTTGCAGGCTCACTCTGCATTCCCTAAAAAGCTACTCAAATAATAAAAACATAAAATCAAAAACCAATCAAAACACAATCAGTGTGAACTCATAAAATTAAGAGACAGTAAAAACAGAGTGGAACAAGTTCTTTATGAGCATTAGTTCTTTATGAACTGCATGAGTAAAATCTGTAAAGGCAGAGAAGGCATAGAACAAATAATATTTAGCTGCAGCAATTGAGCTTGGGGTCAAAGCATAAAATCATCAGGGGATGAAGTTCTCGTAGTCTAGTTCATGGCCAAGTAAAGCTGATACATCATCTCGGTACCAGTTATGTCAGGATACTTTCAGCACCGGAATCACTCTGCATTTTCTCTTGGCAGGTTAACATAGTCATGACGTCTCACTGGGTGCAAGGAGGCGTATCCACTGTCGGGAGTGTCAGGAACGTGCTCATTCTGCACACGAGTCTGGTTGAGTATAGTTTGTGTCCGCAGAGCCACCAGCCATTTTGAATGAAATACGTACCATTGGAGGAGGCAGTCATGTTCACAGGCGCACCTTCTTCTTGGCTGTATGCGCATCTGTTGCGACATTGAGTTGCCATGTTGTGTGTTCCCAGCCAGTTGCCTCCTTTTTCACAAGTTTTGCTCAGGCACATGTGAGCCTTATTTCCCTGAATGTAGCACGTGAAACTCAGATTTTTAGGGTTTGTAAGATATGGTACCTGAGGTTTTTGTACACCCTTCACCGTCACGTTGGTTTGAGCCCAGAACAGCAAGTCACAAGTGCCATTCCTGATCCCTGGATGAGTAGGGTCAGTGGCTTTGGTCACTACACACGAGTCTTGGAAGTTCCGGGCCCCTATGGATGCCATATATTTAGCTTCAGTGACGTTCATGGGTTGCGCCTCTAGGTGTACCTGAGTAGAAGAAGGTGGGAGATGAGAACACACATAGCAACCTTCAGTGGTCACTTTTCTGATGCTGGTCTTAACATACCGGTACCAGGCATTGGTCTCTTGGGGATGTTTGGGATCCCAGGTCCGGTCCTTGTGGTCATCAGTTTTGGTCCATCGTTTCTGTCTTTCCACGCCAGGACCTGTAAAATGATGAAAAATCCAGCCACACACCAAAGCCATCATACAGCCGATTATCCATCTAGCCAAAGTAGGTGACATCATGTACAGGTGTACTGGACAGTGAGTGACCTATTCAAGGTGTAGGGCCAAGGCAGATTGCTGCTCTCAGCGTTGATTTCTTCACTGACTTTTGTGACGTCTCACCCTAGGTGATGAGGCCCCCTTGTGGTCAGGCTTTTTCAAACACCTTGGTTGATTAAGAGTCCAATACCTTGTGAAGTTTGCAGTGAGTCAGATGGATCCAACTAGTTCTTTCTGCTATTTTCATAGCTGTGGGTGTGGTTAATAGCACTTGGCATGGTCCTTCCCAACGTGGACTGGCCCAATTTTTTCTCTTGATGACCTTAATGAAGACCCAGTCACCGGGTTGAACTGATGATTTTTCCTGCGGAGACAAAGAATCAGAAGGCATTAAATTGGTCTTGAATACTTCTTTCTCTTTAAACGTTTTTATCATAAAATCTGCTAATGTTTGTTCTTCTTCTGCTTTTTGCAGGTCTGGTGAGAACAAAGGCATTCTGTATGGTCTGCCATGAATTATTTCAAACGGGGTCAGACCATTAGAAGTTGGAGTAATTCTCATATACATTTTGACCAGGTCCAGGCGTTCAGGCCATGGACGGTTAGTTGTTTCCATACATTTCCTTAATCTGCTTTTTACAGTCCCATTTGTTCTCTCTACCAATCCTGCACTTTGGGGATGGTAAGAACAATGGTTCTTTAAAGTTAGTCCTAGATGTGTAGCCATGTTTTGTATAACTTGATTCACAAAGTGAGGGCCATTTCCCCCTGGTTTCAGGGATCCCATGTACAGGAACAATGTTTTTGCAAATAGCCTTAGCTACAATTAGTGCATCTGCATGCTTAGAGGGGACTATTTCAACCCATTTAGAGAAAGCGTCAACCATTACAAGGCAATACTTGTATGGTCCACTTTGTGTCAGTTCAATGAAATCCATGTACATTTTTTGAAATGGGTAATTTGTAACAGGAAAAGAGCCTCTTTTAGGCCTCATGTTTCCCTGTGGATTATGCCTTATGCGTGTTGGACAGGTTCTACAAAAGCCTTTTAAGTATGATTCAAGTCCATAGGTTGTGAAATATTTCTGAATTTGGCTAATCGTCCTCCTACTCAACACATGGCAAAGCCCATGTGACAAGATAGTTGCTGCTTTGAATAGAGACTTGGGTAAAACTGGCTTATCGTTAACGTGATAAAAGCCTTCAGTATTCAGTGTGGCACCTTTTGTTTCCCATAACTGTTTTTCTTGCTTAGGTGCAGCGCGTTGCATGTCTGAAAGCTCCGATTTGTCAATCATATCAGCTGTTTGTGTAGTTAGTAGGTAGCTAGAACCATAGGTACCTGCAGCTGCATTTTTAGCTTCTTGGTCAGCTAATCTGTTACCATTTGACACTGTGTCTTTGCCTTTAGTGTGAGCTGCACATTTACAAACAGCAATCTTGTTTGGCAAGTGAATTGATTGTAGCAGTTCAGTTAATAGTTTAGCATGTGTAACTGGCTTCCCAGTAGAGGTCGTCATACCTCTATTCTTCCATTGTTTCACAAAATAAAACAATGTGGAAAAGGCATACTGACTGTCAGTATATACAGTACTTTAACCATTTTGTTTTCTGCCAATTGACATGCATGCGTTAAAGCAAATATTTCAGCTGCTTGAGTTGAGTGGTAGCAGTGGTGGAGAAAGTACTCAAACAATGTACTTAAGTAAAAGTAC
>NC_056516.1:3504663-3510672 GCF_014905685.2 Nematolebias whitei | reverse complement strand
AAACCGGGATAAAAGGCCGGAAATGACGCACGCACAGAGAGCATTTCTGGGAGGCGCACACGGCGACGGTTCGTTCTTAATGCTCCATTTATATGCATATATCTTATTAATGTAATTGTTTGTCTCTGAATATCTGTAACCCATGTTGTGTCAAATAAATCTTTTATACGAAGGGCGACGCCTCAGTCGTTTTGAACACGACGTGGTTATTTAGCCACAACAAAATGGTGACCCCGACGTGATGCGAGGTGACGCGGCCTACACTGAATTGGATCGAGGTGGCTTGCGGTGCACACACAGAGAGAGGAACTGGGCCCATTAATTTCAGGTAAGCTGGTTAACTGTTTGGACCTTAAGGTCCGGAGTTTCTGGCTATTCGGCCGTAAACCAAAGTGAAACTAAATTCAAATTCCTCTGTTGGTGTGCATGCGGCCATCTCCGGAAAATAAAGATGGTTTTATTTAAGCTAACTTGCGGTGATTCGTGTGAATTCTAACGAAGTGGGTTACTGGTATTCAGACTTGGGGGGTGCGTTCGAGGCCGCGTGCCTGTGAGAGAGTGTGTATTCTGTTATGTGCACGGCTTTTATATAGAACACGATTTAGAATCGTGGCGGAGGATGACTAAGAGTCTGCCGTTAAGTTGAATGTATAGAGATATAAGTCCCTTTGAATTCAGCGGGTCGTGGCTGACCGAAAAGTTTACCTGACGAGGTAACTTCCTCCCTGGGGGGGGGGGTGCTGTGGTGCGAGATTTCCACAGATACTGTTGACTGGTACTAAAGTAATCTCAATTGTTAATCTTTCAAAGGGACAGGCCGGGGGCCGTTAATTCTAAATTCCGGACGGTCTGGGACCGCGCGGTAGGGTTTTAAACACTGTTTGTGCTGTGCTGTTCAAGTTTTCTGTGTGTCGGAGAAAGTCTGCTTGGAGCCGTGTGTGTGTGTGGTGAAGCACTCGTGTGGGGGGAAGGGAGCGTTTCTTTGTTCCAACCGCAAGAGGAGGTGAAGGTTTACGCGTGTTTTTGTTTGTCTTCCTTTCTGCGTCAGAGGTGTCTGTGTGATCGGTGCTTCCATATCCTGACCGGAAGAGGGCGCTGTTGTACAAGGCATTGACGTGTGGACTCTGGGGTGTTTAATACCACAAACTTGTGTATTTTTATCACAGCGGGGCCAGGGTAAGAACAAGAAAAGGAAAGCGATTGAGGCAATTAGCTGATGTTGCCATGAAACGGCTAAATGGTATCTGTAATGTTAGCTGGTGTATCTGAATCTTCCAAACATTAGCTGACAAGAGCTTGATGTTCAGGAATTAACAGAAATACGTCAGTAGGAGTACAAAACGTTGAAGTCAGCTGAATACAGCTGAAAAGAGGGAGGAGATCAGAACGCCATTTTCAGTCACTGAACGTTGGGAGAGGAACTTCATACATCGTTTAAACTAGGGGAAAGGTAATGCATCGTTTGAGACAACACCAGTAGGAGAGGCGGTGGTGTTAGATGATGCGATCACGCAGTTGATTACATCACAGCTGTCGGTTGCCAGACATAAACAGGGATAAGCTGTACAATCAGAGTTGACAGTGAGGAAGGAGGCAGTGACCTCTGGAACAGTTGATCTGCAGCAATGGCTTGAATCTCAAGGAGTCAGATTAGACGGTAGAGTGTTGAGATGTCAAAGCGACCGAGTGGAAGTGAAATATTGTAGGGGTGGTCTTGGTGGTACTGAACAAATTAGATTAACTTTCTTCTTGGAATTGACAATAAACTCAGGTTTTAAACTCAACTGCAAAACAACAGAATAAAATAAGTAATAGACAAAATCCTTGACACTGGTAAAATATAGAATTTTATTCTGGTCAAAGAAAATCTTACCGGACTCAAATTGAAAAACTTAGATTAAATTAATCAGTCTTACCGGACTCAAATTGAAGAACTTAGATTAAATTAATCAGTCTTCACTGAACTCAGATTGAAATACTTGAGTTAAATTAATCAGTCCACTTGAGTTGTCACATATTGGAAATGTTTAGCGTATAGGAGCTGTTTCCTTTTAAGAGCTGCTGGAACTAGGTTAATTATGGGACAACAACAATTCTAGTGGGTAAATGGCATGACTTTAACTTTGTGACTTGAGACTTCACACAGGTCCTAGGAGTGCAAAAGGACGACAGAGAGGTGTACATGGTGAGTTTAAGAAGTTGTACTTTGTGAACAAAGGGCATGTACACGTTTTTGTGCAGTGTTCATGGACTCTGTGATGTCTTGAAGAGTATACATAGTCTTAATTGATTTGTATTAAAAGTATTTCGTTTGTGATACAGTGAGAAAGCATAGTTATGAGAAGAGATGATTTGCAGATTGGTTATATAACAATAAGTGATTACATATTAACATGCTGCCTAAATTTACAAGGTCTGGACGATAATGTGGCCCTGGGAGTGGACTTCACTGTCAGGTGATGTGTCAGAACACATATTCTACAAGATGGAGGACATTGTTTGGAGGGGAATATTTTATGCAGTAGGTGTAAAGAATTGGTTTGTGCAGTGTTTAATGTAAGCTCTCACTCTTATGTAATTGAGCGGTTAAAACATCTATTGTACAATCCAGGACACCAGAATGACTCCGTTGGGGGTAAACGCTGTGGTTCCAGAGTAAAACTTGCTAACTAACGATTAATGTGGATAACAGATGAAGGTTGAATCTGATTTTAATAATTTGATTATTTTTTCTTCTCTGCAGCTGGAGATGACAGAACTTTGGAGTGGGAAGATGAGTCTAATTAGGCCCACAAAACATAGAAGGTAGCATTTAACTGCATACAGCATCCATCTGAGTTTTGATCAGGACTCTCGAGTGCCGGGGGCCGGATCGGATACAAATGTGTTCAGGTGGGCGCTGACGTTGGGTCTGTGAAACTGACCAATGGGACGGTTCAAATAAGTTGTCAGTCGAACACAACTGACACAACAACAAAGAACTTTTCAGCCAAGTAACGTGACTTTTCAAAGATCTAACAGTCCAAGAGCGAACTGAACTAACTGTCCAGAGGGGGTCCTGGAGTTTGTCCACAGCGGGAACATCCAGTCAAGTCTTGCTGTATGCTGAGAAATGAACTGCTGTACAAAGCTGAACTGGTCTCCAGACAGACGGAGACGAATCTGGGGACTGAAAGGCTGAAAGAAGAACTGGTGGTCACTCTGTCCAAGGTCACTAACATCAACTGCAGCCTGACGGATGTGTCAACCCCACATTTGGTCTGTGATGGTATCTAAGCACTTTGGGGGTAGTGATCAAAAACTGCAGCTGGCTTTGATAATAATCACTCACATAGACTCATTTTAAAAGAGGTGACAACATGACACAGGAGTACTGAGGTGGGAGTGCTAGACGATTCACCATTCTCCAACTGCTCTGAGATGAAAATTGTTTTATTACCTCTAATGCTCCACACCCCTGAGCAAAATATTACTTTTTCACTTTCCGTTTATACAGGTCAGGAAGTCTCATTCAGGAGAAACCTGAGACCTGATTTGGATGAAATTCACTAATGTTTTCTAAAATAACACTGAATGATTGTCTTTGCTTTGAAGGAGCACATGTGGTGGGTCTGGTTTGGTACAAGAGATGAAACTTGTTTAATGGTTAACTCTTTGCTAAATTATAGGAGAGCTTGTGTTGTATTTTGGCTATTTGTTTGCAAAACCTGGATTGAATAACAGTAGTGGAAAGATTAAAATTACACCATATTCTATAGTTCTGTAACTAATACTCAATCTGGGTGTTAGTGGATTGCAGACGGTAATACTTCAGATTTGAAACAATGCCGTTTCAAAAAGGGGGGAGGTGTGTAGGCAGCTCTGAGCAGGAAACAGTTCATACAATGATTAGATCATTACAAACTATACAAAAATAACTTCTTCTGAGGCGATTAAAATATCATATCATGTAGGGTAATCACATTGACATTGGGAAATGAATAAATCAGAAACCTACATAACGACATTGCACTTGTATATATGTATATCAGTTTAACAAAAGTATCTTTTTCTCTTTGTTGTAATGTGTACAGATTCCAGAAAGGGGGACGCACCTAGCCTGAAGTGGATTTGAGCAAAGGTTAAGGGGAAATGGGGTGGTTTGATAATTTTAAACACAACTGACTTGACTGGACTGGACTTATAGTTTAATTGGGCTAATAATAAAAGGTTTCATGAACAAAGGATTTTAACCATTTTTTTCCTCGTTCTCTTTCTTATTTTTCCTCTTTCTCTCTTTTTCTTCCTTGCTATTTCTTCCCCTCTCTAGCACAGACAGGTACCTGGATGGAAGATTAAATTCTTTTTTTCCTCACAGTGTTGTATGTCAGTTGTTTAAACTTTTAAGTTTATATTGTATTTTGATTGATGCTGTTGACGCAAGCGATTTAATGAAGTTACTTCCACAGGCTCCAGGAGGAGGGGGACTGGCGTGGGGGATTGTTATTGTTGTTGTATTGTGTATGTTTAATTTTAATTGTAGGTAGACCGGTTGACGGCAAAGGCTTGGAAGGGTGACGGATGGGACGAGAGCACACAGGTATCCCTGGAGAAGTCCAGTATGTAACACAATTCAGTTTCAAGTGTACAGACGCATGTAAGAATAGCATTTTATTTTAGTTTTACTAATTCTGTTTTAGGATAACATTACAGTGTAATAATACACCTATCAGTAGCAATAATAACCATCAGGGTGTCCAATAATTAAGAAACAGGTTTTATTCACTAGAGCAGTAACCACAGTCAGTTTTTCCGGGCCCACAAATGGGTCATGGATCCCACAGATAAAATAACCAAAAGGCCATGCAGGGTGCTTAACAATTCGCAAGCTTTGGTGTCCAGCTTTTCTCACCAGGAGGGAGAATCTCTGACTGAGGAGACAAACTCACATCGGACTGGGTCCGGCTGAAAAGAGGGACAGGACAAGACCCCACCAGGTGGTGGACAGAACATCACATGCCATTGGTCCCCAGAAGGAGAGTGGCACCTGTACGACCCCACCAGTGCACCCCTGCAGAGGAGAGGAATCGATCGCTGGACCAGATGCAGGGTGATCTGAAGACAGCTCCCCACTACACCTGGAGGAGGTGACAGGACCTTCGTGGGAGCTCATTCTTTGCCCCTTTGTTCTGGTTGGAAAAAGGCAGTAGCAAACATCGGAGAAAGAGTCTCCGCTCTGCCTGAAGTCGGTCGGGTGGATTGGGTAAGGACGGAAGATTACCAGCCCTGACCGTGAAGAACAGAAGACGCATCAAACTGATTTAGTTTTGTCCCAATACACACACGTCATTTAGAATGTTTAATCAGACTGATAAGGTTCTGAGGACTTTACATGAAGATATCTCCGCGGGCCGAATCCCGCCGAGCACCAAAGGACCCTTGTGGACGAACAAGGGCTCCTACCGCAAGCTCAAGAACCGAAGACCTGCTAGATAGAAATGTTTAAATTGAGGGTGTTGGCTTTTCCTGTTTAATATGAGTGTTTTGTCTTACCTTTCAGTCATTCTGAAAAACAACCAGAGGAGGGTCGTGGATTCAATTGGAAACTTAACTATTCATTTAACTTGACTATAAACTTAACTTGACTATTAACTTAAATATTCATTATCTTAAATATTCAGTTAACTTAAATATTCAAATATTTTACTCCATTCAATTGGGCATTTAATCATTCTAAAATACCACGAGGTATTTTAAAGGTGGTTTAAAATATAGAGTTTTACTTATTTATCTTTCTCTAGGAGGGGTGTTGCCGCTTTTTTGTATTTTTATAAAGGTTTATGTGTGTGGTACTTTTCACAGGTGTTGGATCAGGGGTCTGGTCCAGGACCCCTGGGGAGTGCAGTAAGTTTTCGTCACGTCCATATTGATAAATCCATAAAGAGGGTGAACTCCCATGAATATGGGAGTTCAAAAGAGGGAATGTTGGATTTAATATTTTATACATTTTTATAATTCCTATCAAGCACT
>NC_056516.1:3500413-3504563 GCF_014905685.2 Nematolebias whitei | reverse complement strand
TCAAGAAGGACCATCAGCCTAACAATGGATCATTAGCACACTGATGGCTGTTTACTATTCACAGAGGGCTGAGTGATACTAGCAATCACAGCATTGTAAGAGGGGCACAGTTGAACCCGGAGGCCTCCACCCCTGTTTAATGATGGACGATTTCTTTTCACAAAGATGGCCTCCTTTACTCCTCTCTCAAACCATTGTTCCTCTCTGTCCAGGATGTGAACATCTTCATCCCTGAAAGAGTGACCGCTGGCCTGGAGATGAGTGTAGACCGCAGAGTCCTGGCCTGATGATGTTGATCTTCTGTGCTGGGCCATCCTTTTGGCCAGTGGCTGTTTTGTTTCCCCGATGTAGGACTGATCACAGCCCTCCTGACACTGAACAGCATACACAACATTGCTCTGTTTGTGCCGGGGGACTGGATCTTTGGGATGAACCAGTCTTTGCCGTAATGTATTTTGGGGTTTAAAAGACACTGGGACGTTATGTTTAGAAAATAAACGTCTCAGTTTCTCTGATACTCCCTCAACATATGGAATGACCACTGGTCTGGGTCTGGGTTCCTCCTTTTCACCTGTTGGCTGACTGGAGTCCTGTTTGGGTTTCTTCTCTGCTTTCAGGAAGGCCCAGTTAGGATATCCACATTGCTCTAGAGCCTGTCTTGTGCGGTCACTCTTTCAGGGATGAAGATGTGCACATCCTGGACAGAGAGGAACGATGGTTTGAGAGAGGAGTAAAGGAGGCCATCTTTGTGAAAAGAAACCGTCCATCATTAAACAGGGGTGGAGGCCTCCGGGTTCAACTGTCCCCCTCTTACAATGCTGTGATTGCTAGTATCACTCAGCCCTCTGTGAATAGTAAACAGCCATCAGTGTGCTAATGATCCATTGTTAGGCTGATGGTCCTTCTTGAGCATGTGATCAGCTAGTTTTGGTTGTCAGCAGCAAAACTGGTTGATCCACTCTGAGAAGGTGCTATTTAAGAGACTGAGCTGAATACAGCTCCTCAGACTGAGGAAGTCTCTCGGATGAGAGACGAAACGTTTCTACATTTTTTGTTGATTTGCTTTGTTTTGTTTTTTTTGAATGTCCAGAGGACCAGATTTAACTTTTTTAGATTTTTCTACCTGGATTATTGAGCATGCATCAGGATATCTGTGAATCTGAAGATATTATTAAAGACCTTCAGCAGGGCAGTTTCAGTGCTGTGGAGAGGTTTAAAGCCAGATTGGAAAAGCTCTAAGATGGCGTGATCCTCCAGGAAGCACTTCAGCTGGGACTCGACTATTTTCTCCAGTACTTTAGAAACAAATGGGAGTTTGGAGACAGGCCGGAAGTTGGAAATGACTGAGGGGTCAAGGTTTGTTTTTTTCAGGAGAGGCTGGACAGCAGCATGTTTAAAGGATTTTGGCACCACGCCAGAGTATAAACTACTGTTTACTATGGCAAGAATGGACAGACCTAGAGTAGGAAAAACCTCCTTTAGTAGTTGAGGGGGGACCACATCAAAGGGGGAACCAGAAGGTTTCAAGCTGCACATGACCTGCTCTAGAGAAGATAGAGTGATGGGTTCAAAATGGTCAAAAGGAGCTACAGATTGAGGTGGGATGGATGGGTCATGAGTTGGAGGGGAAATGAGAGCCCTGGTGGTCGCAATTTTTTCTACAAAGAAATGTAGGAAGTTGTCGCACAGCTCAGTCGAGGCTTCCAGAGGTGATGGTTCAGTGAGGTGGAGAACAGAGTTTAGGGTGGAGAAGAGGACACATGGGTTGTGAGAGTTTGAGGTAATTATATCAGAGAAGAATTTTGATTTAGCAGCTTTTACTGCTTTCTGATAACAGTGCCAACTCTCTTTAAGTATCTGGAAAGAGACCTGCAGCCTTTCTTTCCTCCACTTTCGCTCCGCCCTCCTACATTGCTGCCTAGCAGCCTTGGTGACGTCACTCAGCCAAGGTTCTGCTCTGAGTTTAGATTTTTTTGGTTTTAACAGGCGCAATATGATCCAGAGTCTTTAAGCAGACAGAGTTGAACTGGGATGTCAGCTCATCAGTGGTGGTAAGAAACACTGGGGCCTGAATTATTATTTCAGAGTTATAATCAATCAACCTTTATTTATACAGGTAAATCCCATTGAACCTCGAGGACTCATTTACAAGAGAGACCTGATTAAACATAAACATCTGTGAAACATGTGGCAGTGAAGTGGTTAATGGTCCGAGTGCAACGTGCAGTAATGCACGACTTAGGAGTTAGATGGGGGAGGGTGAACTCAAACCGGACTGGCATGCGGTCTGAAAAAACATTATCACCAATAACAAGATTATTAACAGTCATATCATGAGTTAAAACAAGGTCCAGTGTATGTCCACACTCTTGGGTGGGACCGTTTACATGCTGAGTTAAATTAAATGAGTCCAATAAATCGAAAAAAGTCCATAACCAAGGGCTTCTCAGGACAGCACACATGCAAATCAAAGTCACCAATAATGAAAGGATGCTCATATTTTGGTGTGATTTCAGCCAAGAAGTCAGAAAACTCATTTATGAAATCCTTAGACCGAGGTGGGCGGTAGACGAGTGCAAATAACGTCGGAGGTGAATATCCGAGTTCAAAGACGCTCAGCTCAAGGCTGGCGCGGGAAACTGGGGTGGGCAGTTGCTTACAGTCAAAAGTTGATTTGAATATTGTTAATAATCCACCACCGCGCCGGCCTGATGGCTGCGGGGCGTTAAAATACAGACTGTTCGGTGGTAGTAATTCCGTCAAGGTGCTGGACTCACCCGGAGACATCCAAGTCTCTGTGATGCACAGAAAGTCCAGATCGTGCACTTGAAAGTAATCCCTGAGGATAAAAGTTTTGTTGGTAACACATCTTGCATTGACCAAACACATCCGGATATTGTCCAAAGTGGAGCCAGCAGCGGTGGAGTTAGTGTGCGCTAATGGCCGCAGGTTTTCAATAACATCCCCTCCAGGTCGGTCCGGGCTGCGCACCGGCTGACAACTCCCGCTAGTTACCTGGTCTGGGCACGCGGGAAGCTGGGGACCATGACCGCCAGCTGAAGAGGAAGATGTAACGCGCAGAGCTTTCAGCTTCACCAGCTGACCAGCAGCGTCTGAAGCGAGATCTCCGGGCAGGGAGGTGAGGAGCACAGTGAAGGTAAGCTGGCACGTCCGCCAGCAGGGGGTGGGGTCCAGAGAGACGCTGATAATGGTCCAAATAAGCGACTTCAGTGACAGAAAAACGAAGATCCAAAAGTTGTTGTCTGTCATACACCAGCAGAGTTGATGTCACAGATGTGTAATGCAAAAAACTAAAATAATCCGAACACCATCAGCAAAGGTGGATTGCAAGCCACGTACACGGGCGCCATCTTACCGGAAGTTTTTATCAGCACTATTATGGTTGATGGTGAGCAGGGGGAGGGGGGGGTGTGCAAGCTCTCTCTCCACGGATCCTGCGGGACAGCTGGATGTCTTTAGGCATGATGGTGACCCTCTTGGTGTGGATGGCGCACAGGTTGGTGTCCTCGAACAGACCCACCAGGTAAGCCTCGCTGGCCTCCTGCAGAGCCATGACGGCCGAGCTCTGGAAGCGCAGGTCGGTATTGAAGTCCTGAGCGATTTCTCTCACCAGGCGCTAGAAGGGCAGCTTGCGGATCAGCAGCTCCGTGGACTTCTAGTAGTGGCGGATCTCTCTCAGAGCCACGGTACCGGGCCTGTAGCGGTGAGGCTTCTTCACGCCGCCGGTAGCCGGGGCGCTCTTCCTCGCAGCCTTGGTGGCCAGCTGCTTCCTGGGGGCTTTGCCTCCGGTGGATTTACGGGCGGTCTGCTTGGTTCTCGCCATGACTCGGACTTTCTGTGCAGAGGAGAAAAATGTGCTAATAACCTCACCCAAACCATCCACATGCCTGCTGGATCCCATCCCAACCAGACTGTTTAAAGAGGTATTCCCCTAATTAATGTCCACATTTTGGATCTACTTAATTTGTCTTTAATGGATGGCTATTTTTGGATTTGATATCTTTTATATCTTTTTATATCTTTTGACAAGCCTTGACATTTCTCTGATGATGTGAAATGATGCATTTGTAGTGAAACGGTAAAGCGTACCGAGGAAAGCTGGGTTCGAATGGAGGGTGCCGTTCTGTTC
>NC_056516.1:3475418-3500313 GCF_014905685.2 Nematolebias whitei | reverse complement strand
ATTCTTTTTGATGAGTCTCGCCATAGACTTCCAAAAACATTTATGGGAAACCAAACAACCGGTCTCAAGTAGTTCGTCTAAAAGACAACAGACAATTGAACCAAACTATATTTTGCCATGTAAAGCTAACTTAAACCAAGTTAGAAATGGAAAAATAGTTTGGAACACTCTTCTATAGGTATAAACCCCTATAGTTACCCTTTTCAGCATGTTCCACCCCTTAACTGGTAGCTCTAGCTGTTCCCAATCATAATAGCTTACACACCAGGTGCATATAGTTTAAGGCCTTATGTAAAATCCCCTTCATAAGCCCACCTTAAACCACATAATTGCATGTCACATTGAACCAGAACGGCACAGACTGGACGTCGCCCAGAGACGACCTTCGCTGGAGGAGACCTGCAATCCTGACGTTGGTCTCCAATCTTCATCCAGTGGCCGCAACTTCAGTTCAATCCAAGGGAACCCCTCTGTATGCTGATCAATCAACACCTCCATTCGTTGTGGATTTACCGTTGTGGATTATATGACTTTTTCCAATGGATTACAGACTCTGTTTCCAAGGGGTTAAAGCATTGCTACAATGGAATTACCAACAACATTATGGAATTACCATCAACACAATGGAATTACCAAAAACATTGTGGGATTACCTCCTTTGACTTTTGTTTTCCTTGCTGGATTACATCAAGACCAGGGACATTCGAAGGCGTAAGTTCATGTTGGAATTCATCCCCATGGACAGGTGACGATTTCCAAAGGGGGGACTGTAGTGAACTAAGCCTCAGGTCAAATCTGGCCTTCCTAGGACAAGAACTGTATTTCATTGATTTGAGTCCAGAAACACAAGATTAAGTCCATCCAGAGACTTTCTAAGTGTCCTGTACTGATCAATTGAAAGAACACTCTCTTTTTTTATTATCATTACTATTTTACAAATGTTTGATAATCAAAGTGTGTTTAGTTCAAACCATTTTTAAATGTTGAAGTGAACTAATCATTTTTAATCAACTGTGAAACAGTATTAGTGATTTTTAATCCTCATTCAAAGTATAAATCAAATTGGAATGTGTTACGGAGTAATTCATGCATTTTCTGATCTTCTGTCTGAAATGAGCAAGTTGTGATGTCGGTCAGAGGTCGAAGACAAGTTGTTGGAACGAACTGTCATGTTTTTAAATCCTCTCAGACGTAAATAGAGAAGCGGGCACCTGTTTTCCCCCAACTCGTCCAAACATTTCTCTCGTCTGTCTCTAAACATTTTCAATCTGTTCCAAAACATTTTCTGTTTTTCTGACTTCTAGTGACCTCTTACGTCACAAAAACACACCCCTGTCTGGTCGATTTGACCAATCAGGAACCTCCCAAATGAACCGGAAATAGAACTCTTTAAATGTCGGTACTTCCTAGTTCAAACCAGTCGTTTGCAGAGAGCAGCTTCAGTCGAGTTGCAGTCGAGTTCGGTTCGGAGTTCAAACCGAACACAAGAAGTGCTGGGGAGGACAGAAGTCCAGACATGATCCGGAGTTCTTCCGAGTCTTGTGGGAATTATGCAATCTTCCACATCTGAGTGGAACTGCTGAAGGACTCCACTCATGTGAGTCCACTCGTGAGGTGAACTGTTGTTGATGAAGTCCCGCCACCACTCCGGACGGTTCTCTGCCATCCTACGGAGACGCTGGACCGGTAGCGTTAACTGGAACTCCGTATCCGCTGATTCATCGTCAGAGAGGTAATGAGTCGAGTTTACTACCGAGCGTACCGAGGAAAGCTGGGTTCGAATGGAGGGTGCCGTTCTGTTCAACACTTTACCTCACACACCATCTCCCTCCCTCTAAACTTCATCTTTCCATCTTTAAACTCTTCTATCTGCTAGAAATTAATCCAGATATTTTTAGAAATGTCTGTTGTACAGCTTGAAGTGAAGAAAACCATCGCCGTATGGGTTTCTAATTGTACAGCTTGCTAACTAAGCCATGTTGTTATTTTCAATTTTGCCAAATTAATGTAAATGTTTGATGTTAAACTTGATTCTGTTAATAAATGACCACATTCATTTGATGGGTCAAAGACAATTAACGTCTCACGTTACATT
This sequence comes from Nematolebias whitei, assembly GCF_014905685.2. NCBI lineage: Eukaryota > Metazoa > Chordata > Actinopteri > Cyprinodontiformes > Rivulidae > Nematolebias > Nematolebias whitei. Next base: position 3,498,218 of record NC_056516.1, on the reverse strand, counting down.
TAATTAAATTCAATGCACGATATTATTCAGTCCAGAAAAATGAATGAATCCGTTTAATTTATGAATATATCACAGAATATGTTCATCTACACATTTCTACAAGGTGTGTGCGTGTATAATCATACACTAATTACTTCATGTTATATATAATCTCACAAGTGCTAAGGATAATCATACAAGTTCACATTTGATATAATTCTGAGGGAAACAGAGACAGGTAAGATACTTATTTGTGCAGCAGGAAACGATCCTTCTTTGTTCTCTGAGCAGAGCAGCTGAGAGTTGAGGGCCCAGCAATGTGACACACTGCGCACACATTGATTAAACATAAATAATGCTAAAACACAACATTCATATACTTTATACTTAACACAGGTTGAGTATTTATGCTCTCACATTAATAACAGTTCAGACACACGGAAAACGTGCTTTAAAACTCTATACAGACGAGAGCCAGACTACAGCTGAAAGTAAGTGCCCTGCATTCCAAAACAAAGCTCGTAAATCTTCCCTTATCAGTATAAGAATGAGCTGAAGGCTGTCTGCGGCCTTCGGAGTTACCATGGAGATAAGATCTGCTCCTGAGTGGCTGAACATGGTGTCACTCGGACCATCAAGAGGTTTTGACATCCAATCACAAGTCTGTCCTAACCCGAAAGGGCGGGACATGACAAACCTATAAATCTCGCTCAGACACAAAGTTTGGTTGAATAAACCAGGCTGATTGACCAGGCAAGGTTCGATCTAACTTTGTTCCTCAGACTACATTCTGATGACATGTAATATCTCCTGATACATGCTCAATAATCCAGGTTAAAAATCTAAAAAAGTTAAATCTGGTCCTCTGGACATTCAAAAAAACAAAACAAAGCAAAACAACAAAAAAATGTAGAAGCGTTTCGTCTCTCATCCGAGAGACTTCCTCAGTCTGAGGTGCTGTATTCAGCTCAGTCTTATAAACAGCACCCTCTCAGAGTGGATCAACCAGTTTTGCTGCTGACAACCAAAACCAGCTGATCACATGCTCAAGAAGGACCATCAGCCTAACAATGGATCATTAGCACACTGATGGCTGTGTACTATTCACAGAGGGCTGAGTGATACTAGCAATCACAGCATTGTAAGAGGGGGACAATTGAACACGTAGGCCTCCACCCCTGTTTAATGATGGACGGTTTCTTTTCACAAAGATGGCCTCCTTTACTCCTCTCTCAAACCATCGTTCCTCTCTATCCAGGATGTGAACATCTTCATCCCTGAAAGAGTGACCGCTGGCCTGGAGATGAGTGTAGACCGCAGAGTCCTGGCCAGATGATGTTGATCTTCTGTGCTGGGCCATCCTTTTGGCCAGTGGCTGTTTTGTTTACCCGATGTAAGACTGATCACAGCCCTCCTGACACTGAACAACATACACAACATTACTCTGTTTGTGCCGGGGAACTGGCTCTCTGGGATGAACCAGTCTTTGCCGTAATGTATTTTGGGGTTTAAAAGCCACTGGGACGTTATGTTTAGAAAATAAACGTCTCAGTTTCTCTGATACTCCCTCAACATATGAAATGACCACTGGTCTGGGTCTGGGTTCCTCTTTTTCACCTCATGGATGACTGGAGTCCTGTTTGGGTTTCTTCTCTGCTTTCAGGAAGGCCCAGTTAGGATATCCACATTGCTCTAGAGCCTGTCTTGTGTGGGATTTCTCCTTCTGCCTGGCTCCTGAGCTAGTGGGGATGCTGTCTGCTCTGTGATACAGAGTCCTGATGACTCCTAACTTGTGCTCCAAAGGGTGATGGGATGATGGGGTGATGGTTGATCCACTCTGAGAGGGTGCTGTTTATAAGACTGAGCTGAATACAGCTCCTCAGACTGAGGAAGTCTTTCAGATGAAAGATGAAACGTTTCTACATTTTTTTGTTGTTTTGCTTTGTTTTGTTTTTTTGAATGTCCAGAGGACCAGATTTAACTTTTTTAGATACATGTAATATCTGCATACTTTAACTTTGTCTCAATTAAATCTTTAATACTAAGGTGAAGTGCTCCTGAAATTCTGTACTCGGGTCATTTTGAACACCCCAAACCCTTCACTTTGTACCACAGCGCTTTAAGGTTGCTGTAATTAAACCTTTACTTAAGAAATCTGACCTTGATTCAGAAATTCTGGCCAACTATAGATCTATATCTAATCTAACTTTCCTCTCAAAAATTCTAGAGAAAACAGTTGCAGGTCAGTTGTGTGAATATCTACAAAGAAATAATCTGTTTGAAGAGTTTCAGTCAGGGTTTAGAGTTTATCATAGCACAGAAACAGCACTAGTAAAAGTCACTAATGATATTCTCATGGCCTCAGACAATGGACTTGTGTCTATACTGGTCCTGTTAGACCTCAGTGCTGCATTTGATACAGTTGATCACAATATTTTACTACAGAGGCTTGAATATGATATTGGGATTACAGGAACAGCTCTAAAATGGTTTAAATCATATCTATCTGATAGATTCCAGTTTGTAATTGTAAATAATAAATCTTCATACACCAAAGTTAGTTATGGAGTTCCTCAGGGCTCAGTGCTTGGGCCAATACTCTTTACTTTATATATGTTTCCATTAGGTAAAGTTATTAAACAGCATGGGATAAATTTCCATTGTTATGCTGATGACACACAATTATATTTGTCCATTAAACCCAATGAATCCAATCAGCTACTTAGACTACAAGCATGTCTTAAAGACATAAAAACCTGGATGACCCTTAATTTTCTCCTGTTGAACACAGACAAGACTGAGGTTTTGGTTTTTGGACCTGAACACTTTAGGAATGAATTTTTCTGTCTTTCTCCCTCCTTAGATGCATTAATCTGTCCTCCAGTTCTAATGTTAAAAATCTTGGTGTTATTTTTGATCAGGACATGTCTTTTATCCCCCACATTAAAAACGTTACTAGAACCTCCTTCTTCCACCTGCGTAATATCACTAACATTAGAAACATGTGATCTAAAAATGATGCAGAAAAACTGGTCTATGCATTTGTCATGTCTAGACTGGACTATTGCAATCGTTTATTAACTGGATGTCCATATACTACTTTAAAACGTCTTCAGTTGATCTAAAATGCTGCTGCCAGAGTCTTAACTGGAGTTAGAAGGAGAGATCATATTTCTCCAGTTTTAGATTCTCTCCATTGGCTCATGTCAAGTCCAGAATAGAATTCAAAATCTTACTTCTAACCTACAAAGCTCTCAACAACCTGGCTCCATCTTATATTACAGATCTTATTGTTCCATATTTTCCTAACAGAGCACTTCGCTCTCAGACTGTAGGTTTACTTGTGGTTCCTAGAATTTACAAAAACAGAATGGGAGGCAGATCATTCAGTTATCAGGCTCCTCTCTTGTGGAACCAACTTCCAATCTCTGTCCGTGAGGCTGACACATTATCCAGTTTTAAAACTGGGATTAAGACTTTCCTTTTTGCTAAATCCTATAGTTAGGGTCGGCTTGGGTTTCCTGAGCTGTCCCTTAGTTATGCTGCTATAGGCTTAGACTGCAGGAGGACAAACTGACCATAATTTTCACTCTGCTACTGTCTTTACTTACTCTGCTCAACCTGTTTTGTATTTGTAATTTTTTTTTCTATCCTTAACATGTGTTTTTTTTTGTCTTTCAGGTACACCTGGACCTATATCTGGACCTGGACCTATATCTGGACCTGGACCTATACCTGGACCTACCATTCTGTGTTCGTCTGTCTCTCCTTCCTGTCCTCTCAACCAGCCGGTCAAAGCAGATGGCTGCTTGTACTGAGCCTGGTTTTGCTGGAGGTTTCTTCCTTTTAAAAGGGAGTTTTTCTTTCCACTGTTGCCACTGTGCTTGCTCAGGATGGGAGACTGCAACAAAGCCAAGATTCAACTTGTCTGCTGGATTCCTTAGATAGATAACTTTACTAATTGGCTTTTATGTATGTGAATGTTTCTGTAAAGTGCCTTGAGACAACTTTGTTGTGTTTTGGCGCTATATAAATAAACTGAATTGAATTGAATTGAATTGAATTGAGAGGAGCCAGTTGAGGTGGCTTGGGCATCTGGTTAGGATGCCTCCTGGACGCCTCCCTGCTGAGGTATTCCAGACACGTCCCACCGGGAGGAGACCCAGAGGAAAACCCAGGACACACTTGAGGGACTATGTTTCTTGGCTGGCCTGGGAACGCCTCTGGATTCTCCCGGAGGAGCTGGCCCAAGTGGCTGGGGAGAGGGAAGTCTGGGCCTCCCTACTTAGGCTGCTACCCCCGTGACCCAACCCTGGATAAGCGGAAGAAAATGGATGGATGGATGGATGGATGGATGATTATTACACATGTATGTCAATAACAAAACACAATTAAAATTGCAGAAAAAAAAACATAAAATCAGAAACACAAGTAAGCAGAATGTGACGGGAAGATGGAACAGTTATCAGTCTTAAACTAGCGCCAGGATGTGTCCGGACATCCTGCATCTTATCTGTCCCACCGAAATAATCCAAAAATGATCTTGTATTTACACAGATTTAAAATGTACCATGGAAATTTACTTATGTGCACATGATCCAATCTAATAATGCAAGGTTAAATCATGATGGTTCATGTCATGACGGCCTGCAAAACTCTCTTATTCTACAGATAAAAAAAGGCACAAACATTACTGTTATCCCTGTTTTTAGTGGACACCACATGGTTAATAATAAAATAATCATACGTCTAATTCTCATTAGATATGTCAGTCTTATTTATCATTTAACATTATAACTATAACATTCATATAAAATATATTTTTTGTTTACTAGATTGTTCAAATAACATACTCATATCAAGTTAGATAGTTTATCCTCCCCATCAACCATTTAATTTTTTTTCTCTAATCTGGAATTGTTTTCCCCATCTTAAATCATCATTCTGTCTCTAAGGGACTCTCATAAGAATTGTTTTATACCAATAGTGTAATTTTATGTAATGTTTTTCAGTCTACACCTTAGATTTATCACTGTTTGTCTTTTAAGTTTAATACTTTTGTTAAATAACTAATATAAAAAGAAGGTTCTTGTTAGGATTTGCTAGGAAGGAGCGAACCCAGAGTGCAGACAGGGACTCAACTCGGCAGAATACAAAAATAGGAATTTAATGGTAAAATAAAGATACAAAATAACAGGCTGACGGGGCAGCAAAACTTACATGAACTGGGATATAAGGCACGGGAAACTCAGGAGGACTCAGGAGACACGGAAGACTCAGGGAACTCGGAAGACTCAGGGGGGAACACAGGAGACCCAACGAGTACGACGTGACAACGAACAAGACTGACAGACGGCTAATATACAGGGACAGTGTAGTGAACTTAACCTGATGTCAAGACTAAGCCTAAGGTCAAAACCCTTGACCTTAAGAACCTTGTGGGACAGGAACTGTCATTTCATTGATTTGAATCCAGAAATACAGGTTCACCCATCCTGAGACTCTCTTTCTTGAAAATTCAAGTGGAAGAACACTCTCTTTTCTATTATCATTACTATTTTACAAATGTTGATAATCAAAGTGTCTTAGTTCAAACCATTTTAGATGTTGCAGTGAACTAATCGATTTTATTAACTGAAACAGTGTAATGATTTTTAATTCTCATGCAAAGTTAGAATTCATGTTAAAGCTGTTACAGAGTAATTATGCATTTTCTGATTTCTGTCTTTGAATGAGCAAGTGTGCGTTTTCCAGGGTCAGGAATCGAAGCAGACATGTGTTGGAACAACTGCCTTGTTTTTACATCCTCTCAGACGTCAACAGGGGGGTTTTGGCACCTGTTTCTAAAACTCGCCAAAACAAAACTCTCTCTGTCTGTGAGAACAGTTAATCTGTTCAATAACATTCTTGCTGTTTTTTCTGACTCCTGGTAACCTCTTACGTCACAAAACACACCCCTGTCTGGTCGGTACTGACCAATGGGAAGACTCCCGAATGAACCGGGAAAAGAGCTCTTTAAAAATGTCAGTACTTCCTGGTTTACAGAGTTCTGTGGGTTTGGAGAAGTTCGGCGGTGCGGACAGTTCTGATATGTCCTAGTGCTGTGCTGTTGCTGTGGGAGCCGGGAAGACCCTGACATGACCACAGAGCTCTTCCGAGTTTCATGGGATTATAACATTTTCCACTGAGGTGAGCTTGTGTCGGACAGAATCTCGCCATTACTCCGGACGATTCACAGCCATCCTACGGAGACGCTGAAAGGGTGCGTTAAACGGAATCTCGCCTGAGACATCTCCAGGTAAAAGAGTCGATTTCACCACCTAAGTGTACTGTAAGGAAGAAGCTGAAGAAAGCCCGGAGAGTGCCGTTCTGTTCAACACTCTCCCTCAAACACCATCTTTCACCCCCTTTAAACTTCATCTTTTCATCTTTAAATTCTTCTCTAAAGTAGAAATCCTTCCAGATAATTTAGAAATGTCTGTGTAAAGTGCTTATCCACCGCCGTGTGGATAATTATCATAATTGTACAGTTTTCATAAATGTCTGTGGTGAAGCAACGGAAAATCATGGCCGTATGGTTTTCCTGATTATGTGTTATTTTCATATTTTGCCAAATTAATGTAAATGTTTGATGTTAAACTTTGATTCTGTAAATAAATGACCGCATTCATTTTGATGGGTCAAAGATAAATGACGTCTCACGTTTGCATTTCATTAAATTCAATGCACGTTTTATTCAGTCCAGAAAAATGAGGAATCCGTGTTAATTGATGAATATATCTGAGCATCTGTTTGTCTACAACAGACGAGACGTGATTACAAACAGCTGGGACGAGACAAGGGTGGCACTAATGGAACTAACGAGGGAGCACGAGGGAACACAGACACAAACCGGGCCACCAAATGGTACCATCCTTACAGTTCTCTGTCAAGGACACTTAACTTTTATACAAATATGCCATTATAACTGTTTCTAATCTACTAGTACATTTATCACAATATTCCCCAAATACTTTTACCCTGGTTGGTTCAATTTCAGACGTGTTTGAGTTCTCTCATTGATTTAATTTACTTTAATCTGTAAACATTTAAAATCTTGCAAAAAATAAAAATAAAACAAAAAAACAAGGTCAGCCAACACTGGTATTCGTCCTGCGTATCTAGGCGACAAGGCTGCAGTCAGTCTACTCCAGACACAACGACACTATGATCCACAAACGATACTGTAGTAAATGAAAAACATCTTCGACGTGTCACATTATCTTTAGAGAGAAGGTCTTTGTGTGTTCATCTACTCACATCAACTTGAGTGAAGAGATTTCTGTTTTCTGTCTGGGCTGCCAGTTTGAACTGTACCTGTTGGGCTTTAAAAGTTATTTATATGAATTTACATTAATATAAAAAGGTCACTCACCAATTTTATGCATGATGTTTGATGATGTTTTCCTCCGCCTTAGGTTTTATAAGTCTGCGTATATTTTCTGTTATTAAGTGACATTGTACTAGGCGGTTGTTGATATTACAGTTTCTAGCTAAGCTGTATGGCAGTGTGGTGGGGGCCCCTGGTACCACCAAACACACCACCTGCAGAAAGCTGTGAGTACGACTAGTTCAAAAGTCATAATTTAGTCCAAGATCAACTTAGAATTTATCTCATAGTTTGTTAGATCGACATTGATAACAAGACAATCACTCATTCCAGGACACGCACCACGGACACACTTCTTTCATATCACTTTCACATCACGTGCACATTTTTGTTTTGACTAGCGCCAGTTTTAGCTCAAGAACACACACTTAGGAACACCACCCACATAGATGCATCTTATTCTTTATATTTTATCAGCTTTTCAAGGCTGTAGACATATACAATACATTTTACCTCTTATCCTTTAAAACAAAATTTCTAAATGTCCCTCAACTGCCTACTCTAAAAACTAACCTGACCCTATTACTACTCTAACAATTTCACACGATCGTCTCTAGTCCTCTCTCAGACTTCATACCTTAACCTAGGTGTATATTTTAAAGATCCTCCCATTTCAATAAGCACTGCTATAACCAACACGTCGTTTATCGCTGTGCTCTTTGACCAGTCTGCGTCCAGCCACAGACCTCAAGGGGACAATCACAAAAACAGGATCCCTGGGTCGACAACTTCTTTCAGAGAGTTAGCAAAGCTCCTCACAGGCACCCAAAACTCAGTAGAGTTTCTTCGAACTGTCAGACGACCCACACCTCTTAACATTTTCCCGACGTTCAAGTTTTAACGCGTTTCTAGTAAACAGCGATGGGCAGTTACACCCAGAACATCTTCGGACTGTGCAAGCTTTTCGTAAAGATTTTACTGTCAGCACAAATGACGTTATAATTTTCACGTGGGGCTTTAAACCTCCAGTCATGCCGTTCATTGAATTTAATCTGACATCAAGTGAAAGTTTATGTACTGGCTTTTAAATCAACCGGACGATTCTTATTTTCAGGGAAAAAATAGCATTTTGCGTGTTTATAACGCTCTCGGACCACTTCCGGTTAGCAAGTTGCTAACGTTTCCGGTCCGCTCCCACACATGCCCTGGCAAAAAACGTCTTGTATTATTTTATTATTATTATTATTATATAAACTTTTACATCCGATAAATACATTCACAAAATCCCGTATTAAACTGTAACGTTTTACTGCCTTTTAGATCACAAAACTGTGTGCACAAAAACCAAAAACAGAGCAGCCTGTCAGTCCTTAAGGGACATGCAGAAATTTTATTTAACAGGTTTTCTGCTTACCTCATGAGATGATAATAGCCAGCTTGTTCAGTATGCTCAGATTCGATCACCTGCGCTGTGTCACCATTAAACAATAAGAAACGTTGGTTACGTACTATAAACCCAGATTCTATGAGTATAGGCGTAGCCCTTTAAGAGCTGTCGCTTAGTGGGTTTTACCCCGTCATGCAAAGCATCGCACTGAAAAATTTAGTCCACGCCCACCTGTTGTGTGGGCCCCACCCGGTCCGTATAAATTACGTTAAGAGCGGGTAATCGGCTCCCAAATAGCTTTTTCTTCAGCCATTTAGGAGCCAGTGAGGCCCGACGCTTAAAGAGTTACGCCTATACTCATAGAATCTGGGATTACAGTACGTAATCAACGTTCTATTTCGTATAGGCTTCGCCCTTTAAAAGCTGTCGCTTAGTGGGTTAAGGGCGAAGCAGATGTAGTCCTCGCCTCACTGGGTCCATTCGAACATCATACGAAGCGGCAGCTTGCCCAAAAACGTCTTGTCACTCAGTTCTCCATGTGCGTAATTATGCGTTATGTAATTATGCGTACCATGCACAGACGCGTGCTGTATAGCTATGCGTTCTGAGTGCATGAGCGCCCCGGAAAGCTTTCAACGAGGAAAGGAAGATGCTGAAAAAAGGCTGTGAACCAAACAGATTCACGGCTGATCAATATGAACAGATTAATAATAACCAGAGAACTGATTATTAATCAAATGAACTGATTGGTAACAATAGTCATGAAGAGATTAGTGACAATAGAACCAGAACAACAGTCACAACTTGTGACTGATAACAACATCACACTGTAAATAATCAGGTCTCTCTTGTAAATGAGTCCTCGAGGCTCATTGGGATTTACCTGTCTAAATAAAGGTTGAATGAGTAAATGCATGCAGTCAGATGTGAGTTAAATGAGGTTCCATGAAACAACAATATTCATTCTGTTAAAGCACTAAGGACAGAATGTGTCATGGAACGAGCCATTACATTACAAAGATAAAAGCGAATAAATGAGCAGGGTGTTGACCACGCGGCCGCAGTGCAAATATCCTGCATTGTCATACCATTGTGCAAAGCAGTCGAAGATGCGATACCTGCGGCCTGAGGTTGACAGGAGGCTCTAAATCTGATGCTCTGTAGGCTTCAGAAATGGCCTCACACAGCCAGTGTGACAGACGCTGGGTGGATAACGGGCGACCTTCAGATGCATCTCTATAATGCAAAAACAAATGTTGAGTTTGACGCATTGCAGCTGTGCGTGCTATGTAACACGTCAACGCCCGCATAGGACAGAGAAGATGGAAAGATGCTTCTTCTGAGTGTGGGAGGGAGGGAAAAAAAAACTCCAATTATATCGCTTTTGATTTAAAAGAGCTCGTGATGTTTTTAGGCATAAAAGCTGGATGAAGTCTTAGATCAGCTGAGCTGCTGTCAGCGTAAATTCTGAGACAAGACGGAGCGACAGAGAGGGCAGATAAATCACTCACCCTCTTAGCGGATGTTAAAGCCAGCAGTAGGGCTGTTTTAAGAGACAATAATTTAATTGGAACCTGATTCAGTGGCTCAAATGGAGCTTTGATCAGGGCTCGCAGGACCAGCGTTAAATCCCACTGTGGAGAAAGTAGGCGTGAAACAGGCCTGCGTCTCTGTACACCTTTTAAAATAACAATCAGCGGATGATTAAAAGCTGTTCTTGTTGGAGAGTGACGTCACTGTCTGGTCATGCTTACCCGGAGGCGCAGGACGCTGGTCCAACCTGGACATCTTTGTTCCGAAAGCCTCCGCCAGGCTTGGCTCCAGGGGATCACCGAGGGAATTTCCGCTCGGTGAAACCCCTCCACTCTGGTGATGGGCGCAAATGTGGGAACCAGCGCTCTCAGTCTACCAGAACCGGCTGCGGCCTCATTCCAGCAGGACGTCGCTGCTGGGAAAACGAGGCCAGATGGGATCAGGATGGAAAGCCGGGGTGGAGCCCAGTGTTGTGCTTTCCCGAGTGAGGTAGACACAGGACACGTACCACGCCCTCACTGCAGCCTCTCCTACAAAGGGTATCAAAACTAATCCTATGGCTCAGGTGTTACCCGCAGCCGTTTCCTAGGACAGCTTTAGTCTAAGGCTGTGTTGAGATGATTCACCCAGACTGTTAACTACCTAGGATCCTTGTACCATACCCAAAGTTTCACCTCGTGCCTCGCCCGACCTAGCAGCAGGAGTGGGGACATTTGGCAGATGAGGAAGCGCAAGTTAACGGTAGCTCATCTCCTGATTTAGCGTTACAATTGTTAATCGATCTGGCATTGTTTACAGGCTAGGCGCTAAACTCTTGGATGTTGTTTTATAATCAATAGCTAGGAAACCGTTAAAAACCTCCCGTGCTTCTGTTGTTTCTCTTAACCAAGTTTTCCACTTCCAACAACAAAGAGGGTGATGAAATAAGAATCTAGAATTTTACGTTTTGCTTTACTTTAATCAATAATTTTTGCAGGGGAACAGCGGTATGCACAGCAATGATTACATTTGATTACAAAGAGGTTACACGATGAATAATATTCACTCCTCAGTCCCTTTCCAGTTGTTGACCTTTCCTGGGCAAGGTAGATTTCTGTCCCTGTGGAGGGCTTGAGGATGGCTCATGGACTCCACTCTGCTCGGCCCTGGAGGTCTTTCGTACGGCCGGCCACGCCCTGACTTACTCAGGAACACAAGTATCCACACAGTTTACCTACTCTCTCTACCTGACCCAATACGTTATTCCTCACTGCAATAAAGACCTTTCCGCAACTCTGAGCAACCAGATTTATAATGTAATTAATCTTTTTGCTTGTCAATTCATGCACCGCTGCCTTAATTTCTTTCAGAAGTTATGGAGGAAGTTAAAAAATCTTTGAACTTTTTGAGTGCTGAACTGACTAAATTGAGTGCTGATGTGACTAAATTATCAGCTAAATGTGAATTACTGACAGGACTGTCTGAAGAAGTGAGACAATTGAAAGAAATGATGACTAATAAAGACAGAAAAATAGCTGAACTGGAACAGAAAGTTGACGACATGGAACAATACACAAAAATAGACAACTTGGTGATCACTGGACAGGAAGTTAGGAATCGAACTTATGCAAAAGTTGTTGCTGGTACTAGCACTACAGAAGATGCACCGCAGGAAGAACTACAGACTCTGGAGGAGCAAGTAGTGTTTTTTTTTTACAAAACAACGACATTGACATCGAACATGAGGACATTTCAATCTGTCACACCCTGCCCAACAAATCTGATAAAGCCAAACCATCCATAGTCATCAAGTTCATTAGCAGGAAATCAAGAAACAAGGTAATAATGCAAGCAAAAAAACTGAAGGGAACAAATGTTTACATAAATGAACATCTAACTAAAAAAAATGGAAATAATGCACGTGAAGCAAGGTGGTTGAAAAAACAGAAAAAAATAGCATCAACTTGGACAAGAAATGGAAACATTTGGATCAAACTAGAGGAAGAATCTCAGGCTAAAATAATAAAAGACCTGATGGATCTGGAAAAACTAAAATGAGCTCAGGAAATGACAGATGATAAATCTTTGACATAACTTTACAAGCAAGAAATTAACAAAATATAAAATGAACAAATACATTAAAACATGGCAACATACGAAGACTTAGAGTTTAAAATATACAATGTTGAAGATGTGATTGATACATTTTTTCCCTGCAATAAAAGACTGAATATTACAATGAAGAACAGTTTAATGACATCAATATAACAAATGGAGGTCTCTCTATTATTCACTTTAACAGTAGGTTTAAATGCAAATATATCCAAAATAACAGATTATTTAAAACAGCTAAACAGAACCTTTACAATAATAGCACTGTCAGAGACATGGCTCAACGATGAAAACACAACTAATGTTCACATGGAAGGGTATGAATTATATCATGTGAACAGAAGCAACAAAAGAGGTGGTGGAGTGGCTCTATTTGTTAAAAATGAAATAAAATGTAAATTAATTAATGAAATGTCAATAATTGTTGATAATATCATGGAAATAATAACAATAGAAATAATAAACAAGAATGATAAAAACATATTAATAAGTTGTGTATATCAATCTCTAGGATCAAATATAGAAATATTCACTGATAAAATCGTACAACTATTGGACAAGAGTTTTAATAAAAGCATTTTTTGTGTGGACACTTTAATATTGACCTGGGAAATAAAACAGATTCAAATAACATCAGTACATTTACAAATTCATTGTATAGTTTAAATCTTTATCCGTTAATATCAAAACCAACAAGAATTACAACTCATAGTGCTACAATAATCGATAATATTTTCACAAATGTAACAAATGGGGATGTGATGGGAGGTATTTTAACGAGTGATTTAAGTGATCATTTACCAGTTTTCATGATTTATAAAAATGATCGAAGCATTACAAAAGAAATTACAATTAAGAAAAAAACAATAAACACATCAAAAAAGCAATGGACAAATTAAAAGATGATTTACATAAACAAAGCTGGAAAGACATGTATGTTGATGATGTGAACAGATCATATGATGAGTTTATGAATATTTTAGGAGCTCTGTATGAAAAGAATTGTGTACAAAATAATTATACAAAGAGAAATGTTGTTGACCAACCATGGATGACGAGAGGGTTGAGAAATGCTTGTTAAAAAATATATATATATATTTGTATACATGTTTCTTGAAATTGAGAACACAAGAGGCTGAAGATAAATATAAGAAGTATAAAAATAAATTAGTAATGATTATAAGGAAACACAAGAAGGAATATTATAGTGATTTATTAAATAAAAGTAATGGTGATATGAAAGCTTCTGAAAAGTCATAAAGCAAAAACAGGTATTTCACAATATTTTTTGAAGCATGACGATGAAATCCATGATGAAAATGAAATTGTAAATGGATTTAATCATCATTTTGTGAATGTTGGATCAAGGCTTGCAGGTAAAATACCAAAAGTAGACAATAATGTGAACCATTCAGTTATAGGTTGTGACAACAGTATTTTTCTTAATGAAACTGACAAAGAAGAAATAATGAATGTTGTAAAGAATCTTACAGATAAAAGATCAAAAGACTGGGTGGACATGGACATGATGTTTGTAAAGGACATAATGAGTGATGTTATCGAGCCGTTTACATATATTTGTAATTTATCATTTTCAAAAGGAATATTTCCAGACAATATGAAAGTAGCTAAGGTAGTTCCTCTCTTTAAAAATGGTGATAAATGTGTGTTCAATAATTATAGACCAATATCCTTATTACCACAGTTCTCAAAAATTCTAGAAAAACTATTTGTGACCAGATTAGATAAATTTATTACTAAACAAAACATTCTAAGTAGCAGTCAGTATGGGTTTAGAGCAAACAACTCTACATCAAGGGCTCTCATGGAAATAATAGAACAAATAACTACTGCTGTCGATCAAAAACAGTATTGTGTTAGTATTTTTGTTGATTTAAAAAAAGCATTCGATACTATTGACCACACTATTCTCCTTGAAAAATTAAATAAATATGGTATAAGAGGACCAGCATTACACTGGGTATCTAGCTATTTAAAAGATAGGAAACAGTTTGTACAAATAAATGGTGTAAGATCTGACCTGTGCAATATCACTTGTGGAGTTCCTCAAGGCTCTGTACTTGGACCAAAGTTATTTATTTTATATGTGAATGACTTAGTGAATGTATCAGGACTCCTCAAATGTGTCCTTTTTGCAGATGACACCACATTTTTTTGTTTGGGTAAAGATGTAAAACGGATGTTGGAATTGATGAAGACAGAATTTGATAAAATACAAACTTGGTTTAAAATTAATAAATTATCATTAAATTTAGATAAAAATAAATACATGACTCCAGTGTTTTTGTTGAACTTCTACCAGACGGCTGCTCTTATCTAAGCTCCCCTCGGATGTCAGGCCGTGGAGGAGGAACGGCGGTTTATAAAAACAACTTTAAATGCAAGCAATGCTCTGCACTGTCTTCTTTCTCCAGCTTCGAGGTGACTTTATTTGAGGTGGGTCGCTCACACCCCGTGTTGTGCGCTGTCATCTACAGAGCCCCTAAATATAATAAGGATTTCTTGAATGACTTTTCTGATTTCCTGACTGGAATAATGATAAACTATGATCGAGTCCTTATTGTTGGGGATTTTAACATACATGTATGCTGCCCAGAGAAACCACTGGTGAAGGACTTTCTCAGCCTCACTGACTCATTTAACCTGGTTCAGTGGGTGGCTGGTCCCACACATGAACATGGACACACGTTGGACTTGGTTCTCTCTCACGGCTTGTCTGTGAACGACCTGGAACTTTATGATAATGTGATTTCTGACCATAGGCCTGTTTTATTTGATGTTGGTTTGTCCTGTGCTCCAGTTAAATCCTGCGCTCCTGCCCAGCGACGTAGAGTTTTTAACCCTTCCACTGCTGGTCAGTTCTCTGCTGCCTTTGAACAGCTCTGTGCTCCCTCTGGCTCTGCTGCTGACACCGAACAGCTGAGCTCCTGGTTTGACTCCTCCTGTCAAACCATTTTGGACTGTGTAGCTCCATCTAAACTGGTGCGGCCTAAAGCCAGATCTGAACCCTGGTTTAATGAAAAAACTATTGCAGCCAGACAGGAGTGCCGCAGAGCTGAACGGAGATGGAAAAAGGATAAACTGGAGGTTTCATTTTACATTTTAAAGGACTGTCAACGTCAGTACCAGAACACTGTTAAAGAGGCCAAAAAACAACACTTGTCAGATATTATTGTGTCCAATCATAATAATCCACGTGTCCTTTTTTAAACTATTGACTCTGTCCTGAAGGCCCCACAACCTGTCTGTCTGGAAGCCTCTACTGAACTTTGTAATGACTTTCTGCAGTTTTTTATAAATAAGGTTGTTACCACAAGGGCTCTTATTTCAGCCCCTGCTTTTGACCCCTCCTGCTTGGTCCCCTGCCTGGCTGTGTTTGATAGATTTGAACCAGTGACCCTGACCCTTTTAGAGGATGTGGTCGGCCATATTAGACCATCAGGTTCTCCTCGTGACCTTGTCCCCCCTCGTCTTTTAAAAGAGGTGTTTTCCAGCATCAGGCAGGTGATTCTTGCTGTTATCAATAGCAGTCTGTCCTCAGGTGTTGTCCCAATAAGTTTTAAACATGCTGTGGTGCAGCCCCTGCTTAAAAAGCCTAGCCTAGACCAAACTGTCTTGGCTAATTTTAGGCCCATCTCCAAGCTGCCTTTTATTTAAATTTTTTTAGAAAAAATTGTATATTCACAAGTCAAATGTTTTCTGGATGAGCACAATATCCTGGAGGTTTTTCAGTCTGGCTTCAAAACTCTCCACAGCACAGAATCAGCTCTAGTCAGAGTTTTTAATGATATTTTTATGGCTAATGATTCTGGTGAACATGTGGTTCTTGTCCTGCTCGACCTAACAGCTGCCTTTGATACCGTGGACCATAACATTTTAATATCACGCTTACAGCGCCAAGTGGGTATTTGTGGTACTGCACTGAGCTGGTTTAGGTCCTATCTGGCAGACAGAACCATGTCTGTCAACATAGCTGGATCTGAATCCTCCACTGCTCCCCTGTGTTCTGGGGTTCCACAGGGCTCTATTTTAGGTCCCCTGCTTTTCTCCCTTTACCTGCTTCCATTGGGATCAATCCTTAGAAAGCATGGGATCTTTTTTCATTGTTACGCTGACGATAGTCAGATCTATATGCCACTTAAAAAGAAAGATGCCCCCTCAATTAGGCCACTTCTGTTGTGTCTTGAAGACATCAAAGCCTGGATGTCTTTAAACTTCTTAAATTTCAATGAAAAGAAAACAGAAGTGATGGTGTTTGGTCCTAGTGGCTCTTGTGAACCTTGCCCTGTTGATCTGGGCCCTCTGGCACCACATGTAAAGAAAACTGTTTCTAACGGGTTTTAAAATGGACAGTGATTTTAAATTAGATTCCTAGATTGGAGCGGTGGTCAAGACCAGTTTTTATCACCTCAGACAGCTGCTAAGGTAAAGTCCATCCTTACAAAACAACATCTGGAAACAGTAATCCATGCCTTCGTCACCTCTCGGCTGGATTACTACAACGCTCTTTACCTTAGAGTCAGCCAGTCCTCCCTCAGACGCCTCCAGTTGGTCCAGAACGCTGCTGCTCGGCTTCTAACTGGAGTTCAAAAAAGGGAGCACATCACCCTCACTCTGGCTTCACTCCACTGGCTGCCTGTTCATTTTAGAGTTCATTTTAAGATTATTTTATTTGTTTTTAAAAGTTTAAATGGTCTTGCTCCATCCTACCTCTCTGAGCTGCTTTACCCATACTCTCCTGCTTGGTGCCTCAGATCAGCTGATCAGCTGCTCCTGGAGGTGCCGAGGTCTAAAAATCTGGGTGTACTTGTTCAATTGTGCTCAGTCGTGCTGAGTCACATCTCTGGTGCTTCAGAGTTGTTTTCAAGATCCTGTCATTGTGAAATACTTCTGCTTGTGTAACTTTTTCCCCTCACACCTCCCTTCTAGAACATTCGTGAAAACACAGGGTCATTCCTTCAATTTTCAACATCATGACCAAACTTAACCAGAATACATTTTAAAATCACAAAGTTTACAATTCAATATCACAAAGATTATAGTATCACTTGATTATCTTAGTTGTTTATTGATTATGATAAACATCTTTCTCATTCATCTAAAAACTGGTCATTTTTATTAAAAAGAGAAGACATCTTTTGCTCTACTGTTCTCTCTCTGCGCGTGTGTGTGTGTCCGATCGGGACTGCGTGTGTGTATGTACATGTAGTTGTGTAAGTGTGTGTTGTATTCGTGAGTATATATGCAGTGTGGGCTTCCAACATCTGCTTTTGATCAGCTACTCCGGCCTCCTGCCTGCGTCTTAGGGAACAGACTGTTTTCCACCAAATGGCCTTCATTGACACCAGAAACATTCCCGCTAGATCATCCGATCTGGACGGGGGAAGGAGAGGGACGGAAAAAAGTCCCTTCATGTCAGCCGCCTCCTGGATTATGCCGGGCAGCTCCAGAGGAGGACACCAACGGCTGGGAGCGGTGTGGTCGCCAATGTGAAAATGGTCCGGGGGTGGGGGGGTTTAGCATTCGCTCAGCCCCCCCTCGTTCCGACACTACGCTCTCCAGGAGGGAGGGAGCAGCGGGGGTTGCTGCTGACATCGCCTGTTCTGGAGGAGCCATCCGATTCGCTCCGAGAGTCAGCGATAAAAAGAAAATTACAAGATGGCGTCGTCCAGCGTGTAGCAACCTGCCACTGAGAAATATTCCTCGGCGCTTACCTTGAAACGAGACTGCTCATCTGCTTCTCCTCGGGGAGGAAAATTGGAAAACTCACCGGGGCGGCAGGAGGTTGGTGTGGCGGGGCCACAGGCAGCCTTAACAAAGGTTGAGCTGGTCAAGCTAGACAATTTCCCTTCTTCGTTCTTCTGACAGTGCTATTAGCTTGCTGAAGAAAAATGTGAGCCGATTACCCGCCCTTAACGTAATTTATACGGACCGGGTGGGGCCCACACAACAGGTGGGCGAGGACTACATTTTTCAGTGCAATGCTTTGCATGATGGGATAAACCCACTATGCGACAGCTCTTAAAGGGCGAAGCCTATACGAAATAGAACTTGGCAGCTGCCTTTACAATCATCTTTATTTTTTTTTCAGTTTTAGTTTTTGCCTGTTCTGAACAGTTTATGATATATAAAGGTGCTCAGGTGATCCTTGATGAGTGGACGCTGGCGCGTTTTGCTGCCGCTGCTCGTCGGTAAACTTTAGACATTTTATTTCCTTTTCTGCAAATCTTTTAACCATCTTGTGATCGCTAATCGACGGCTACTACATTTGCCTGCCTTCAATCCAGCTTTTACCACACTGTGATTGTGTGCTATCAAGTCAAGTGATATTGGCTTACCTGTCAAACACCGACCAGCTTCATGCCCTCATTTGACTCCTTCGCCTCACGATGTGGATCAGTCATTTTATCGCCTGGTTTCTACTTGTATGGACTCTCCTGTCACTCCTCACTGAACCTGTGGCAGCTCTACAATACTCGCTGATGAACTTCTTCGGCTGCGTTGGCACCAGCCCAATCCTTCGCCAGTGATGCTGCGTCTCCACCCAGACATCGCTTTCCTGCCCCGCCGGAGATACATCCACCGTGGGTCTCGCCAGAACTTCCAGCTCGACAGGTCAAAACCCATCCACTCATTTTGGACCAACAACTGTCGAGCTCCCAGGAAAGCCTCCTGGTCTTCAGATCGCAACATGTTAGCCAGCCTAGCCAGGTCAGCTAACCCATCTGCTAACTCCACGTCTGTCAACTTTGGTCTGCTCAACATCCGTTCTCTCACGGACAAAGGACATCACATCCAAGATCTCCTCACCGACCGTAAGCTTGACTTTCTCTGTTTGACCGAAACTTGGCAACAACCTCTGGACTTTTCACAACTCAATGACTCCACTCCACCTGGCTTTGTTTACATCTCTCAACCCCGCAGCTCCGGTCGCGGGGGTGGTCTCGCAATAATTCATCGCGAGAGTTGGAAGGTTTTGCCAGTGAGTGTTCCTGAGGTCAGCTCTTTTGAGAGCGTTGTGTGTAAACTGTCTGGACCCACCCCCACCATCATTGCCACTGTTTATCACCCCCCAAGACCTCACAAAGATTTTTTAAATGAATTTTCTGCCTTTCTTTCTCAACTGTCTGCCATGTCACCTAATATTATTTTATTGGGAGATTTTAATATCCATATTGACAATCTTAACCTTTCACTCACCAATGATTTTTTTATCCTGCCTGGAGAGTTGTGGATTAAATTAACATGTTGATTTTTCCACCCATATTAAAGGACATACAGTGGACTTGATTTGTTGTTCTGGACTTACACCTGTTGACTGCAAATCCGATGAACTCACCTTTTCTGACCATTTTTTCCTTTCATTCCATATTCCTCTGTGTGTTTCATCAACCAAGACAGCCTGGCTCATCTCGTTCAGAAATATTAATGACATCAATTTGGATTCCCTTTCCACTGATATTTCCTCCACTCTGACTCCTGATCATCTTCTGACTCTGGATCAACTCACTGTTCAATACAATTATCACTTAACCCACATTCTCAACTCCCTTGCTCCTGTTAAAACTCGATCTGTTACCTTTACTCATTCTGCCCCCTGGTTTGCTTCTGAACTTCGGACCATCAAAGCCAAATGTCGTCAACTTGAACGACTCTATAAAATATCCAGTCTTACCATCCACAGGGACATGTACATTTCTCATACATCACACTACAAGAACTTGATCTCACTAACTAAACATTCTTATTACTCTGGCCTCATTTCCTCTAACAAAGGTAACATAAAGATCCTGTTTTCATTGTTCAATAATACTTTTCACCCCCCTGACTCTCTTCCCTCTCACTTCTACTCAGACAACACATGTAATTCTCTCGTTCTTTTTTAACGGTAAATCAGTAAAATTCATCAGCAACTTTGTCCTGTCTCTCCTCTTTCTCCCTCCTCTGAACCTTATCCGCCTAGTCAACCTTTTTTTGTCTTTCAGCTTCCTCCTGCCCCTGAAATAGCCAAACTTATCCACAAATCCAAGCCTTCTACATGCTCACTGGATCCTCTCCCTACAGCGCTTGTTAAATCTTGCATTCCTACTTCCGGCGAGCTGATGGACGGCAGCTCCCTCCGGCTTCTCTGCAGTCTTTTATCATCAAACTGACCCGTTTTTTCGAACCGGACTAAAGTTGGTCCTCCTTCCAACCGAATTCGGTGTTCACTGACTCAGAGAGCCGGATGGGACCGTCCAAAAATATATTTTGGTCCAGGACTGGCCGCTCCCACTTCACCGGTCACTCTGAGCGCACCCTGCCGGCCAGGTGACCCCTCGAGCTGGGGAGTCGTCGCACGAAGGTCCGGTGTTTTTTTCTCTCTCTCTCTGGACCTCAACGAACTCTTATCTGGACCTTTGTGGTTCTACCTGGTTCCGACAAAAATCGCCGGGTGGTATTTCGCTGGTTTTCTGCTGGACTGGCCCTTGTGGTGTCTTCATAGGTGTGGAGGAAGTGTACCTGTGTGTCCCTCAAATTGGACCAGAACCGAACCGAGGTGGCTGTGGGGGATTTCGTCTTCAACAGAGCCGGTCTCAGCTTCAGTGAGCAGCCCGTTACTTTCACCAAAGGACTGTCCACCTCCGTGGAATCGCTGTTTTCACCTGGAGGAGACGCTCCGGTGCTTTGTAGCGCCGCCGGACCTAAGCAGAACCGGGCCAGGGGCATCTTCAGCCTCTTCATCTCTCGTGCTGTGGAGCGCCGGTGCCGGACTGGAGCAGAACCGGACCGGACCAGTTGTCGACTTCGGCCTCAGCCTCTCCGGTCAGTCTCGTTTTTCACCGGGGGTGCCCCGTGCTGTCGGGTGCGGAGGTGTCGTGCAGAGAAGCGGAGGAGCAGCGTGAAGGAGCAGCGTGGAGGAGCAGCGTGAAGGAGCAGCGTGGAGGAGCAGCGCTGCATGGTGCTTGAGAGAAGTTCGGAGTTTGTATCGGAGTTGCTGCAGGCCTCCATCCAAACTCACCTGGATAATAATTAATTTTATTCCGGATCACGCTGTTGGCCCCTGTTGACCTGAAACGAGCTAGGATCATGCCTTTCACTTCTGGAGGATTTTCTGGCAGCTCGCTCTGCTATTTACTGCGAATTATCTGTTTCTGTTTCGGCCTGTTGATTCTGGACCCAGCTTCTGTTTCTCATGAGAGCATCCATCCATCTTCACTGGGGGGCCGGAGCCCCCCTCAGCCCAACTCAAACTGCAGTTGGGCCACCTCGTCGGGTTTGTTTGCCCATTTGAACTGTGATGTTTTATGGTCTGAAACTTTTCTGCATCACTCACATTATTGTCACTATTTTCAGTTCTCAGATTATCTGGAGTCACTGAATCTTGTTAATACACCTGAATCTGTCCATCACTGCCACTTTCAATGTTTTTGGGTTCTGAATGATCACATCTTCATTAATGTTTCTCATGGTTCGATTATGGGGGCTAATTGTCACACTGTTAACTCCTATAATTACACATCAGTCACAAAAAACTCAAGAAAACGTCTGATAATAATGTTGTTACTGC
Source organism: Nematolebias whitei (assembly GCF_014905685.2). NCBI lineage: Eukaryota > Metazoa > Chordata > Actinopteri > Cyprinodontiformes > Rivulidae > Nematolebias > Nematolebias whitei. Next base: position 3,476,288 of record NC_056516.1, on the reverse strand, counting down.
TCTCAGGGATTCAACCCAACCCTGGACCCCCCCACTAATTACAGCACACCAAATGACTTTAAGAACGTGTCTGGGCTTCATTTTCTGCATGTAAACGCTCGTAGCCTTCTGAGAAAACTTGATGCTTTGAAAATTCTGATCACTTCTTCTGGGGCAGATGTTATCTTCGTTTCTGAATCCTGGCTAAACAAATCTGTATTCAATAATACCATACCATACCATACCAATTTATTTATATAGCACTTAAAACAGCAACAAGGCCAACCAAAGTGCTGTACAAAAGAACCAAACATGCACAGCAGACAGGAAAACATAAAATAGAAATACAGATACAAATAGCAGCAGAAGCTAACTAAAATGGCCAAAAGAGTAGAGAACAGACCGGACCAAAACAAATCACACCATGTTAAAGGCAAGCGAATAGAAGTGGGTCTTCAAGCGAGACTTAAAGACTGAGAGTGTGGGAGCCTGCCGGACACTCAGTGGCAACTCATTCCACAGTCGTGGACCTGCAATAGAGAAAGCCCTGTCACCTCTGAGCTTACGACGGGTTTCTGAGACTGAGAGAAGCATCTGGTCTGCTGACCTCAGAGAGCGCGGTGGGACATATGGCTGCAGAAGATCAGTGAGATAGGATGGGGCGGAACTGTTCAGTGATTTAAAAACATACATGAGAATTTTGAAATGGATCCGAAGGTGAATGGGTAGCCAGTGCAGGGAGGCCAAAACTGGCGTGATGTGCTCTCTATAGCCTGTACCAGTTAAAAATCGGGCTGCAGCATTTTGGACCAGTTGTAGACGAGCAATGGAGGACTGACTGATTCCAAACAGAAGTGAATTGCAGTAATCAAGCCTAGATGTTATGAAGGC